>NW_016811519.1:1613222-1644355 GCF_001698545.2 Rhinopithecus bieti | reverse complement strand
CCCGCCACTGCGCCCGGCTAATTTTTGTATTTTGAAATTTGAAAATGCCACTAGGTGTTTTTTTTAAATTTAATTTTAGTTTTTCTAAATAACAAATATACATAACTTAAAAGTCAAATGATTCTACATTATCTAAAATAGAAACTATCATTTTCCTGCCTCATCTCTTTCAACCCTGTAGTATGGTTTTCCAGAGACAATAGTTGACCTTCTAAAGTTTATTATTTTTAAGTTATTATTATATTTTGTGTTACTATATCCTTATTTAAATTGTAATTTTATATGGAACTTTCATGATTTTTTATTTTAGACATCGTTTAGTGACTTTCTAATTAGAAAGAGGAAGGTTTATTTCTATTATACCATTACCAAAACAACACATACTTTATTCCCCCATGTTTTCAATAGTTATATAGCAATTTCTAAGAAGTCAATACTTCTTACATTGTTTTCTACATGAAAATTGTTTAAGATAAGGCAATCTATATTTTTTTTCTTTTAACACAATTTTCCCCTGGAGTTATTTATTTTATTTTATTTTGGCTAGTTTTCTATGGATTTATCAAAATTCTTCCCTTAAACACTCTGACATAGCAGAAAGTTTAATCAAACATATCAAGTAAACCATCTGTAATATATAAGTATATAACCTGGAGAAATTCTTCCCAAAATTTCCTCCACCTTCTTTTTCTGGAACAGTTGGTCTCTGGGTCTACTGCATAAGTATTTTCCTGGAAATCCCATTTGTCCCTCTCCTGGGTTGGATTCCCACTTAGCTAGATCCCATAGCTTCCTCCTTCTTGATTTGCTCTCTTATTATTGTGGACATATGAATATCTCCAGTAACTTTTGAAAAGGAAGTATAGGAGGTATATTTTTTGAGATCTTACAGATTGGAAATCATTTTCTCTGAATCATGAAGGTGCTGCTCTGCTCTTTTTAGCCTAAAATATTGCTGTGGTGAAGTTCAATTCTATTCTTGTTCCTGATCTTCTTAATTCCCAGTGTTCTGAAATTCATGTTTTCTTTTGTTTTCCATTCTGTGAGCTCAGCATTTATTTGGCTCTTTCAGTAGGTATACCCATGTCCTTCTATATACAAACAAATTTCTTGAAATTTCATCATTATTATTTCCTCCATAATGTCTTCCCTTGCATTTCTGTTCTCTCATGCTAGTACTCCTATTGACAAAAGGTTGAACATCGTAGTTTGTGTTCTGTTTTACATCTTGAAAAATTTCCTGAACTTTGTCTCCAACCTTGATTTGTGATTGTTTTTCTTCTGGGGAGATTTTCTTAACTTTATCTTCATTTTCTATTTATTTTAAAAGTGTTTTATTTATTTTAACAGTGTTTCTATTTATTTTTAAAAAGTGTTGTGTTATTTCTAATGTGAAGGGCCCCTTCTGGTTTTCTAATTTTCAAAATAGCATCCTGTTCTTCTTGTATTATTTAAGGAAATAATTTATAGTTTTAATTTGATTTTACGTTGCTCCCTTCATTGTCTTTGTTTCCTTCAAATCTTCTTTTAATCTGTTGTTTGTTATCTCTATAATTTAGAGAACTCTCTTAAAATACGGTAATCATAGTCTACATTTTATACCCAAGTGTGAAGCAAGGCAGGGAGTGATGACTCATGCCTGTAATTCCAGAGCTTTGGGAGGCTGAGGAAAAAGAGTCTCTTCAGGCCAGAGGTTTGCCAAGATGATAAAACCCTGTCTCTACTAAAAATACAAAAATTAGCCAGGTGTGGTGGCATGGAAATTCCAAGGTACAATTATTAAGAATTTTGAGAGGGTGATCACAGAACATTAAGCCCCAAGAGTGCGGAACCCATCTGAGTATGGGACTTGTGTGACTGCACTGGTCACACACTCTCCATGAAGCTGGCCCTGCCATCCCTGAAAGCTTGATCACTTGCTGGGGGCAAAAGGCCTAGAAGTCCCCACTTAAAGATGCCTCATAAGGGTCAAACTCTTGGTCAGAAGCCCAGAGCCCTATCTGCCTGCTCTTGTCAAGCATTTTCCAACTTTTTTCACCAGAAAAGACATGGCCCTAAACTGCTGTAAAACTTATGCGAAGATTGAATTGGTCTTCAACAAGACAACCCTTAGCTCTGGATCATCTATATTATTGCATATTAAGGAAACACTACTGGGCTAGATCCTCCAACATTGAATTATTCTACTATTTTCACATGCAACATTTATTCCTTTTAAAAGCTGTATAGGTGAATTTCAAAAAGTTAACCACCCATTCATGGTTTATTCGGTGTTACTAATACTGTGAAAGGTAATGCAAAGTGCTCTGATTAATTGATTTTCAATCCCAGTCTCTAAACTTATTAGCTTTATAGCCTTGGACAAGATACCACCTTTCCACGAGCCTCCATTTCATCATCTGTAAAATGGGTGTGATAATATCCAACTCGAAGTACTGAGGTGAGAATGGCAAAGAGATAAGGTGTGTATAGAGCATGGCACATAGCAAGCATTTAAAACATGGAAGCCATTATTTGTGCACTGGTGATAATACCAGTCATTATTATTGGGAGGTGGGGGAAAAATCTTCAGATATGATCTCTAATCTCTGCAAGATTATGAGTTGAAATGGAGAACGAGGTCTAAACAAAAACTGCAAAACCAGACAGGAAAAACTTAGATCCCCACTAGCAGGACAGATAAGGTGGGTTATAGGAGTAATAATGGTGCTGTTGTAGCATTTGGGGCAGAGACACTTCTCAGAGAGTATTTCCAGGCTGTTTGTGAGTTTGCTGACTTTGGAGGTGGACCCTTGTACATATCTTTTGGGGAGAGAGCTACAAAATTTAAATGTGCAGCTTTGATGGCCATGTATTTGGTGGCTTAGGAACTTACAATGGTGCAATTATCTATGAAATGTGGATGCAAGAAATAATGTGGTGCATGTACCCACAGTAAATAATAAAAATCAGGAAATGTGAATGGCTTCTGGATATTGCCTTTAGTGCTCAATTCAGCCAGCATTAGTTATATGCTATAGACTCAATGGGGGAAGAAGAAGCATCCTCATAAAATGAACACTTGTCTGCAGATTTTCCAGTTGAAGGCGAGGCTGGCTCTTAGTACTGCTGTCACCACTGCATATGATGATTGGACATTAGTGAATCACACAACCTGGGTCAGCCTAAAATTGTCCTATAATGAAATTGAGATATAATGGGAAGTTGTGCTATTTTTGTATTTCCAAAGAAAGAGGGCTCTCACAAAGTTATGCTCCTGTGTTAAAAAGTGACACTCAAAACAAGAAAATGATACAGGACAATCTAAGCTCTGAGATTAAAAGAGGCAGCAAGACAATCTCGTTTCAGCTCTATAAAAGGATGTTCTTGCAATAGAAATAGCTGTATGGCTACCAGTAATAAGAAAAGATTAAATCAATCAACTTTCTGTGAACTTTAGTGATCTTATACATAATTTTAAAGCTAGGAGCCCTACTTACATCATCAGGCTGATTTTATTTTTTACTTCAGAAATCTAACTGTTCTCAGAGGATCCATGTATAAAAATACAGAAGTCTGCTTAGTTCTATAATGTTCTAGCTGAGTACTGGAATTTTATTTAAATTTAGAAGATTGAAAAGAACAAAACTTGCAGATCTCTTAGTGAATCACAGGACCTGCTATATGTTTGAGCATACAGTTACAAAATATATTTACATTTGACCATGCAGTGTATATGTTGGCCCTATATTGTCTCTAGAAACATATCTAAACCTGACTGGTTGCTCTGCAAGAGAAGAGGCCATTTGCATATTTAAAATGTGTATGCCAAGTTATATTTGTAGACTTCAGGAATTTATTTCTATGACTGTATTGATATGTTATGGTTGCCATACTAAATTATCATAAACTTATTGGCTTAAAACAACACATTTTTATTATCTTATAGTTCTGGAGACCAGAAATCTAAAAATAGGTCTACTTGAAGACTCTTCCAAGGATTCTCAAGGAAAATCTCTTCCATCACCGCTTCCAGCTTCTGGAGGCCATCTGCATTCTTTGGCTCATGGCTTCATCTTCAAAGCCAAAATGCAGCATCTTTTCTCTTTTCCATCTCCAGCTCCCTCATATAATAATCGCTGTGATTACATGGGACTCTCCCAGACTATCCAAGATAATATCCCCACCATAGGATCCATAGCTCAATTGCATCTACAAAGTCTCTTTTTCTACATAAGCTAGCATACTCACAGGCTCCAGAAATTAGAACAGGGATATTCTTATGGCAGGCGGGAATTATTCAGCCACCACAATGGCTCTCATCACAACAATTATTTTCTGCACTTTATGTGCAAGTGTGTATGTTAACTTTATATATCAGCATATAAACAACTTTGAGTCTCATCCATGGTTTAAATAAATAAAAGCCCTATTGATGTTGAATCTCCCTCTAACTACTGTTCCTTACTGCTCTGCCCATTCAGTGTCCAGTGACTAGACACACTAACCATATTGACTGTCTCCAAGACATCTTTCTTTTTTCCAGTCTTAAAATCTTAATTTGCTGCTGCCTGATATCTGCCCCCACCATCACTCCATCATAGTTTGGCAAAAGTCAGCCATGACATCCTCATTGTCAAAATCCTATCTTTCTTTAACTTATTGGTAGCATTCCTTACTGTTGATTAGCCTTTTATTCTTGGAACTCCCTCTTTCCTTGGATTTTGTGGTGAACATTTGCCATTTTGTCACCCAAAATTGTATTCTCCCTTTTTCTAGTAAGAGCACCTGACTTTGCTTTAGGGAGCTACAGCTCCATCACTTTCAGTCATGCTGAATTTACCCCCCAATGGCTGGACTGGGCACATGACTCAGGCCTCACCAATTAGAGTATCCCTGTCCTTGGCCACAGTGATTGGTTCAGGGATGAGCAAATGACCCAACCAAAGCCAGTGAATAGCAATCCCAGGATTTTAACTGGGACAATTAAGACACACTTTTTTCAGCAGAATTATAGAAGTTGGCAACTGCTTAACACTGACTAGAGTCTATCAATGAAACCAACATGGAAGAAAGTCAAAATGAGAGGAGAAAGACTGTGTTGCAACCATTTTATCTCTGTATTTAGCCTTGCCTCAATTCTATCTCTGGGATATTTGATTATGTAAGCCAACATATTCCTTTCATTTGCTTAAACCAACTTGAGCATCTTTATGATCACTTTAAAGAGAAAGAGTTTCACCTGACATTGTTTCCATCATGACCCTCTTGCCTCTCCAGGCTTTCCTCCTCAGGACTTTTCTGTTCTCTCATTTTTCTGCTCTGCTTTAAGATCTCCTTTGTTCTTTCTTGTCCGTCACACCATCTCCTCTATATTTTCTCTCTGAACCCTGTGCACATTGTCAATTATCATGAATCTCACACGTATGTCTACAACCTATACCCACTCTTGAACTCTATTTCCATTTAATCAACTATGTTCTAACAATGCCTCTTAGATACCCCACAGGTAACTTACATTTAATGTGTCCAAAGGCAAACACATTCTCTTTCTCCCATTACTACTGTGAACCAATCAGCTCCCTCTTCTGCATTCCTTATCTTGGTAACCACCTGTTACAGGTCGAATTGTATTCCACCAAAAATTATGTTGCCCTCCAACACCTCAGAATGTGGCCTTATTTGGAAAGAGGATCATTAGGATCATTGCAGATATAATTAGTTAAGATAAGGTTATACTAGAATAGGATGGACCCTTTAATCCAATAGACTAGTCTCCTTATAAGAAGAGGAGAGGCCGGGCGCGGTGGCTCAAGCCTGTAATCCCAGCACTTTGGGAGGCCGAGACGGGTGGATCACGAGGACAGGAGATCGAGACCATCCTGGCTAACACGGTGAAACCCCGTCTCTACTAAAACTACAAAAAACTAGCCGGGCGAGGTGGCGGCGCCTGTAGTCCCAGCTACCCGGGAGGCTGAGGCAGGAGAATGGCGTGAACCCGGGAGGCGGAGCTTGCAGTGAGCTGAGATCCGGCCACAGCACTCCAGCCTGGGTGACAGAGCGAGACTCCGTCTCAAAAAAAAAAAAAAAAAAAAAAAAAAAAAGGAGAAAGACCCAGAGAGGAGACGGCCATGTGAAGAGAGAGAAACATTTGGAAAGTGCCTTGTGACAACAGGGCAGGAACTTGAGTAATCCAGATGCAAGTCCAAGAATTCCAAAGATCAACACCTACCGTGAGAAACTAGGAAGAAGCAAAGAAGAATTCTCCTCTATAGATGTCGGAGGGATCATTCGCCTCCTGACGCTTTGATATTAGATACGTAGCCTCCAGAAATGTGATAAAATAAATTTTTGTTCTTTGAAGTCACCCAGTGTGGCACTTTGTTCAGGCAACCAAAGAAACTAAAATACCACCCAAATTTCCAAAGTAAGAAAGCTGGAAATCAGACAAGCTATCTTTTCCTCTCTTATACTTTCCAGGCTATATTTAATCATTAATTCTTTTTTATTTTGTTTTCAGAATAGCACTCATAAGTCTTTATTTCAGTCATAGATGGACTATCAAAGTTACCTCCTGACTCACAGGTCTCCTAATCTTATTGACTCCTTCCAATCCAACCTCCTCATCACTGTCAGAATAACCTTTTCAAGCACACAAATCTGATCTCCTCTGCTCAGAAACCAGCAGTGCCTGCTTATTGCCCTGAGGATAAAATACAAAATTCTCAATATAAATATTTTTATATTGAAAATATATAAATACTTATACTTATTGTATTATAAATATTTTTCATATTTATTATGTATGTAAATATTTTATATAATATTGTATGTTTACTATGCTCTGTCTTGACCCTCTACGAGAAATAAGCATAAGAATACAATATAAGTATAATAAAAAGATAGCTCCCAGACCTAAACAGACAGAATTATGTTGAATTAAAATGGGGATGATGAAATAATCCATAGCACGAACCCAGCGCACAGTGCCCTTGCTCCTGTGAATCCCTATGGCATATATTGAAAATATTATATATGAAAAGTGGCAGGAGGTAAGGCTTAAGCTGGTGCAGGTAAGATCACGAGGAGCTTATATCAAGCTCCCAAACACAACATCTTGTAGCTGCACAATACTCCTCGCTGTCTAAGGCTCTATGTTTTATGTTCATTGCTCTCTGTGTATAAATGGTCCCTCCTGCTTATATGTCAAAACTCTTATGCTATCTTCACATCTCACTAAAGAGACCATTTCCTTGGAGGTACCTTCCCCAATCCTTCCCGGAATCCTCAAGCCTTCTTCCTTTGCTCTCACCACCTTTAGTACATTTTCCATCATAACAACTGTAGTACCGTCCTGAAGATGTTGGTTTGCATGTCTGGGTTCTCTCAGGAATGTGAACTGTCTGAGGAAAGCAGCTCTGTCCTTAACTTTGCATGCCTTACATCTATCACAGTGACAGGGCAGAGTGAGAATTCAGTAAATATCTGTGGATGGTAGGCGAATTGATTAAATTAAGTAAACCAGAACTGTAAGAAATAGTTGGAAGCAATTGAATATATTAGGATTTGGCTTTAATTGGTTTGAAGATAACAGAAGGGAGTCCTCATTTATTATGTTAATGTTTGCCATTTCCATTCATTCATTTACTTATTCCTTCATTTATCAGACATGTATTGTGGATGTAGGATGTATCAGACCCTTGCCTGGCCTGAAGACGTGAAGACAAAGAAGATACAACACTGCCTATAAGGAGCTCACAATCACAAAGGCAAACAAATAATTGTTATTCAGTGTTATAAGTGCATAGACAATAGCCAGTAGGATACTTTGGAGGCAATAGTTATGGAGCAGGGCTTTGGTGAGGTGAAGTGGTGGAGAAAAAGTAGAGCAGAATAATTTAATCCTCATCACCACCTTCTTGCAGAAATTATCTCCAATTTGCATATAGAAAAACCTATCCAAAGTAATTAAATAGGAATTCCAATCATTGCTCTCTCTCAAAGAGAATGTAAGAGATTCTAATTGTAATCCAGAGTCCTAGGTGTTAAAACATTTCCTTTTTTATTTTCTCTCCTCTCTTACATCTTTCATACACCATAAGAGCTTGAAGTCTCCCACTCTCCAGACTCCTCTCTCCAGACTCCTCACTCCCAACCTCTCTCCTCCAACTGCTTCCCATCTCCTGGCTTCCAGCCTCTTGTGATGATTTCTTCCCTACTTCTTCCTTAAGCTCTTTCATCTCCAGACAAAGGAAGATAACTGGCCCTCTGCTATCCTGCCATGTAGTCAGTGATTCTCTAGGAAAGACAGAAACAGGAGGTTGTCTACACCATCAGTTTCCCACACTGTTCCCCAACTCCTTTACATGGTGTCAGGGAACTTCTAAAATGTGAATTTGTTTTCCAGTTCTAACTACTCTGCTAAAAGAAAACTCGTTCTTATATTAAATTGGACAAAAATTTTCTGAGTATGTTTGGAAAAAATGTGTGTACATTAATCTACTTTTTCAACTGTTAGTTTTATGAAATCTAAACACAAATCAAGTATTTCACATGAAGAGTGCTTAGTACAAGCACTCAGAAAATAACCGTTCCAATGAGAACACATGGACACACAGGGAGGAACAACACGCACCAAGGCCAGTTGAGAGGTGGCGGGTAGGGGCGAGGGGAGGGAGAGCATTAGGACAAATAGCTAATGCATGGAAGGCTTAAAACCTAGATGATGGGTTGATAGGTACAGCAAACCACCATGGCACAAGTATACCTATTTAACAAACCTACACATTCTGCACTTGTATCCGTGACTTAAAGTAAAATTAAAAAAAAAAAAAAAAAAAAAAAAAAAGGAAAGGAGAAAGGAAACCTCTGCTCAGGCAGCAGGGAGGATTGGTTTATGTACTGTCTTAACTGAGATATTTTATTTTGACATAGACAATATAAGGCTACCATCATAGTGTGTTCTGCCACACTTTTTCAGCCTTTTCTGTTTTTTTTTTTCCAGTCAAAGAGATGTTTCACTTCACAAACTGAGTATTAGAATGTGTGAAATAAAGTTATTTGAGAATCCTTTAAAAAATAAGTGTTCTGTAGAGTTTACATTTTAGTTGAGCAATAGATAAAAAAACAAGAAACATAATAAATATGTAAATTATATACCACACTAGAAAATGAAGTGTACTATAGAAAAAAATTTGAGAGGAACACTTTGGAAAAATAAATGTAAAATGTAAGAAAAGAGTTTCAGAGAGATCACCCAATTAGAAACTGATAGAATATAATCTCCTTTCCCTACACTCTGCTGCCCTAATTAAAACAGATTATAAAGTCATTATGTATTAATAGTAATATATGAGGGCTTTTAAATGGCAATCAGATTTCTAGACTACATATTCAGAATAACTTCGAAATTTATAGGAAATTTTCCATAAACACAAATTTCAAATTTGTTCTGGTAGTAATCTTGGCTTTTGATCTATCTTTAAATGTATACATTACCACATTTAATTGTAGAAAGCACCAGTTTTCTCTATTGGGAAAAGCATGGGATAAATAAGAGGCACAGAAGACCTGAATTCTAGTTCCAGCTCTTCCATTAGGTATATGTTTGGTCTTGGGCAAATCATTGAACCCTGTCTGTACCTCAGACAGGCATTGAGCCAAGACTGACTCTAGCATTTAAGAAAAAGGTCTACCTAAAATGATAGAAGTCTATGAAAGCTTATATAAACTTACATATTCAAAGCAGAAACAAATTATTTACATATTTAACTACGTGTTTTCTCAAGTTATCATAAAAATGCCAAAGGGGAGAATTCTAATTTGATCTCTGATGTTGCTTGTATGCAGTGGACTATATTCTGTGTACTCTTCTATGCATAGAGCTGGTATATGTCTTTCTCTTTTAATTTTAGGGGATCAATGGGTGGGACTACCATTCTTTCCTTTTGTCCATGAAATCTCATTATGTACTATAAAAGTTTATTAACATTAGGCCTTTTGGAGGTCAGACAAAACATTGACTATTATTACTCCAAACCACATATCTCTTTTATGTCAAGTATTTACATTTCTGCCCCATAATTAAACCTATCTTGTATTTGTGCAGGATTAGTATGAACTCTTTAGGCTCCAAGTTGCAGATCTTTTCATTTATCCCAGCTAGACACTTTCTAAGTATCTTTCTCTTTGGATTCCACCCACCGGTTAGTATAAGAAGGGATAAAGACTGATTAGGATTTCAAGTAACATCTCACCACTGTCCCAGAGAACAACTTCTGCTGCCTTCCCTGAATTAGCTGTTTTTCCATATGTCTCCAAAGCTCTCTTGATTTTTTTTCTATCTAAAGATAAGATTTAAAATCTCATAGTTTATTCCCAATTTTTATTTTATGTTTCAGGACTATGGCCATTCCCGTATTTCTTACCAACCAAATATTTGGGAAACAGTCCAACAAATGAACTTCAGCTTTCTATACAGCAGTCCACTTGGCTAAATGACAGACTGCATCTGGTTCCGAATCTCTTGAATTTTGGTTAGGCCTCATCCAGCCTAAAGATTTCTTCTTGTTAGCACTAATCCAGTGAGATCAGGGACTACTTCCAACATTAGCTCTAGTCTCAAGATTCTCATAAAAATAGGCATTTTATTCCATGTTCCACCTTTAATAGTTCAGTGACATGTACAGCTCTCAACCTGAACTAAGAAAGCTAATTCAGAGGTTCCTTGGAATCAGAGGGAGCAGAAAGTTCCTATCGTGCTCCTTTTCTTGGCTAATTATGTACGGAGGTACAGATCTGCCCCATCTAATAGGGTTGCCACTAGTGACACATAGTCATCATGCACTTGAAACATGGTTACTATAACTGGTGAGCTAGAATTTTCACTTTTATTAGGAAAAAAAGTTAAATTTAAGAACTGACATTCAATTTGGTATTGAAAAACTTTAAAGGAACAACTTGGGTATGTGACTTTTCATGGTCAACTGTTAATTTTATGAAATCTAAACACAGATCAAGTACTCCAGATGGAAATCTAGTGTCTAAATTGAGATGTGCTGTAAGCGTAGAATACGTCCCAGATTTCAAAAACTTAGCAACACAAATATAAAATATTTCATCAATGATTTTATATTTATTTAATATTGAAATATTATTTTGTGCTGGGTGCAGTGGCTCACGCCTGTAATCCCAGAACTTTGGGAGGCCGAGGCGGGTGGATCACGAGGTCAGGAGATCGAGAGCAGCCTGGCTAACACGGTGAAACCTGGTCTCTACTAAAAATACAAAAAATTAGCCAGGCATGGTGGTGGGCATCTCTAGTCCCTCCTACTCAGGAGTCTGAGGCAGGATAATGACGTGAACCCAGGAGGCAGAGCTTGCAGTGAGCCAAGATCGTGCCACCCCACTCCAGCCTGTGAAAGAGCGAGACTCCGTATCAAAAAAAAAAAAAAAAAAAAAAAATTATTATGTATAAATTAAAATATACTACTCAAATTAATTGTACTTGCTTATTTTTGCTTTTTACATGTGGCCACTAAAAATTTTAAATTATATATGTGGCTCAAATTATATTTCTGTCAGACAGCATTGCTCTTGATCAAGCTTGAGAGTGTGGAAAATAAAATAAATTCTTCTCTAGTCCATCGCGTTCATATTTATGCTGGGGAATCTGACTTCTGTTAAGTACCTTCCCTACTCCAGAAAGTATTCTAGTTTCTTTACCTGTGTCAGTTTGTTTAGTAGTCATGAGAATTTTGTGATGAAACTATAACTGAAACTTACAAAGATTAGGCATCTGGCTCTCAAAATCACAGCTAAGAAATGGCCGGCCTGGGTTTAAGCAGAGTTCTATCTTGAAAAAATGGTAATAATAATATTTTTAAAAAACAGATCTATGGCAGTAGTGATGTCAGTAAGATGGTACAATAGACTATCTCTCAGCATCACTTTCTCCACAAATATACAATAGAAACTATTCAAAGACAAGATTTCACTCTGAATTCACCAGAGCTTGGGGGGAAAACAGAGAAACTCACTGGGGTCCACAGAATCAAGAGAAGCCATGATTCATAGAAGAAATAGTCATTTCAGACAGCACTGCCTCCACCCTAAGCTGGCATAATGCCACTCACAGAGAACTTCCCTAGATCCACAGTTTCTGAGATGAGAGGAGAAAATTGGAGGCAGACACTTGATTTCCACATTGGTCTAAGAACCTTCATGAGAAGCCCACTCCTGTACCATTCCATGGAAACTGGGAGTGCCAAGAGGGTTGAGCCATGGGAGTTGAGTTGAAAACAAAGAGCAGGGCACTAATCATATTGTCTGGCATGCAGATCTTGGCCACTACTCTGCACTTTGATCAGCTGGGAAGCCATGTTGAAGAGGCTGGCTGGTGCCAAGTGCTGCAGGGGGCACAATCCATGGGAAGACCCCAAATCCTTGGTCCAGTTTTTCACAAAGTCCAGTATTCCTGTGAAGCCGTCTCATGATAGAGAAGAATAACAAAGAGTAAAGAAGGCCTATAAGAACTATGGAACAGCATAAAGCAAACTAACCTCTGCATAACATGAATTCCTGAAAAAATATGAGACAGAAAAAGACTTTGAAAGCATATTTAAGAAATTAATAGCTGAAAATTTCCCAAATCTGGAAGAAGACAATACCATCCAGGTACAGGAAGCTCAAGAGATTACCAATCAAATTCAACCCAAAGAGAAAATCCCCAAGGCACATCACAATCAAATTAGCAAAAATCAAAGACAAACAACAAATGCTCAAAGCAGCAAGAGAAAATAAACATATCACATTTAACAGATTCCCAATATGGCTTCCAGCAGATTTCTCAACAGAAACCCTGCAGGCTAGGACAGAGTGCAATTCAACCTCTCCCTTTAGGTCTATGAATAGTTGCTAATATTTAATATTAATATTTGCTAAATATATCTGTAGTGCATTCAGCAATGGACGTATTATCAAGAAAGAAAATCAACAAAGAAGCACTGGCGTTAAAATGCACTCAAGATAAAAATGAATATAACAGACACAGAACATTCCATCCAACAGCTACGGAACAACTTTTTTGTTTTTTCAAGAGCTATAGTACATTTCCAGCATAGATCATGTTAGTTCACAAAGTAAGTACGAACAAATTTTTTAAAAATCAAAATTATATCAAGTATTTTTTCTGACCACAATAGAATAAAGCTAAAATTAATAACAGAAGGAACATTGGAGACTGTACAAATCAATAGAGATTCAACAACATACTCCTGAACAATAAATGGCTCAATAAAAAACGTAAAAGGAAATTTAAAAATTCCTTGAAACAAATGAAAATGGAAACAGAATATACTAAAAGCTATCAAAGTAAATGCAGTACTGAGAGAAGTTTACAGGAATAAATGCCTACATCAAAAAAGCAGAAAGATTTCAAATAAACAACCTAACAATGCACCTTAAGGAACTAGTAACGCAAGAACAAGAAAAACCTAAAATTAGTAGAAGAAAATAAAGAATAAAAATCAGAGCAAAATTAAATTGCAACTAAAAATATTACAAATAGCCAACAAAATGAAAGCTGGTTTTTTTTGAAGATACGCAAAACTGGCAAACCTGTAGCTACACTAACTATATAAAAAGAAAGAAGATACAAATAAATAAAATTTTAAAACCCACATTACAACTGATACCACAGAAATACAAAGAATCAGTAGAGACTATTAAGAACAACTATACATCAGCACACTTGGAAGCCTGGAAGAAATGGGTAAATTCCTGGACACATACAACCTGTCAATATGGAATCATGAAGAAATAGCAAACTTGAACAGAGCAGTAACATGTAACAAGATTGAAGCAGTAATAAAAAGAGCCTCACTACCAGGGGCGGTGGCTCCCACCTGTGATCCCAGCACTTTGGGAGGCCAAGGCAGGCAGATCACAAGGTCAGGAGTTTGAGACCAGCCTGGCCAATATGGTGAAATCCCATCTCTACTAAAATACAAAATTAGCCAGGCGTGGTGGCGGGCACCTATAGTCCCAGCTACTCAGGAGGCTGAGACAGGAGAATCACTTGAACCCGGGAGGCGGAGGTTGCAGTGAGCTGAGATCACACCACTGCATTCCAGCCTGGGTGACAGAAACTGCGTCTCAAAAAAACAAAACAAAACAAAACAAAAAAAGAGTCTCATAAAAGAAAAGCCCAGGACCTGACAGCTTCACTGCTGAATTCTGCCAAACATTTAAAGAAGAACAAATAACAATTCTATTCAAACTCTTCAAAAAAATTTGAAGAGGGCTATTTTCAAACTCATTCAACAAGGCTAGTATTATCCTGATACCAAAACAAGAAAAGGACACACAAAAAAGGAAAACTGTAGACCAATATCCCTAATTAACTACAGATCAATATCCCTTGATGATAGATACAAAAAATCTCAATAAATGCTAGCAAACTAAATTCAACAACACAATAAAAAGATCATTCATCATGATCAAGTGAAATTCATCACAGGGATGCAAGGATAGTTCAGCATATCCAAATCAATCAATGTGATACATCACATGAACAGAATCAAGAATAAAAACTATATGATCATTCCAACTGATGTTGAAAAAGCATGCAATAAAATTCAACATCATTTCAGGACAAAAGTTCTTAACAAACTGGGTGTAGAAGGAACATACCTCAAAACATTAAAGGCCATATATGACAAACCCACAGCTAACATTACACTGAATGGGGAAAATTTGAGAACCTTTTTTCTGAGATCTGGGACAGGACAAGGGTGCTCACTTTCACCACTTGTAGGCAATATAGTAATAGAAATCCTAGCCAGCTCAATTAGGCAAGAGAAAGAAGTAAAGGGCATCCCAATTGGAAAGGAAAAAGTCAAATTACCCTTGTTCAGAGGCAACATGATTCTATATTTAGAAAACCTAAAACTCCACTAAAACTGTTAGAACTCATACACAACTTCAGTAAAGTTACAGGACATAAAATCAAAATATAAAAATCAGTAGGATTTATATATGACAACAATAAACAATCTGAAAAAGAAACCAGTAAAACAATTGCATTTATAATAGCTACAAAAATAAAATATATATGAATAAGTAACCAAAGAAGTGAAAGATCTCTACAACTATAAAACATTAATGAGAGAAACTGAAGAGAACATGCAAATGGAAATAAATCTCATGTTCACTGATTAGAAGAGTTAATATTGTTAAAATGCGTATTCTATCCAAAAAAAATCTACATATTTAATGCAATTCCTACTGAAATTCCAATGACATTCTTCACGGAAATAGAACAAATAATACTAGAATTCATATGGAACCACAAGAGATCCTGAATAGTCAAAGAAATCCTAAACAATAAGAACAAAGCTGGAGGCATTGAACTATCTGACTTCAAAATATACACAAAGCTATATAAACCAAAGAAGCATGGTACTGGCATAAAACAGATACATAAACCAACGGAACAGGATAGAGAACCCAGAAATAAATCCACAGTTACAGACAATTCATTTTTTATAAAAGTACAAAGGATATACATTGGCAAAAGGACAGTCTCTTCAATAAATGGTGCTGGGGAAATTGGATATCCATATTCAGAAAAATGAAACTAAAACCCTATTTCTCACCATATATAAAAATCAACTCAAATGGATTAAAGACTTCAATGTAGACCTGGAACTACGAAACTACTAGAAGAAAACATTGAGGAAATACTTCAGGACGTTGATCTGTGCAAAGATATTTTTGCAGTAAGACCTCAAAAGCTCAGGAAACAAAAGCGAAAATAGACAAATGGGATTATAACAAGCTAAAAAGAAACAATCTTTTCTACAGCCAAAGAAACAATCAACAGAGTGAAGAAACAACTTATAGAGTGGAAGAAAATATTTGCAAACTATCTATCTGATAGGGGATTAATAACTGGAATACATAAGGAACTCAAACAACTCAACAGCAAAATAATAATAATAATATCATTAAAAAGTGGGCAAAGGATCCAAGTAGACATTTCTCAAAAGAAGACCTACAAATGGTCAAGAGGTATATGAAAAATTACTCAACATCGCTAATCATCAGGGAAATGCAAATTAAAAACTCCATGATATATCAGTTAAAATGGCTATTATAAAAAAGATAAAAAATAACGAATGCTAGCAAGAATATGCAAAAAGGAGAATGTTGGTACACTGGTGCTAGTAATATAAATTAGTACGCCAGTATGGAAAACAATATGGCAGTTTCTCAAAAACTAAAAATAGATCTACCATCTGATACAGCAATCCCACTGCTGGGTATTTATCCAAAAGAAAGGAAATCAGTATATGAAAAAGATATCTGCACTCTATTGCAGCACTATTCACAATAGCCAAGACGTGAATCAACTTAAGGGCCTATCAATAGATGATAAAGAAAACGTGGCATATATTATAATATTCCATTATATATACATGTGTGTGTGTGTATATATGTGTGTGTGTGTGTGTGTGTGTGTGTGTGTGTGTATAGCTCCAGCCATAAAAAAGAATGGAATGCTATCATTTTCAGCAACATGGATGAACTGGAGGATATTATGTTAGGTGAACAAAGCCAGACATAGAAAGGCAAATACTGCATGTTCTCACTCATATATGGGAGCTAAAAAAAAAGTCACATGGACATAGAGAGTAGAATGATTGTTACCAGAGGCTGGAAATGGAGAGAAGGGGAGGATCAAGAAAGGCTGGCTAATGGGGACAAAAATATTGTTACATAGAAGAAATAAGTTCTAGTGTTTTATAGCATAGTATAGTGACTATTGTTACAATAATTTATTCACTGTTTCAAAATAGCTATAAGAGAAGACGTGGCTTGTTCTCAACACAAAGAAATGATAAATGTTTGAGGTGATGTATATCCCAAATACCCTGATTTGACCATTACACATTGTTTGCATGTATCAAAAAATCACATGTACTTCATAACTACATACAAGCTTACAATGTGCTTTTATAGAAGCTTTTGTGTATCTTTTCTCATTTAATCGCAAAATTAATTTTATGCTTTGCAAATTGTACCTACCTCATAGAGGGGCTGTGAGTTTGAACCAAGTGGATGATTGTGAAGTGCTAAGCATGGTGTCTAGTGCATGTTAATTACTATTAGTTTTCAAATAAAGAAATTACAATGCTCTTTGTCTGATTCCATAGGCAAACTATTTCCATTCTATCATGCTGACTCCAATTTCAGGGTACTTACGATATAAATTGGCATGAACACATATGCATGTTTTCCAATTCAGTGTCTGACTTTTTTGTTATTGTTTTGTTTTACTTATTGTATTTACTACTCTGATTTTTCTTGACCTTCCAGGTTATTTCATATGTACAGCCAGTGCCCCCTCAAATATTAATCCCCAAATTAATCTTCAGCCAAGATTATTTCCCTTTAATGTTGTATATGGGAGAATGTAACCCATGCATTTTATCTCCATTGTCTTATCATCAAGAAAATGGAAGTACCCATAAATTATAGGAAGTGCCTATAAATTTTTAGCTACACTTCAGTCCTCATAGACAATGCAAAACAAAAATCTCTTGGTGACTCTTCTATGTTTCAAATTGTGTCATACTCTGACTAAGATAAGCAGGTATTAAAATAGAAACCGAAACTTTCTTTTTTATTATTATTATACTTTAAGTTCTAGGGTACATGTGCACAACGTGCAGGTTTGTTACGTATGTATACATGTGTCATGTTGGTGTGCAGCACCCATTAACTCGTCATTTACATTAGATATATCTCCTAATGCTATACCTCCCCCCTCTCCCCACCCCATGACAGGCCCCAGTGTGTGATGTTCGCCTTCCTGTGTCCATGTGTTCTCATTGTTCAGTTCCCAACTATAAGTGAGAACATGTGGTGTTCAGGTTTTTGTCCTTGTGATAGTTTGCTGAGAATGATGGTTTCAGCTTCATCCATATGTCCCTACAAAGGACATAAACTATCCCTTTTTTATGGCTGCATCATATTCCATCGGTGTTTTACGTTCCACATTTTCTTTAATCAGTCTATCATTGATGGACATTTGGGTTGGTTCCAAGTCTTTGCTATTGTGAACAATGCTGCAATAAACATATGCATGCATGTGTCATTATAGCAGCATGATTTATAATCCTTTGGGTATATGCCCAGTAATGGGATGGCTGGGTCAGATGGTATTTCTAGTTCTAGATCTTTAAGGAAACGCCACACTGTCTTCCACAATGGTTGAACTAGTTTACAGCTCCACCAACAGTGTAAAAGCATTCCTATTTCTCCACATCCTCTCCAGCATCTGTTGTTTCCTGACTTTTAATGATCACCATTCTAACTGGTGTGAGATGGTATCTCATTGTGGTTTTGATTTGCATTTATCTGATGACCAGTGATAATGAGCATTTTTTCATGTGTCTGTTGACTGCATAAATGTCTTCTTTTGAGAAATGTCTGTTCATATCCTTTGCCCACTTTTTGATGGGGTTGTTTGTTTTTTCTTGCAAATTTGTTTGAGTTATTTGTGGGTTTTGGATATTAGCCCTTTGTCAGATGAGTAGATTGCAAAAATTTTCTCCCATTCTGTAGACATTGTGTTTAAATAATATTTAATGGTGTAAACAAAATCTAGAGTCAAAAAGCAGTTTTCTTCCCACGAGACTTATTTCAGAATGGTATCAAACATGACAACTGGAATGCTAAATCCTCAAATTAAGAAGACAAAAAAATACATAAAATACAATAAAATATAAACCGATGATAAGAGTCCTTATTACAGGGACTCAAGCACAGAAACTACAGATGCCAAATACATCCTCCTACTAGAAACAAAATTCCAGAAAGCCCAAGTAAAATTGTTAAGGAAGAAAAGCAGATGTTTGGGTTGAGCTTCTCTCCTTCTGTCCTTATGACCCCTTATAAATCACTAATGACTTCATTTTGAAAGAAGCCTAGTGGGCTACTGATATCTGAAGAGGGGAAGGAAAATAGTCAGTACTTTTAAAATACTTTTACACTGTACAAAGCACATGCACATACATTATCTTATCTTAGCCAAACAGCTACACGGAGAAACAGTGTAAAGCCTCATCATCTCCACTATGGCAGTCGTATTCCTTTGCCACCTGCTTTCACTAGAAGTAAACTCCGTAAGAGAAGGAACTTTTTTCTCTACTCACTTCTGTGACCTCAGCTCTTAATCTTGTGTCTGCTCATCTAGTAGGTGCTCAGTGAATACTGAATGAGTTTTGCAGATGATCTAGAAAACCAAGTGGCAGCCTAAGCACAGCCTGCAGTGAAATTGGCAAACCTCAGGCAGAACTGAAAGAGGATGCTGTGCCTCTTCACCTCCTGCTCTCCTCCTGATGAACAATTGACATGCTTCTTTACACATGGGGTACTTTCAGTTGTCTCCTCTTCTCTGTGTCTGGCTTTTCAAATGGTTAAAAATGAGGTTCCAGAAAGCATCAAACCTAAGCAAATACCACAGTTGGTGAGTTAGAGCTAATTTGAGTCAACAGGTGAAGAACCTAATTACAAAACCTCGTGGCTGGGCTCTCAGGGTGTGGGTCCAAGGTCCCTTCACTCATCATGCAGTGATAATGTCACACAACTGGAAAAACACATTCGAGTGAGCGTGTATCCATCTCTACACTGAGTCAGTGCCAGAACTGAACATTTGCATTCAGCTTTAAAGCAAAAGAAGGTAAAGTAGAGGGGAAAGTGGGGCGAAGCCCAGCATAGCTGTCTGGACCTTGGTCTCCTGTGGTGCAGAATACAGCACTTTTAGGGTGCATGTAGGCACTGCCTTGCTGTGAAGCCAGGAAGGACTTACTGGAAAAGGAAGGTTAAACCCCAGGAAGCAAGGAAAGGCATGCACATCTAATTTCCTTTGATTTGGTATGATGTTAAATAAAACGCAGCAAGAGCCAGTGTACTCAGGGTGACACTGACACAGAGGGGGAAGGAGTGATCCATTGTTTATAAACAAGCATATTTCAGAAAAATCCAATCTTTTTTTTAACACTTTGTAGTCAAGACACTGAAATGTTTAATTCTTTATGTATTCATCCTTTCTTTATTTAACAAGTAAAAACTACCATATGCTGTTCTAGGTATAGGATGTAAAAGGTAACAAAGACATGTCTCCTCAAGGAGCTTCACCCTGTTACACAGGAGAAACACTGCGATGGGTTGAATGTTTTTGTCCCCCAAATTCATGTGTTGAAATCTGAATGCCCAGGGTATTAGTACATGCTGAGTGTCCCTTATACGAAATGCTTGAGACCAGAGTGTTTCAGATTTGAGACTTTTTTTTTAAATGTTGAGATATTTGCATTATGCTTGCCATTTGAGCAACCCAAATTCAAAATTCCAAACTGAAAATTCTCCAATGAGCACTTCCTTCCTTTGAGCATCATGTTGACTTTCAAAAGTTTTGGGTTTTGGCACATTTTCGATTTTGGATGTTCAGATTAGGGATGTTCAATTCGTATTAACAGATGGAACTTTGGGGAGGTGATTAGGTCACGGGGATGAAACCCTCGTGAATGAAATACATGCCCTTATAAAAGAAACCTTGGAAATCTTCCTTGCCCTTTCATTATGTGATATTACAGCAAGAAGGCACCATCTATAAACCTGAAAGCCCTTACTAGATACAGAGACTGTAAGCACATTGATCTTGGATTTCCCAGCCTCTAGAACTGTGAAAAGTAAACTTTTGTTGTTTAGAAGCCACCCAGTTTATGACATTTTGTTATAGAAGCCTGAATGGACTAAGACAGATAGCCATAAGCAAGTACTTGGATTGTATAGCAATGTCTCTTACATAATTCTAAAATCCTAGTTTCCTAGGGCTGCTGTAACAAATTACAAAAAAAGTGCTGTCTTAAAACAAAATACACTTATTCCCTCACAATTCTGAAGCTTAGACGCCTGAAATCAAGGTGCCAGCAGAGATGTGCTTTTCCAAAGCTGTAGGAGAGAATCTTTTGCTTTTCCAGCTTCTGGCAGCTCCAGGGGTTTCTTGGCTTATGGCAGCATCACTCCAATCTCTGCCTCCCTCTTCACATGGCCTTCTCTTTCTCTGTTTCTCTTCTGTGAGTCTCTTATAAGAATATTTTATCATTGGATTATCTGGTGGGCACCAGATAATCCAGTATGATCTCACGTCAAGATCTATAACTTAGTTACAAGTTATAGATCTTGACGTGAGATCATACTGCAAAGACTCTTTATCTGACTAAAATCATGTTGACAGGTACTAGGATGTAGTACCTGTCAACATGATGACAGTATATGTTGATAGTATATGTTAGAGGCCTCCATTCAATCCACTACAGGTAATATGGATGAATAGTAAAATTAAAGTAAAGTTGTAATAAGAGAGCCTACTTGGAGGGGAAATTTTGAGTTGCATATGAAATGATATGTAGAAAATAGAGGTGTTTTAGAGGCAACATTGGGACAGTGGTCTTCATTTTAGGCAGAAGGCTAGCATGAGCTAAAGCATAAAGACAATAATTGAATATACAACAACGTCAACATCTCAGTGTGCCTGGAGAGCAGTGTGAGCAGGGAGGAGCATGAAAGAAGAAGCTGAAAACCAAGGAGTTGGGCAACCTGCAAAGGGTTTAAGTGCCATGCCACAGAGTAGCCTTCAATCCTGCTGGTCAACAGTTCTTAGCTAGTTTCCCATGGTGATTTGGTGAACCACCAGTGTATAGGTCAGCATATACTTGACTTGTAGGTCAAGTGCAAAACTCGTATTTGTCAACATTGAGGGTGTTAAGGGCATATGTTCTATAAAAGGTTGAACTAGATGGAGGGTGTGACATGAAGAGTGAAGTCAAACAGTCTCTCTGATATAAGAGGGGTAACATAATGTTGTGCCATGATGTCTTGCTGGCCACCAGCACGATGGTATGTTTACCAAGACCTATGAGTATTAGGAGGATATGATGAGGGCAGTGAAAGCTTCTACTTGGAGAGCAACATGGTGCTGAAAAGAAAATCTGTGGGGTTTTGTAGATACTGTAAGACATTGTGTAGTTGAGTAGTGAGTGTTTTGTTGCTATCATTGATTTATTTAATTACGCTTTGAGTTACCTGATCCTGTCAAGCATGCCTCCCAGACATCTAGTACTCAAAATTAGATCATGTTTAAGTGTCAGAATCAAATTTTTTTTTCCTCCCTTCCTTCCTTCTTTCTTTCTTTCTTTCTTTGTTTCTTTCTTTGTTTGTTTGTTTCTTTCTTTCTTTCTTTCTTTCTTTCTTTCTTTTTTTCTTTCTTTCTCTTTTCTTTCCTTATTTTAAAAAAATTCCTTTGGTTATTTACATATTTGTGATGGAGAGGGGAAGATAGCAAGAGTAGAGGCAAGGGGATCAGTCAGGAACACTTTGCATTGACATTGAAAGTGATATCCACTCAACCAGTATAACAGGAGTTAAGATATAAAGAGGGGACAGATGTGAGAAATAATTGGTGAAGTAAAATCAGTGGGGTTTAACAGTTGATGTAAATTAAGTGAAGATAAAGAAAAGAAAGGGACTGTAATTTAGGCAAAAGCTCAGTAAGTGGTTGTCTCCCCAAGCCCATGGGAATGCTCTCCCCGCCTCAACCTATCCCCCCACAGGTGTGCTGAATTACTTTTGCCTCTTCAAACTGGGCATGCTCACATGCATCTCTAGGTCTTGCTACTTATTCTTTTCCTACCAGGAATGTTGAGTATTATTATTCTCACGTTATAAACAGGAAAATGAGGTTCAGAATGCACCTCAGGACACAGCCCAGGTATTTTGCTTCCAAAATCACTTATTTGTCCAAACATACTATACTATCAGCCTCAGATAAAACATTCCAGGGATAAATGTTAGGTCTTGTACCTGCATGCTGTATTTGATAAAATGAGATTTCACTGAAAGTAATAAAAGCTCCAAATAATAGTGACTTAAACAAGAATGAAGTTTATTTCTCTCTCAAGTATATGAGATGAATGGTTCAGAGTTAGCATGGTGACTGCTGTCTAAAGTTGTCCTGTTCCCCAGGGTATGGTTTTGTCCTCATGATCCGAGGTGGCTCCTGTTATCAGATCTCTATTCGAAGCATAAGGATAAAGGAAAAGAAAAAATAAAGGACAAAGTGCATCCATCAGATGTCAATTAAGGCAAGTTTGTGGAAGTTGCCTAATAATACCTGGACAAGAATGCCTGCCTTCCCCTGCCACTCAAGCCTGTAGTAGGCAGAGTCAGGGAGAATTATAATGTGTTCCAAATGACTCTGCTCCTGCCTCCACCTCATGCAACTGTTGGCAGGAGTAAAGAGAGAGTGGTCCAGAATGCGATGCTTCTAGCTAAACCTCTCCCTTGCCCTTTTGTCAATGCTGTGTCACCACCACTATCTGCTCTGCCATTATCTGCGTATATCTTTACCCCTGTTTACATTAGTCACCACAAAACCCTTGAATTCCAGGCCAGTCTTCATCCTCAGGACTCTAATTTCTGCACAACTTTATGAAGTAAGGCAATGTCCATCTCTTCATCACTCTTCTATCCTGCTATCGTCCTTCATTTTCTCCTTAGCATTTGTCATCACCTGAAATAATGTATTTTCAACTTGTCTATTTCCTCCCAGTAGATTATAAATTCCATAGGGTTGACAAGGGGCAGAGACTATTAAATTTTTTTAAAATTCTATTTACTGCTATATATCCCTAAAGACCAGATTATTTTTTAATTTTATTTAATTTTATTTTCATTTTTTGTAGGCACAAGGTCTTGCTATGTTGCCTAGGCTTGTATCGAGCTCTGGCCTCAAGAGATCCTCCTGCCTCCGCCTCCCAAAGTGCTGGGTTTACAGGCGTGGGCCACTGTGCTCAGACTGAGATTATTAAGTACCTTTTGTTGAACGAAAGAACGAATCTCATTTGTCAGCATTTATACACATGGTAAGATCTACCTGGAAAGCTAGGAAATGTCACCTACACCAGACTAGAACTTGGAAGGAAGTAAAGATATTGTGAGACAATTGACAGCCTCCACTATAGAGGGCACTCACTAATTGAGCTCATGTAAACCTTACAAACATGTTTACTCTCAATAAGATAAAACTATAAAGACAGCCTAAAACTACAAAGACAGCATGCATTGTGTCTTCTGAAAACACGATGGAAAATATGTGACTTAGGAGTTTTGGTTACAGAAAGCCGGACAGGGAAAAAATTATATATCTATCATATATATATATAATTATATATAATTTTATAAATATATACATATATATTTCATATATTATATATACAATATATTTACATATAATTTATATACATAAAATATCTATAGTTTATATATAATTTATACTATATATAGATATAAAATGACATTGTGCTATGCGTATGAGCAAACTAACGCTCAAGAAAGTGACACTTGCTCTAGGGCACAAAGCCCATTAACCCTTTTATGCCCGAGGTTGCAATTTTTTGCATTTTGCAATCAGACCTTGGTGATGACCTCGAGCTGTGGGATATAAATAACTCTCACATGCTTAGCATTCCAATAATGGAACACTAGGCATAAATGGGTTTTCCATTATTGGAATACTATGCATGTGGGGTTATTTAAGTGTCAAAATGAAGGCCAAAACTTTTGGTTTTGTGTTCTACCAGGCATGCCATGAAACGTTTTGTCGTACTGTTGCGTTGTTGTTGATTTTCCATAGAAGTCATGTGTGGGGAGGGAAAATGAGTATATACATGATCAGAACATCCATGTCGTTCACACAGGGTTAAAGAGTAAGAAGTAGAGACAGCTCAGAAGTAATGAGAAGCCAGGGCATTCTGTGTTTGTAAACTGAGGTGTTTTGGCCAAAGAACTTCTAAAATACTCCATTAACAACTGTTGGAGTCCAACTAGTTCTAGACAGACATCTTTGCACTAATCCAATAGCTTACATGCTGTATTATTTGCTTATCAGTAAGCAAATTGCATATGTGCATCTACATGTACCCCATTTTATTGGATTCAAAGGTAAATTTTCAGGTGAAGTTGAGTTAGCAGATTGCTTTCTACATTGCTCAAAATAGATTAAAGTATTTTATTTTAAAGGGAGTTAACTTTCCCTTTTTTCCAGCTTCCCTCATAGGGGAGTGTTGCAGGATGAGTGCCACAGGATGTTGATAATTTTGTTGGTGATATATGAGACTAAGCCAGACTCAGTTTTCTCCTCTTCAGATGTTGTGTTAAAAGAAGTGCTGTCATGCAGGAATAATACTTTTTTGGCAGGCTATTTGACACGCGGGACCATGATCATTTTAGAGAGCAAGATGGCTTCCTGCAACAGCCCATTCTCTCTACCCCACTTTACCATCCCTGCACATAAACACACAAGGTCATCAACTTGTTTAAGGTCCTGAAGCCAATTAATAAGTAAGAACAGGGTCCAGAACTGCTCGTGTCTTCATGCTGTGGTTTTAAAGTAAGAAGGGAGGAAGTTCTTTCCAACACAGCCATCTGATCCCATCTCATCAGAGAAGCACAACTTGAGAGGTAGTCCCATAATGTAGCACTGTGTTTTCCCCTGCCAGACCCTGTGTACTAGTTCGCTCTCACGTTGCTATAAAGAGAAACCTGAGACTGGATAATTTTTTTATTATCCTGTGACAGACTGTGATTATTAACCTGTGACAGACTGGATTAAGAAAATGTGGCACATATACACCATGGAATATTATGCAGCCATAAAAGAGGATGAGTTTGCATACTTTGTAGGGACATGGATGCAGCTGGAAACCATCATTCTTAGCAAACTATCACAAGAACAGAAAACCAAACACCGCATGTTCTCACTCATAGGTGGGAACTGAACAATGAGATCACTTGGACTCGGGAAGGGGAACATCCCATATCGGGGCCTATCATGGGGAGGGGGGAGGGGGAAGGGATTGCATTGGGGAGTTATACCATGGATATAAATGATTGATGATGGCGTTCTGGACGAGTTGATGGTGCAGCACACCACATGGCACTAAGTATACATATGTAACAAACCTGCACGTTATGCACATGTACCCTAGAACTTAAAGCTATAATAAAAAATAATAAATAAATAAAAATAAAAAATAAATAAAAATAATTTTTTTTTTTTTTAAAAAACAAAGAGGTTCAATTGACTTATCGTTTTGCATGAAGCATAGAAGCTTCTGCTTCTGAGGAGGTCTCAGGAAGCTTCCAATCATGGCAGAAGGCAAAGGATGAAGTTTCACATGGTGGAAGCAAGTGCAAGACAGAGGCAGAGGGGAGATGCTACACACGTTTAAACAACCAGATATCATGAGAACTCACTCATGATCTGAGGACTGCACCAGAAGGATGGTGCTAAACTAGCCATGAGAAATCCACCCCGGTGATCCAATCACCTCCCACCAGGTCACACCTCTAACATTAGGGATTACAATTCAACAAGAGATTTGGTGGAATCACATCACCCTGTCACCTGTAATTCCTCTTTTATTAGTCCTCACCTACCTATTATGTGCCCTGTGATGGCAGAAATGGTTTCTGTCTTTTCACACAGACATCTCCAAAACCTCTATAGAGCTTAGTGCATAATAGATACTCAATAACTATTATCGAATTGAATCAATTCAGCTTACACAACTTAAAGGGAATTTATGAGGGTTGAAATGTAGAGGCACAGAAAGGGCCAAAATTAAAGAAGAAATAAATTAATATAGAGAAAACTCATTGAATAAAGACCCAATAAAATGTATATATCCTCCCACTGGAATTTTTGTCTTCATAATCAGGTGACCTCAGTTTATGAACTATTTTTTTAACTTTTCATATTATTTATTTATTTATTTATTTGAGATGGAGTCTTGCTCCATTGCCCAGGCTGGAGTACAGTTGCATGATCTCGGCTCACTGCAGTCTCTACTTCCCGGGTTCAAGCAATTATCTTGTCTCAGCCTCCCGAGTAGCTGAGACTACAGGCGCCTGCCACCATGCCCGGCTACTTTTTGTATTTTTAGTAGAGATGGGGTTTCAAGTTGTTGGTCAGGCTGGTCTCGATTTCCTGATTTCGGGTGATCCACCTGCCTCGGCCTCCCAAAGTGCTAGGGTTACAAGCGTAAGTTCTGCACCTGGCTATATATTTTTTTTTAACTTTTTAAGACACAGATTAACACTTAAACTACAAGAGGGAGTGTGAACAACTTAAGTTATTGTTCTTGAAGATGGCACTGGCTTGGGTCAGTGTCATTTCAAGCCTCACAAGAAATAGAAGCAAAAGTTGGTTGTCATAGAAATTAAGAAATGATTCATATTCTTAAAGAAGCTTAATTGGAATTTGGACTTGATTTGCAATTTAATCTATTTTTAGTTGATGTTGAGGCCAAACTCAAAATAAAATCTTCTATCAATTAAGTGTGTGGAAGTTTTCTTTTTTCTTTCCTTCCTTTTTTTTTTTTTTTTTTTTAGACAGTGTCTCACTCTATCACCCAGGCTGAAATGCAGTGGCACAATCATAATTCACTGTAGCCTTAATCCCCAGGCTTAAAAGATAACTCTTCTCAGTCTCTCCAGTAGCTGGGACCACAGGTGTGCACCGCCACACCTAGCCAGTTTTTTTTTTTTTATTTTTGTAGAGACAAGGTCTTGCTACGTTGCCCAGGCTGGTCTCGAAGCACAAGGGATCCTCCACCTCAGCCTCGTCAAGTGTTGAGATCACAGAAGTAAGCCACTGTTCCTGACTGGAAGAGTTTCTAATTAGATTTCATCAAAAATTTATTGTGACGAACTAATGGTAACCTATTTAATATATTTGCTCCAGATTTGCTTCCCCTTCCCCAATTCTACTCTAACTTTTCCTAATCACTCAAACACACACACGCACACACACACACACACACATTATTGTAGATCTGTAAAGTCTTGCCTTTTGTCTTCTAGGGCACTAGAGATCCATTTCAAAAGGTGGTGTTTTGAAAAATGCTCTTAGGTCCTTCAAGTATGTAAGTTTCCACTCCAACTATCAGAGTTATTATCCTGAAATTCTAAGTGGTAAGCAAAATGACAGCTGTATACCTAAACATTTATATTTCCACACATACATAAATTATGATGACATGCAGTTGAACTTTGAACAACACAGGTTCAGACTGCGTGGGTTCGCTTATATATGAATTTTCTTCTGCCTCCGCCACTCTTGAGACAGCAAGACCAACCTTTCCTCTTTCTCCTTCTCCTCAGCCTACTCAATGTAAAGACAATGACGATGAAGACCTTTATGGTGATCTGCTTCCACTTAATAAATAGGAAACATTTTTTTTTAATGATTTTCTTCTCTAGCTCACTTTATTATAAGAATACAGTATATAATGTGTATAACATACAGAATATGTGCTAATCAGCTTTATGTTATTGGTAAGGCTTCCAGTCAACAATAAACTATTAGAAGTGAAGTTTGCAGGGAGTCGAAAGTCACACATGGATTTTTGACCACACAGAGATTGGCACTCCTAATCCTCACGTTGTTCAAGCGTCAACTTTGTATCTCTATAAATATAGTACTAAGAGGAAATGTCAGGAGATCTTATATAAACTTACTGATGCAGGATTTTTTGCTCCTCAGCTCAGCTAAAATTCAGGTTCTTGTGTCACAACCAGGAAAATTAGGCATGCAGACACATTGAGAGGTGAGGAGAGCAGAATTTATTAAAAGAAAGCTCTCAGCAAAATAGAGGGGGTCTTGCCAACAGGATCCCACCTCGCAGATTGAATACCAGGCCACCAACATGAGCTCCACACATGAGCTCGAGGCCTGGCTCCTCCCACTGCGTAAGGCGTGAACTCCTGGTGGCCCCACCCCCATTCTTCCAGTGTGCATGCGGGCCTATAGTCTGAGCTATTCCACCTTGACTTATTTTCTTTACTGCACATGTGTTAAGGGACGGAATTTTTCCCTGCAGGCATGTTTAGGCAAGCCCCCTGTGTGACCTGGGTGGCATTTGGCTGTCTTCTGTCTCTGTCGTTATTATATAAGTATCTTACAAATATTTACCTTTTAAATACTTTTACCTTCTTTAAAAGGAAACTATAAATGCAGTACACTTTATAAAGAGACTATCTCGACATTTTATACATGTTAGATGGGTCATTACAGATATTTTGCATTTCATTTACATCTATAGTTCCTTCTTAACTAAATACTTTTTAATTGTAATAATGGCTAATATCTATTAAGCTCTTACTAGGCTCAGAGCAACACACTAAGTGTTTATATACATTACTGCATTCAATCCTTTCATCAACCCTATGAATAGATACTTTTATCACCTTCATTTTACCCATAAAGAAATTCAACATAAAGAGGTTAAATAACTTGCTAAGTAAATGGCAAAGTCTTATCTCAAATTCCAAATCTCTCTTTCCCTCTTAGTTTTAGAAAATAGCTATAAGTTTGATTCATGCATAATAAAGCACCTTCTATCTATTTTCAATGACCACTTGATTTGTGATTTTATGGCTTTTAGACTGGTTTTCACTAGACTCTGAATCCCACTTCTGTCACTTTCACTTTCTCCCACTTTACCGGGTAATAGCTTTTTTTTTTCTGGTTTGAAGAAATTTATTAAAATTGAAAGACGTGTTTAATCTTCTATCCCATAAGCATCCATCAAGCTGCCTACAACAAAGACCACTCTTAACATTTCCACATTTCAATTTAAATGATACTTGAGGAACACGGGATAGCAGATATTTTATTGTCATCAAGTAATCAGTGATTCCTGGATAATAGTTCTAAAGGCCTATTTTACCTGCTCATAACTTTCTGGCAAAGAAAAAAAAAAAAAAGTTCAGTTTCTGCTCTCCCATCCATTTTGCCTTTTTTTTCCCCATTGCCATTAGAACAAGTATCCCCCAAGGAAAGATTCATCATGACTGTAAACAAGTACAGCTATCCCTAAGAAGAACAGAATCAGATAAGATGAAAGATAGGGATCCAAGGTGGACATTGAATGATTGCATCTGTCCTTCACAAAAAGGAAGCCTACATTCGAACTTACATGAACTCCTATTTTGAATTAAGCATCATTTTGAAAAAATGTGCAAATCATTTTTTATTGGCAGCTGAATGTAAGGAAAACAGCGTGTGGATCCAAGTTATCTTTTATTTTGGTTGAGTCACTGGATCTTCTGCACAGTGTCACCAGTTGCATGATGTTCCCTAATCCCTGGCTGATTTTTTTTTAATCTCAGTTTATCTATGGACTGGGGAAAAAAAATTAAAACCATGAGCAGTAAGAGAATTGTAATTATGAGATACATCCCCCCAAAAAATGTACAAGAAGTATTGAGAAACAAACCACTTGCCAATGTTTCTTTTGATTGTGCTGGATTTCAATGTATTTGAAGGACAGCCAACTTTTCCTCTCACCACAAGACATAAGAAATAGGAAGAATTATTCTCCAACTAATCCTCCCCTAAGCTGAAAACTCACTTTTTGGAGAAATTGACAAACTTTGCCTAACAGCAAATTGAGCTAGAAGAATTCAAAGAGGATGGGAATGGATTTGGAGATATTACAACTGAGTAACTCTAGCCAATTGGAATAAACGAATCTGTCATATTTCGAAAGAGTTCACAAGAGGATTTCAAATTCCTGTCAACTCTCTAACCCATGTTAAAAACTCTCACCAACAGCAAATGGTGCCTTCTATTCAACTGAAGACCTCCATGTTGTAATTTCATACCTTCTTTAAGGTAGAATTCTTAAAGTTCTAAAGTATTATTGAAGTTAAATGAAGAAAGAAAATGATGTGTCTCCATCCTCTTGGTCAAAACTTTTTAAAATGCAAGAATTTTAACTAAATTTTTCCTTAATTTTCCTTCCTTCAAGCTGAAAACGTCTAGCCCCTTTAATTTTTTGCTCTTATATTTCTTTTGCTTTGTGTATTAGAACATGTAGATCTGGAAGTGAAATACAGATTTAAATGCTTTAGGCTGAAATAGTTTTACTAAAATGTTCTCCATTTCAAAAAACACTTTTGGCCTTTATTTTCATTTAATCATCCTTGTAAATTGGAGATTTTTTTTTTTTTTTTTTTTTTTT
>NW_016811519.1:1595902-1612603 GCF_001698545.2 Rhinopithecus bieti | reverse complement strand
CCCCAATGCAAATCCCTTCCCCCCCCCCCTCCCCATGATAGGCCCCGATATGGGATGTTCCCCTTCCCGAGTCCAAGTGATCTCATTGTTCAGTTCCCACCTATGAGTGAGAACATGCGGTGTTTGGTTTTCTGTTCTTGTGATAGTTTGCTAAGAATGATGGTTTCCAGCTGCATCCATGTCCCTACAAAGTATGCAAACTCATCCTCTTTTATGGCTGCATAATATTCCATGGTGTATATGTGCCACATTTTCTTAATCCAGTCTGTCACAGGTTAATAATCACAGTCTGTCACAGGATAATAAAAAAATTATCCAGTCTCAGGTTTCTCTTTATAGCAACGTGAGAGCGAACTAGTACACAGGGTCTGGCAGGGGAAAACACAGTGCTACATTATGGGACTACCTCTCAAGTTGTGCTTCTCTGATGAGATGGGATCAGATGGCTGTGTTGGAAAGAACTTCCTCCCTTCTTACTTTAAAACCACAGCATGAAGACACGAGCAGTTCTGGACCCTGTTCTTACTTATTAATTGGCTTCAGGACCTTAAACAAGTTGATGACCTTGTGTGTTTATGTGCAGGGATGGTAAAGTGGGGTAGAGAGAATGGGCTGTTGCAGGAAGCCATCTTGCTCTCTAAAATGATCATGGTCCCGCGTGTCAAATAGCCTGCCAAAAAAGTATTATTCCTGCATGACAGCACTTCTTTTAACACAACATCTGAAGAGGAGAAAACTGAGTCTGGCTTAGTCTCATATATCACCAACAAAATTATCAACATCCTGTGGCACTCATCCTGCAACACTCCCCTATGAGGGAAGCTGGAAAAAAGGGAAAGTTAACTCCCTTTAAAATAAAATACTTTAATCTATTTTGAGCAATGTAGAAAGCAATCTGCTAACTCAACTTCACCTGAAAATTTACCTTTGAATCCAATAAAATGGGGTACATGTAGATGCACATATGCAATTTGCTTACTGATAAGCAAATAATACAGCATGTAAGCTATTGGATTAGTGCAAAGATGTCTGTCTAGAACTAGTTGGACTCCAACAGTTGTTAATGGAGTATTTTAGAAGTTCTTTGGCCAAAACACCTCAGTTTACAAACACAGAATGCCCTGGCTTCTCATTACTTCTGAGCTGTCTCTACTTCTTACTCTTTAACCCTGTGTGAACGACATGGATGTTCTGATCATGTATATACTCATTTTCCCTCCCCACACATGACTTCTATGGAAAATCAACAACAACGCAACAGTACGACAAAACGTTTCATGGCATGCCTGGTAGAACACAAAACCAAAAGTTTTGGCCTTCATTTTGACACTTAAATAACCCCACATGCATAGTATTCCAATAATGGAAAACCCATTTATGCCTAGTGTTCCATTATTGGAATGCTAAGCATGTGAGAGTTATTTATATCCCACAGCTCGAGGTCATCACCAAGGTCTGATTGCAAAATGCAAAAAATTGCAACCTCGGGCATAAAAGGGTTAATGGGCTTTGTGCCCTAGAGCAAGTGTCACTTTCTTGAGCGTTAGTTTGCTCATACGCATAGCACAATGTCATTTTATATCTATATATAGTATAAATTATATATAAACTATAGATATTTTATGTATATAAATTATATGTAAATATATTGTATATATAATATATGAAATATATATGTATATATTTATAAAATTATATATAATTATATATATATATGAAATAGATATATAATTTTTTCCCTGTCCGGCTTTCTGTAACCAAAACTCCTAAGTCACATATTTTCCATCGTGTTTTTCAGAAGACACAATGCATGCTGTCTTTGTAGTTTTAGGCTGTCTTTATAGTTTTATCTTATTGAGAGTAAACATGTTTGTAAGGTTTACATGAGCTCAATTAGTGAGTGCCCTCTATAGTGGAGGCTGTCAATTGTCTCACAATATCTTTACTTCCTTCCAAGTTCTAGTCTGGTGTAGGTGACATTTCCTAGCTTTCCAGGTAGATCTTACCATGTGTATAAATGCTGACAAATGAGATTCGTTCTTTCGTTCAACAAAAAGGTACTTAATAATCTCAGTCTGAGCACAGTGGCCCACGCCTGTAAACCCAGCACTTTGGGAGGCGGAGGCAGGAGGATCTCTTGAGGCCAGAGCTCGATACAAGCCTAGGCAACATAGCAAGACCTTGTGCCTACAAAAAATGAAAAATAAAAATTAAATAAAAATTAAAAAATAATCTGGTCTTTAGGGATATATAGCAGTAAATAGAATTTTAAAAAAATTTAATAGTCTCTGCCCCTTGTCAACCCTATGGAATTTATAATCTACTGGGAGGAAATAGACAAGTTGAAAATACATTATTTCAGGTGATGACAAATGCTAAGGAGAAAAATGAAGGACGATAGCAGGATAGAAGAGTGATGAAGAGATGGACATTGCCTTACTTCATAAAGTTGTGCAGAAATTAGAGTCCTGAGGATGAAGACTGGCCTGGAATTCAAGGGTTTTTGTGGTGACTAATGTAAACAGGGGTAAAGATATACGCAGATAATGGCAGAGCAGATAGTGGTGGTGACACAGCATTGACAAAAGGGCAAGGGAGAGGTTTAGCTAGAAGCATCGCATTCTGGACCACTCTCTCTTTACTCCTGCCAACAGTTGCATGAGGTGGAGGCAGGAGCAGAGTCATTTGGAACACATTATAATTCTCCCTGACTCTGCCTACTACAGGCTTGAGTGGCAGGGGAAGGCAGGCATTCTTGTCCAGGTATTATTAGGCAACTTCCACAAACTTGCCTTAATTGACATCTGATGGATGCACTTTGTCCTTTATTTTTTCTTTTCCTTTATCCTTATGCTTCGAATAGAGATCTGATAACAGGAGCCACCTCGGATCATGAGGACAAAACCATACCCTGGGGAACAGGACAACTTTAGACAGCAGTCACCATGCTAACTCTGAACCATTCATCTCATATACTTGAGAGAGAAATAAACTTCATTCTTGTTTAAGTCACTATTATTTGGAGCTTTTATTACTTTCAGTGAAATCTCATTTTATCAAATACAGCATGCAGGTACAAGACCTAACATTTATCCCTGGAATGTTTTATCTGAGGCTGATAGTATAGTATGTTTGGACAAATAAGTGATTTTTGGAAGCAAAATACCTGGGCTGTGTCCTGAGGTGCATTCTGAACCTCATTTTCCTGTTTATAACGTGAGAATAATAATACTCAACATTCCTGGTAGGAAAAAGAATAAGTAGCAAGACCTAGAGATGCATGTGAGCATGCCCAGTTTGAAGAGGCAAAAGTAATTCAGCACACCTGTGGGGGGATAGGTTGAGGCGGGGAGAGCATTCCCATGGGCTTGGGGAGACAACCACTTACTGAGCTTTTGCCTAAATTACAGTCCCTTTCTTTTCTTTATCTTCACTTAATTTACATCAACTGTTAAACCCCACTGATTTTACTTCACCAATTATTTCTCACATCTGTCCCCCTCTTTATATCTTAACTCCTGTTATACTGGTTGAGTGGATATCACTTTCAATGTCAATGCAAAGTGTTCCTGACTGATCCCCTTGCCTCTACTCTTGCTATCTTCCCCTCTCCATCACAAATATGTAAATAACCAAAGGAATTTTTTTAAAATAAGGAAAGAAAAAGAGAAAGAAAGAAAAAGAAAGAAAGAAAGAAGGAAAGAAAGAAAGAAAGAAAGAAAGAAAGAAAGAAAGAAAGAAAGAAAGAAAGAAACAAACAAACAAAGAAAGAAACAAAGAAAGAAAGAAAGAAAGAAGGAAGGAAGGGAGGAAAAAAAAATTTGATTCTGACACTTAAACATGATCTAATTTTGAGTACTAGATGTCTGGGAGGCATGCTTGACAGGATCAGGTAACTCAAAGCGTAATTAAATAAATCAATGATAGCAACAAAACACTCACTACTCAACTACACAATGTCTTACAGTATCTACAAAAACCCCACAGATTTTCTTTTCAGCACCATGTTGCTCTCCAAGTAGAAGCTTTCACTGCCCTCATCATATCCTCCTAATACTCATAGGTCTTGGTAAACATACCATCGTGCTGGTGGCCAGCAAGACATCATGGCACAACATTATGTTACCCCTCTTATATCAGAGAGACTGTTTGACTTCACTCTTCATGTCACACCCTCCATCTAGTTCAACCTTTTATAGAACATATGCCCTTAACACCCTCAATGTTGACAAATACGAGTTTTGCACTTGACCTACAAGTCAAGTATATGCTGACCTATACACTGGTGGTTCACCAAATCACCATGGGAAACTAGCTAAGAACTGTTGACCAGCAGGATTGAAGGCTACTCTGTGGCATGGCACTTAAACCCTTTGCAGGTTGCCCAACTCCTTGGTTTTCAGCTTCTTCTTTCATGCTCCTCCCTGCTCACACTGCTCTCCAGGCACACTGAGATGTTGACGTTGTTGTATATTCAATTATTGTCTTTATGCTTTAGCTCATGCTAGCCTTCTGCCTAAAATGAAGACCACTGTCCCAATGTTGCCTCTAAAACACCTCTATTTTCTACATATCATTTCATATGCAACTCAAAAATTTCCCCCTCCAAGTAGGCTCTCTTATTACAACTTTACTTTAATTTTACTATTCATCCATATTACCTGTAGTGGATTGAATGGAGGCCTCTAACATATACTATCAACATATACTGTCATCATGTTGACAGGTACTACATCCTAGTACCTGTCAACATGATTTTAGTCAGATAAAGAGTCTTTGCAGTATGATCTCACGTCAAGATCTATAACTTGTAACTAAGTTATAGATCTTGACGTGAGATCATACTGGATTATCTGGTGCCCACCAGATAATCCAATGATAAAATATTCTTATAAGAGACTCACAGAAGAGAAACAGAGAAAGAGAAGGCCATGTGAAGAGGGAGGCAGAGATTGGAGTGATGCTGCCATAAGCCAAGAAACCCCTGGAGCTGCCAGAAGCTGGAAAAGCAAAAGATTCTCTCCTACAGCTTTGGAAAAAGCACATCTCTGCTGGCACCTTGATTTCAGGCGTCTAAGCTTCAGAATTGTGAGGGAATAAGTGTATTTTGTTTTAAGACAGCACTTTTTTTGTAATTTGTTACAGCAGCCCTAGGAAACTAGGATTTTAGAATTATGTAAGAGACATTGCTATACAATCCAAGTACTTGCTTATGGCTATCTGTCTTAGTCCATTCAGGCTTCTATAACAAAATGTCATAAACTGGGTGGCTTCTAAACAACAAAAGTTTACTTTTCACAGTTCTAGAGGCTGGGAAATCCAAGATCAATGTGCTTACAGTCTCTGTATCTAGTAAGGGCTTTCAGGTTTATAGATGGTGCCTTCTTGCTGTAATATCACATAATGAAAGGGCAAGGAAGATTTCCAAGGTTTCTTTTATAAGGGCATGTATTTCATTCACGAGGGTTTCATCCCCGTGACCTAATCACCTCCCCCAAAGTTCCATCTGTTAATACGAATTGAACATCCCTAATCTGAACATCCAAAATCGAAAATGTGCCAAAACCCAAAACTTTTTGAAAGTCAACATGATGCTCAAAGGAAGGAAGTGCTCATTGGAGAATTTTCAGTTTGGAATTTTTGAATTTGGGTTGCTCAAATGGCAAGCATAATGCAAATATCTCAACATTTAAAAAAAAAGTCTCAAATCTGAAACACTCTGGTCTCAAGCATTTCGTATAAGGGACACTCAGCATGTACTAATACCCTGGGCATTCAGATTTCAACACATGAATTTGGGGGACAAAAACATTCAACCCATCGCAGTGTTTCTCCTGTGTAACAGGGTGAANCTGCCATTGCTGAATGAAAAGAGATATAAATGTCATTGAAAGACAGATAATTTATTATATTTTCCCAGCTGCTTGCTAGATTCGTTATTTGAGTCTCTTCTAGGTGTAAAATGCTTTATATTAATAAATTCAAATGATGTCTGTCGTCTTGTACAAACACAGATGTCATTTTTGCAGCTAGAACTTGTTTAAGTATACAAAATTTTTAAAAATATGAATTTTGAATTGACAGAGAGAAACATTGTAGTAAGAATGAAAAGCCTATGCCCAACTCTCATACATTCATCTTTCAGTTAACAGTACAATATTTCAACTTATCACAACCTCCACTAAATAAAGTACTTTACTTTTTGATATGTTGGCATCTGATATAATTATTTACATGTCCTATAGGCCCTTATAATTACAGTGACTTTTTCTACAGAGGACTGGATTCATAACCTGGTGAAATTTGTTTTTTCTATTGGTTTTTATAAAAATGGAGACAAGCTACGGTATTGGTACATAGGCCAATTGGTCATCTCTCTATTCTCAGCCTTTTGCCTCACAAAGATTAAAACAATGGTTGCATCAGAAAATGAGAAGATTAGCTGGACCAATCAACATAACCTAAAAGGTACTTTGAGGACACAGGTCTCAGCTTTTGTTTCCAAAGCAATATAAAGTAATAATACTTCTATATGACTGGAGGGAAACTTTAATATCAGACATTGTCCTGGCTTGGGAATCTAGCTCGAAGCAGTTCTCTACCTATTTCTGCAAGATTTATATTTGCCACATTTCAGCTTATTTTTAGGAGCCTTGTCCAGCAGCCAGAAATGGGAAGCATATTCTAAGACTGCACTTCTTTTCTCAGAAGCATGTTTGCACACTTTAGGATCACGTTGTTATCACTATATCCTCCTGGAGGGTAAAGTTTATCATGATGATGATGATGGTGGTGGTGATGATCATTTGTGAGCACTGATTATCATTTATTGAGCCAGTCATTAGATTAAAAACTTTTTACTATTTAACCTATATGACAACCCTATGTGATAGATACTATTATCTTTATTTGAAAAATGAGGATAAATAGAAGCTGGGAAGCCTAAGCCTTGCCTGAAATCAGACTCCTATAAATGGGGAAAGTCAGTACTCCAATACAAACTTGGCCGAGTCCAGAAAGCATACTCCTAATCACTATGCTATATTGATTTTAATTGTTAAAGGAACACAAAGTAATTGAGTTGAAGGTTCAAGGACACTATTTTTGTTTCTTTTGAGTCTCCTCTATCACTTCTTGATACCACTGACAAAAGCAATGAAGTCAAAACCTCTATGGTTGCTAAACTCTTTGGAGTTATGTGTTTGAAATTAAAGGAAAGATAAATCCTAGTTGTCTCTTGGGTTCACTATAGAACTTGATAGAGAGTCATCAACCTTCCTGCCAGGATATTTATCATCTTCGTAACTCTAGAGAAGGAGATGATTTTTGCCTTGGACAAATATTTTCCTCAAAGGCATATATTAGGTAAACACTAAATGTCCTCAGTATCATTGAGATCTATTTCAGCACAGCTGTGCTTATGTAAGGGAGCAGAGGAAAGTTCTGACATTATCTTCAACACTGGCCGATTCTCTAGACAAAATGAGAACCCACTCTCACTTCACCTCCTCAGTTTTCAGGTATTCAATGTCTTCATTTTATGCCCAGATATTCACAGCTGTCCTCCATGGCAGCCCTGTAAACACAAGTGACTCCTGTTGTAGTCTTAGCCAACCATTTTTGCCTTGGAAATATAATTTATACTACATCCTCTTACAGCTCTGCTTCATATTAATAGTTGTGGAATTCCAAATTTCAGAGCTGAGTAGGATCATAAATATCATCTGTCATAAATATTATCTATTATCTCCTGATGCCAACAAGAGACCCAAGGCTTAAACACATGCATGTCCTAGATTACCCAACTGATGAGTGGTAAGAGTGGAAGATGCCACACCCTGTCTGCTGACTCCCAGTCCAGTGTTCTTTGCACTGCACCATGCCTTTTTCCTCCTATACCATACTGTTAGCCAGTTAATGTAAAAAGTTCATCTGCCACATTGGCCCTCATGAAAAACACTCTCCTTTCCTTTCCAGTTACCATATGCATTTCAGCAGGGAATGCTTTTAGAGACAGGAGCACCGAGTAACTTTAGTGATTTAAGGGGCTCCAGGCCTAAGCAGTTCAGTTAGAAGGAGGGCCTCCTAGGCAAGCAATACTTGCATTCATTGTTGAGGCACATTCATCATAGCTGTCTTTGGTTAAGTCCAACCTCAGCTCTAGAAAGGTCTTGAAAAGCCACAGACAATTCATAGAATGAATCATATGATCTAGGAGCCTTTTGGGGGAGTCTTTAGGGTTTTCTATGTATAGAATCATATCATCAGCAGAGAGATCATTTGACTTCTTCTTTTTTATTAGATGACTTTTGTTTCTTTCTCTTGCCTGATTGCTCTGGCTAGGATTCTCAGTACTATGTTGAATAAGAGTGGTGAGAGTGAGCATCCTTGTCTTGTTCCAGTTCTTAGGATGCTTCCAGCTTTTGCCCATTTAGTATGATGTCGGTCTGTCATAGATGCTTCTTATTATTTTGTGGTATGTTCCTACAATACCTAATTTGTTGAGGGTGTTTATCATGAAGGGATGCTGGATTTTATTGAAAGCTTTTTTCTGTGTCTATTTAGATGATCATAGAGTTTTTGTTTTAAATTCTGTTTATGTAGTGAATCACATTATTGATTTGTCTGTGTTGAATCAACCTTGCATCCCAAGAATAAAGCTTACTTGATTATGGTGAATTAACCTTTTAATGTGCTGCTGGATTCAGTATGAAAGTATTTTGTTGAGGATTTTCATGTCTATGTTCTTCAGAGATATTGGCCTGTAGTTTTCCTTTTTCGTTGTGTCTTTGCTTGATTTTGGCATCTGGCTGATGTTGGTTTCATAGAATGTGTTTTCAATTTTTTGGAATCATTTTAGTAAGATTGGTACCAGCTCTTCTTTGTAGACCTGGTTTTCTGCCTTGATGATCTATCTAACACAGTCAGTGAGGTGTTGAAGTCTCCCACTACTATTATGTGACCATCTAAGTCTTTTTCATAGGTCTAGAAGTACTTGTTTCATGAACCTGGGTGCTCCAGTGTCAGTTGCATAATTTAAGAGAGTTAATTATTGTTGTTAAATTGAATCCTTTATTATTATGCAATGACCTTATTTTCCCTTTTTTACTGTTGTTGGTTTAAAGTCTGTTTTATCTGTTACAAAAATAGTGACCCTTGCTCTTTTTTGTTTGCCTTGTGTGTTGTAGGTCTTTCTCCATCCCTTTACTTTGAGCCTATGGCTGTCATTAAATATGACATGGGTCTCTTGAAGACAGCAGAAGGTTAGGTCTTGTTTTTTATTCAACTTGCCACTCTGTACTTTTTAAGTGGGGTATTAGGCTGTTTGCATTCAAGGTAGAAAGCAGGGTCCATGAGAAGAAAGCTTACAGAATTTAGAATCACTCAGCCTGAAAAAAGAAGAAAAAACAATGAAAGCTATTTTCAGAATTGCCTTCTGGTCAAGAGGATTTATAATACAGAAAAAGTTACTTGTCTTCCACACTAAAGAAAGAGAAATTAGGCTTAAATTGCAACAAGATAAATGGGTGGCCCCATTGAGAGTCTGTGTGGTCAATTAGATGGCCTCTGGAAGCTTTCTGTAGCTCTGCTATAAGGAATGAGCTTGACCTGCACAATGTGGAAAGTCATCTTATTAGAGGCATTGGAGGAGAGGTGTATTTCTGTGATGGTCAGGTCAGGCTCTTTACCGAAGGCAGAGGAGTGCAGAGCAGATGGTCTTGAGTCTCCTCATAATCACATTACCTGAGAGTTGATTTTGTTTGCTTTAAAGCTGCTGAGAAATTTTGAGGAATCACCTACCACACACAAGCTTCTATTGTGTGAGCAATGAACACACTATTGTCATTGACAAAGTGATCAAATTTCATCCTGTCTCAAAAAGAGCATCCAATTTTGGATCATAATATGGTTAAAATAGCATTCTGCAAACAGGTCTCTAAATCAGTTTCTTTACTAGCACAATAAGGTAAGATCTGCAATTCTCCTCTTCGAGTTACTTCAACTGTGCTATGAGAAGCACAAAGTCAATCTTCACTGCTACCAAAATCTGAAGGTTAAGTTTCCAGGCAAGAAGCGGTTCTGAAGCCATGCTCAATCAGTGATGTCACCTGTCAGAAGTAATTTAGCATGGTAGAGGCACTGGACATTTTAGTTGAAGCCTTCTTTTTCTTCCTCACTCCTGAGAATCTGACATTCAGTCACTGATTTAAAAAAATCATAGGAAGAAAGATGCAGTGAAAGATAATTTATAATCTGCAGACAATGAAATACCTTTTTTATTGCCATCACTGTTGATTTCTTATACATCAGACCTGCTGGCATTTTCTCATTCCCTTTTGAAAACTTACAATTGTTCTGAGGCTAAGGAGTGAGGGGCACTGGAATACATGTAAATCACCAATCACATTTTTTATTGAGAGATAAATTTCACATTCAAAGTAGGAGAAGATTATTTCATTATTGATTTCAAAGGCAAAATGAACATTAGATCTATTTTTATTGTCATTTCAATTTTAAAATTAAAGTCATCTTTTCAACACCTCATTCCTTATAGGTAGTCGGGAAAGCCTCCTGTGTAGGGGTAGGGAGGTCATTAGGTATTCAGACTTAGGAGGTCTCATGTTTAAAACTATTCTTTCTTACTAAAAATCCAAAATTAGCAAATCTGAACTATGTAGAGTGGATTATATTTGCAGTGAAAAAGAGGACAGAGAAAGGAATTGAACAGCAGGGGAGATTCCATTTAAGAGATGATCCTAAGTGCAAGAGAGATAAGTTCATATTTGTCAAGTTTTCATACAAGTGGTTGTCTTCCACTGCATATCTGCCATATTTGGGAACAAATACAGTGCTTGACTTGATTATATTCTGCAAAATTTACCTGACTTTTGTGACAGTGTCTTAGTCCACTCGGACTGCCATAACAAAATGCCAGAGACTGAGTGGCTTGAACAGAAATGCATTTCCTCTTGGTTCTGGAGGCTGGAAGTCCAAAACATGGTACCAGCATGGCTAGCTTCTGGTGAAATCTCCCTTCTTGGCTGGTAGACTGTGACCTTTTTGCTGTGTCCTTACATAGAAGAGACAGAAAGAAAAAGAGAAAGAGAAAGAGAGAGAGGGAGGACCCCGGTATATCTTCCTATATGGGTACAAAACTCATCATTAAGATTCTACTCTCATGACTTTATCCAACCCTAATCACCTCCCAAAGGCCCTATCTCCAAATACCATTACACTGAAGGTTAGGACTTCATACAACAGTCAGTTCATAACAGACAGTAAAATCAAAGTTTAATTAAATTATGTATCACAATACAAACTCTGTCTAGGCAAATCTTCCTTTTGTACCTTCAGACTCTTTTAAACATCCTTCAAACATCCACCTCCTTCATCCCTGGAACTAACCCTCCCCTGACTCCTCTCAGCCACACCTGCGTCAATCTAAGTGGTTCCAGTTCTCTGTCCCCACTTTCTCCTCTCAATAAACTGCCAGTTCTCACCCAGGAAGTTAGAAAAAGGACGGTGTGTGGTGTCAGAGGAGTGACTGAGCTGCATTTTGTGTTGTTCGAGGGAAATATGCCTCCTTTTTATTCTTCTTGTATACCTGTCTTATGTATCTCTCATCTACTTTCTATGACTCAGTAAGGACATGAATCTACACTGTTCCCAATGCCTTAGACCTAATGGGAAAAAGAATCAGATCGAGATTTACATGAGTAAAGTGCCTTATGTCCTAACTATACTTTCAGATACACTGATTTGTGTGGCCCTCACTATTACCTCTATTTCACAGATGAGGAAATTAAGAACAAAGAAATTGAATCCCTTGTTTGAGGGTCATGAAACTTAAGTAGCAGATCCAGGATGAATCCAAGTCCTTTGAACAATAGTCTAGGCCTTCCCATGATTTGCAGTTACCCACCATAGAACAACTTCATGTGGTCGGCAAGACCAGCCAATGTGGTTTGAAAATGTTTTCTTCATAATCTCTGCAATTGTGATACAACAAACTTCCTGTTGCCCCATTATTCTGAAATGCTTTTCAACACAAAAATGGTAAATTTTAATAACCGAAATGATAAACAGGAATGCATACATATGCATATATTCTTTAAAAGTGGAGAACACAAATTACCCTAATGAGCTGCTGTCACATGCTTCTCTTAATTGTGGTCTTTCTATCCAGTTGCCTCTGAGCAGAGATACTTCATCTTTTTGAGCTCTTAACTAGGTACCTGGCACAAAGCTGTATCCCACGTGAGAACCACAGGTTGTCTACCAACCAACAGCATGTACTTCAAAGCTGGACAAACCTTGGTCCCAAACCTGACTCTGCCAATTAGCCATGTGACTCATCTTGAGCTTTTTTTTTTTTTCAGGCTCAGCTTTCCCATCTGTTAAACTGAAGTAAAAGTAATAGCTAGTATTATTGCACATGTTAAATAAGATAATGCACAGAAAGAACTCAGCACAATATCTGACATGCAGTAAATATTACCTGTTGTCATTATTATGGTTACCATTTATTATTAAAGGATAAACAAAGCATAGTTCCCTCAGAAGACTTACAGGATAATGAAAAAACTAAAGTAGAGGACAGGCATAGTGATTCACACCTGTAATCTCAGCACTTTGGAAGGTCGAGGCAGGTGGATCACTTGAGGTCAGAAGTTCGAAACCAGCCTGTCCAACATGGTGAAACACTGACTCTACTAAAAAAAAAAAAAAAAAAAAATACAAAAATTAGCTGAGCGTGGTGGTGCACTCCTGTAATTCCAACTACTCAGGAGGCTAAGGCAGGAGAATTGCTTGAACCCTGGGGTCAGAGGTTATAGTGAGCCCACATCCCACCACTGCACTCCAGCCTGGGTGACAGAGTGAGACTATCTCAAAAAATAAAATAAAATAAATTAAAACGAAATAAAATAAAAATAGGCTAAAATAATGCTGCTACAAGCAGGTTTCAGAAATGGAATGGAGCAAAGAGAAACATAGATTTTCTTCCTGCAGCTCTCACCCTGTTAATTCCCAAATGCCATAACACACTTGCCCTAAGACAGCAAAATCCTGACTGACTTAAACCTCAGTAATTTTTTTCCCCTGGGAAATAGGAATCTCAGTGCATGAAAGAACATCTGCAGAAATGGTAAGCATATGGGGTAAAAACCCAAAGCAAAAAAAATAAAAATGTATAACAGCTTAGGACTCCAGCTTGATGTAGTGTTGCAATTCACAGCCTTGTCAGTCTGTTTTATAACACCACTGCTCAAATTTGTGACAAAGTCCCAGCCCCAGAATCCTAGAATGAAGAAATTTGGCAAGGGGCAGCCTCGTTTACATTTTCTTCTTCAGAACATTTTCATTTAGAAGTTTCTTTAATTGGCGTTTCTGGAGTAGACATCCTTGGTTACAAGCAGGGAGGTAAAAATATCAAGGCTAAGTGGAACAGAAGTTAAGTTAGGTCCAAGATTATGTTCCCCAACCCCCTGCATGTGCTGGCTTTCCTAAGATGTTCATTAACAGAGGCCCTGCAGGCTGACCAGTCACAGTGATATTTTTCTATATTTATCACATACTTCTCATGAGTCAAGAATTGTTTACAGAACTCACAACTATTAATTCATTAACTCTTTTTTTTTTTTTTTTTTTTTTTTTTTTTTTTTTTTTTGAGATGGAGTTTTACTCTTGTTGCCCAGGCTGCCGTGCCACGGCATGATCTTGGCTCACTGCAGCTTCTGCCTCCTGGGTTCAAGCAATTCTCTTGACTCAGCCTCCAGGGTGGCTGGGATTACAGGCATGCGCCACCACGCCCGGCTAATTTTGTATTTTTATTAGAGATGGGGTTTCTCCATGTTGGTCAGGCTGGTCTTGAACTCCTAACCTTAGGTGATCTGCCCGCCTCAGTCTCCCAAAGTGCTGGGATAACAGGCGTGAGCCACTGCACCCGGCCTAATTCCTTAACTCTTATACAACCCTATGAGGTGGATACTTTCATTATTCTCAGTTTTCAGAGGTAAAAACTAAGGCACAAAGAGATTAATTTACCCAAGGGTGCAGAGATAGTAAATAATGAGGCTTGCACTCCAAAACGAGGCAGGCTCTGGAATCCATACTTTAACCACGTTGCTATGTTTCCTTGTGGGGTATGGGGAGTGCTGGTTTTTCACTTCATTACAGCATGTCTGATGTGGTTTTACTGTCCCAACCCAAATCTCATCTTAAGTTGTAGCTCCCATAATCCCCACGGAGGTGATTGAATCATGGGGGCAGGTTTTCCCATGCTGTTCTTATGATAGTGAATAAGTCTCACAAGAACTGATGGTTTTATAAAAGGGCAGTTCCCCTGCACAGGCCTCTTGCCTGCCATCATGTAAGACATGACTTTGCTCGTCATTCGCCTTCAGCCATGATTATGAGGCCTCCCCGTCCATGTGGAACTGTGAGTCAATTAAACCTCTTTCCTTTAAAAATTACCCAGTCTTGGGTATGTCCTTATTAGCACCATGAGAACAGACTTATACAGTGTCATTTATGAAACAGAGGTTATAGGTACAGACAATGACTATGAATGTGCGTTGGGCATCTTTACGGCCATCTAGCCTGTAGAATTGGAAAGAGTTCATGTTCCATCTCAAGGGTAAACTTGATTTTTGCACACTGGCTTATAAGGATTAGACTTCCCCTACATGAACACTGATAGGTTTATATACCTAAACTTTGCCAAAGGTAAATTCTACTAGATTTGTGATTTATGATTATAAATCTTAAGGATGTGGGAATTATTATGGTCTTAAGGAGGTGGGAGGGAGCAGTGAGCGTCAAATATAGAACATATGGCTTCTTTTTAAAACAATTTAAATTGGACTTTTATGTAATTTTTCATTTCTCAAATTCCCCTTTCACTCTCAAATTGCAGAGCCAAATTCCACTTTAAACCGGATGATGAGTGGACAGACATTACAGTATAGTCTTTTCATTATTTAAAACTGTTGTTAGAAGGGCAAGTGGTATATTCATTCAATACCTTTGTTCTGCTACCATCAAATAACATATCTGAATTCATTCAGCAATTCAGAAGCATTGAGGATCTATTACATACTGGAAAATATGCCCACTGTGTGATCAGTGACTAGCACTTTGTAGGTACTCAACAACGTGTTGACAAATGAATGGTCCCACAGTGGAAAAGATAAATATGAGTTGCCCTGCCTTCCCAGGGATCACGGTCTAGTAAGAGTCAGTCATGAAAACCAACGAAAATAAGATGCAATGGATTTGCAGAACAATGTAGATACATAAGCACTATAAATGACTACTTGTAGTAGTAATATTAAAAATAGAAGTCCTGATAAAGAAGTTCCAAGATGGTCAAATAGGAACAGCTCCAGGCCACAGCTCCCAGAGTGAATGACACAGAAGACAGGTGATTTCTGCATTTCCAGCTGAGATACTGGGTTCATGTCACTGGGGCATGTTGGACAGTGGATGCGGAACAGTGGGTGCAGCCCACCGAGTGAGAGCCGAAGCAGGGCGAGGCTTCACCTCATCCAGGAAGCACAAGGGGTAAGGGAATTCCCTTTCCTAGCCAAGGGAAACCATGACACATAGCACCTGGAAAATCAAGTGACTCCCACCCTAATACTTTTCCTAGGGTCTTAGCAAATGGCACACCAGGAGATTATATCCCATGCCTGACTTACAGGGTCCCACACCCATGGGGCCTCCCTCATTGCTAGCACAGCCATCTGAGATCAAGTTGCAAGGTGGCAGTGAGGCTGGGGGAGGGGCACCCGCCATTGCTGAGGCTTGAGTAGGTAAACAAAGCTGCCAGGAAGCTCAAACTGAGTGGAGCCCACCACAGCTCAAGGAGGCCTGCCTGCCTCTGTAGACTCCACCTCTGGGGACAGGGCATAGCCAAACAAAAGGCAGCAGAAACCTCTGCAGATTTAAATGTCCCTGTCTGACAGCTTTGAAGAGAGTAGTGGTTCTCCCAGCACTGAGTTTGAGATCTGAGAATGGACAGACTGATTCCTCAAGTTGGTCCCTGACCCCCGAGTAGCTTAACCAGCAGGCACCCCCCAGTAGGGGCAGACTGACACCTCACACAGCCGGGTACACCTCTGAGACGAAGCTTCCAGAGGAACAATCAGGCAGCAACATTTGCTATTCGGCAGTATCCACACTTCTGCAGTCTCTGCTGCTGATACCCAGGCAAACAGGGTCTGGAGTGGACCTCCAGCAAACTCCAACTGACCTGCAGCTGAGGGTCCTGACTGTTAGAGGGAAAACTAACAAACAGAAAGGACATCCACACCAAAACCGCATCTGTACATGTCACCATCATCAAAGACCAAAGGTAGACAAAACCACAAAGATGGGGAAAAAAGAGAGCAGAAAAGCTGAAAATTCTAAAAATCAAAGAGCCTCTCCCCCTCCAAAGGAACGCAGCTCCTTGGCAGCAATGGAACAAAACTGGATGGAGAATGACTTTGACGAGTTGAGAGAAGAAGGCTTCAGATGATCAAACTTCTCCGAGCTAAAAGAGGAAGTTCGAACCCATGGCAAAGAAGTTAAAAACCTTGAAAAAAGATTAGAAGAATGGCTAACTAGAATAACCAATGTAGAAAAGTCCTTAAATGACCTGAAAGAGCTGAAAACCATGGCATGAGAACTACGTGACAAATGCACAAGCTTCAGTAA
>NW_016811519.1:1588921-1593133 GCF_001698545.2 Rhinopithecus bieti | reverse complement strand
AAACTGGCTAGCCATATGTAGAAAGCTGAAACTGGATCCCTTCCTTACACCTTATACACAAATTAATTCAAGATGGATTAGAGACTTAAATGTTATACCTAAAACCATAAAAACCCTAGAAGAATACCTAGGCAATGCCATTTAGGACATAGGCATGGGCAAGGACTTCATGTCTAAAACACCAAAAGCAATGGCAACAAAAGTCAAAATTGACAAATGGGATCTAATTAAACTAAAGAGCTTTTGAACAGCAAAAGAAACTACCATCAGAGTGAACAGGTAATCTACAGAATAGGAGAAAATTTTTGCAATCTACTCATCTGACAAAGGGCTAATATCCAGAACCTACAAAGAACTCAAAGAAGTTTACAAGAAAAAAACAATCCCATCAAAAAGTGGGCAAAGGATATGAACTGACACTTCTCAAAAGAGACATTTATGCAGCCAACAGACACATGAAAAAATGCTCATCATCACTCTCCATCAGAGAAATGCAAATCAAAACCACAATGAGATACCATCTCACACCAGTTAGAATGGTGATCATTAAAAAGTCAGGAAATGACAGGTGCTGGAGAGGATGTGGAGAAATAGGAACACTTTTACATTGTTGGTGGAACTGCAAACTAGTTCAACCATTGTGGAAGACAGTGTGGTAATTCCTCAGGGATCTAGAACTAGACATACCATTTGACCCAGCCATCCCATTACTGGGTATATACCCAAAGGATTATAAATCATGCTGCTATAAAGACACATGCACACATATGTTTATTGCGGCACTATTCACAATAGCAAAGACTTGGAACCAACCCAAATGTCTATCAATGACAGATTGGATTAAGAAAATGTGGCACATATATACCATAGAATACGATGCAGCCATAAAAAAGGATGAGTTAATGTCCTTTGTAGGGACATGGATGCAGCTGGAAACCATCATTCTCAGCAAACTATCGCAAGAACGGAAAACCAAACACTGCATGTTCTCACTCATAGGTGGGAATTGAACAATGAGAACACAAGGACACAGGTAGGAGAACATCACACACCGGGGCCTGTTGTGGGGTGGGGAGAGAGGGGAGATATAGCATTAGGAGATATACCTAATGTAAATGACGAGTTAATGGGTACAGCACACCAACATGGCACATGTATACCTATGTAACAAACCTGCACGTTGTGCACATGTACCCTAGAACTTAAAGTAAAATTAAAAATACATATAGGTATTCCAAGTCAAAAAGAAAAATAGAAGTCTTTCAGAAAGAGGTAAGTTTTTTACTTTTCTTTCTTAGTTTTATGAAAATGTTCTGAATTGTAAAAGTAATATATGATTTTATAAAAAAAATGCACAAATGCATGAATTAAAAACGTAATAAGCTCCCCTGTTCTCTACCTTTAGTCTCAGCATTCCGAAGTAATAAACATTAATTATGTTTCTATATAGAGAGCTGATTTATTCCTAAAAATAAAAGGGGTATATACATCACATATCACTTTGGATTTCCACAAAAATATCATGAATTAATCTCAAGACCAATATTATGGATGTAACACTTTTTTAAAAGCTACATAATGTTACATGTATTTAATGTACTGTAATGTATTCAATGATCTATTACAGAGGAACAATCAGATTATAGCTTTAATTTTATGTTTATTTTTTGTTTTGTTTTTACCTTTAAAATCACCATATATCTCTCCTTAGATAAAAGTGATTTTGTTTGTTTTAATAAGTTTTATTGAGGCATAGTTTATAGTCAATGAAATCCACCCATTTTAAGTGCACAGTTTGATATGTTTTAACAATAATGTATACAAAATATATATAGTCATATAAATACCATCCCAATAAAATTACAGACCATATCCACCACCCTCAAAAGGGTTCCTTGTATCTCTTTGCACCCTATGCCTCAGCAACCACTGACCTGTTTTTGTGACTATAGTTTGTGCCATTTCTAAAATTCCAAATAAATAAAAGCATATAGCTCATATTTTTTGTGTATAGCTTATTACACTTAACTTTTTAAAAACACAAACAAGTTGTTTACTAGAAATATTCTCTTAATCTGTGGCTTGCCTTTTCATTCTCTTAATAAGTGGCTTTTGAAGAGTAGAAGTTTACAATTTTGAAGAAATACAACTTAGTAACTTTTCTTTTAGGGCTGGCACTTTTTGTGTCCTACTTTGTTCTATTCCAAGGTTGTCTCTGCTATTCTAAATCCTTTGCACTTCCATATAATTTTGAAATTAATTTTATAGAAGCACCCACTGGGAATTGATTTTGATAGCATCAAATCCATAGATATTTGAGGAGAAATGACATCCTAATATATTCCCATATTGTTGATTTCATTCTGTTGATTGGAAGAGTCTGTTGATTGGAATTTTGCAATCGGCAGTATCTCTCTCAATTTATTTAAATTGTCTTTTTAAATTTTTTTTAGCAAGGTTTTGCAGTTTTCAGTGTACAGGCCAGGAACACTGATATTATTAAATTTATCTGATAATTTTATGTTTTTATGCTATTAAAAGTATGTTCAAATTTCAATTTTTAATTATGTGTCACTTATATAGAGAAATACAATTTATTTCTGTATATTGACCTTGTATCCTGTAACCATGTGACCTCAGTTAATCTTTTTATAGATACCTTAGTATTTTCCATTTTCATACTTATTATATAAGAGAAAAAAAAAGTTACTTTTTCCTTTCCAATCAATACGCATTTCTTGTCTTGCTTTATTGTACTGACTAGGCCCCCTAGCACCATGTTGAACAGAATTAGTGAGTGTGATATCCTTGCCTTGTACCTGATCTTAGAGGGAAAATATTGAGTCCTTCACCAATAAGTATGATGCTACTTGCAGTTTTTTCATAGATATCATCCATTAGGTTGAGAAAGTTTCTTACAATTTCTAATTTGCTGAAGTTTTTAAAGAATTATGAATGAGTGTTGAATTTTGTCAATACCATTTTCTTCTATTGAAATGAGCACATTTTAAAATTTTATTTTAATTCATTAATTTGGTGAATTTTACTAATTGGTTCCCAAATATTATACCAACCTAGAATTTTAGAATAAACCTTAGTTGATCGTGATAACTTATTTTATATATTCTTGGATTTTATTATATTGGTCAGTGTTGTTCTTATCTTACAATGACTTGGTCCGGTTTTGATATCATGGTTATACTGACCTCATAAAGTAAATTGGAAAGTGTCCCCACCTCTTTGCTTTCTGAAAGAGCATACAAAATTGCTATTTTTTTTTCTTTAAATACTGAGAGAATTCGCTAGTGAAGCCATCTGGGCCTGGAGTCATCTTTGTGGAAAGAATTTAAATGTAAATATAATTTTATAAACAACAATAGGGTTATTCAGGTTAACTGTATTTAACCTTTGTAAGCTTGGCACTTTGTCTTTTTTAAGGAATTTTTCCATCTTATGTAAGTTGTCAAATGTATTGACATGAAGATTTTTATAATTTTTATTTATTGTTCTTTAATGTTTATAGAATCTGTAGTGACATCTCTTCCTTCAATGCTTGATGTTAGTAATTTGTGTCTTCTCTGTTTTTTTGTTTTCTGAATTAGTCTAAATAAAGTTTTATCAATTGTATTGCTTTCTTCAATAAACCAGCTTTTAGTTTCACTTATCTTCTCTATTGTTTGTCTAATTTTCCTTGCTTTCACTCATCTTTATTACTTCTTTTATTCTACTTAGGGTTTTTTTGTTGTTGTTGTTTGTTTCTTCTGGTGAAAGCTTAGATAATTTTTTGAGGTCTTTTAAATTTTCTCTAATGCAGGTTTTTCATGTTATAAATATCACAAAAATTTTGGTACCTACATCAATGAAATCTAATATTACGTTTTTGTCTCCATTCAGTTCAACATATCAACCAAATGTGGTGGCTCACACCTGTAATCCTAGCATCTTGGGAGGCCAAGGCAGGTGGATTACTTGAGGTCAGGAGTTTGAGACCAACTGGCCAACATGGTGAAACCCTGTATCTACTAAAAACTACAAGAACAAACCAGGTGTGGTGGCAGACACCTGTAATCCCAGCTACTTAGGAGGCTGAGGCAGGAGAATAGTTTGAGGGAGGGAGGTTGCAGTGAGCCAAGATCATGCCACTGTACTCCAGTCTGGGTGACAGCGTGAGACTCCATCTCAAAAAAAAAAATAAAAATAAAAAAAAATATA
>NW_016811519.1:1571428-1582913 GCF_001698545.2 Rhinopithecus bieti | reverse complement strand
ATCACAAGAAGAGAAAACCAAACACCGCATGTTCTCACTCATAGGTGGGAACTGAACAATGAGATCACTTGGACTCGGGAAGGGGAACATCACACACTGGGGCCTATCATGGGGAGGGGGGAGGGGGGAGGGATTGCATTGGGGAGTTATACATGATATAAATGATGAATTGATGGGTGCTGATGAGTTGATGGGTGCAGCACACCAACATGGCACAAATATACATATGTAACAAACCTGCACGTTATGCACATGTACCCTAGAACTTAAAGTATAAAAAAAAAAAAAGACAGACACAGAAGGACAAACACTGCAGGATCTCACTCATATCTGGAATCTTAAAAAGTTGATTTCGTGGAGATATAGAGTAAAATAGTGACCAGACAAGGGGGAGAGCAGGGAGGAGGCAGGGAACCGGAGAGGTTGGTCAACCGGGCAAAGTCACAGTTACATAGGAGGAACGGTTTCTATTACACAGTAGGGTGACCACAGCAAATAATGTAGTGTATATTTCAAGATAATTAGAAGATACTGAACATTGTCACCACAAAGAAATAATAAATGTCTAAAGTAAGATAAAAAAAAAAAAAGAAAGAAATTTAAAGTAGTTTTTTCTCATTCTGTGAAGAAAGTCAGTGGTAGCTTGATGGAGATAGCATTGAATCTATAAATTACTTTGGGCAGTATGGCCATTTTTGTGATATTGATTCTTCCTGTCCATGAACATGGACTATTTTTCCATTTGTTTGTGTCCTCTCTTATTTCCTTGAGCAGTGGTTTGTAGTTCTCCTTGAAGAGGTCCTTCACATCCTTGTAAGCTGTATTCCTTGGTATTTTATTCTCTTTGTAGCCATTGTGAATGGGAGTTCGCTTATGATTTGGCTCTCTGTTTGTCTATTATTGGTGTGTAGGAATGCTTGTGATTTTTGCACACTGACTTTGTATCCTGAGACTTTGCTGAAGTTGCTTATTAGCTTAAGGAGATTTAGGGCTGAGATGATGGGTTTTCTAAATAAACAATCATGTCATCTGCAAGCAGAGACAATTTGCCTTCTTCTCTTCCTATCTGAATACGCTTTATCTCTTTCTCTTGCCTGACTGCCATGGCCAGAACTTCCAATACTATGTTGAATAAGAGTGGTGAGAGAGGGTATCCTTGTCTTGTGCTGGTTTTCAAAGGTAATGCTTTCAGCTTTTGATCATTCAGTATAATATTGGCTGTGGATTTCTCATAAACAGCCCTCATTATTTTGAGATACGTTCCATCAATATCTAGTTTATTGAGAGTTTTTAGCATAAAATTTAGCATGAATTTTAACAAAGGCCTTTTCTGCATCTATTTAGATAATCATGTGGTTTTTGTCATTGGTTCTGTTTATGTGATGGATTACGTTTATTGATTTGCATATGTTGAACCAGCCTTTCATTGCAGGGATAAAGCTGACTTGATTGTTTTGGATAAGCTTTTTGATGTACTGCTGGATTCGGTTTGCCAGTGTTTTATTGAGGATTTTTGCATCAATGTTCATCAGCGATATTGGTCTAAAATTCTCTTTTTTTGTTATGTCTCTGCCAGGCTTTGGTATCAGGATGATGCTGGCCTCATAAAATGAGTTAGGAAGGAGTCCTTCTTTTTCTATGGTTTGGAATAGTTTCAAAAGGAATGATACCAGCTCCTCTTTGTACCTCTGGTAGAATTCGGCTGTGAAGCCATCTGGTCCTGGGCTTTTTTTGATTGGTAGATTACTAATTACTCCCTCAATTTCAGAGCTTGTTACTGGTCTATTCAGGGATTCAACTTCCTCCTGATTTAGTCTTGGGAGAGTGTGTGTCTCCAGGAATTTGTCAATTTCTTCTAGATTTTCTAGTTTATTTGCATAGAGGTGTTTATAGTGTTCTCTGATGGTAGTATGTATTTCTGTGGCATCAGTGGTGATATTCCCTTTATCATTTTTATTGTGTCTATTTAATTCTTCTGTCTTTTCTTCTTTATTAATCTGGCTAGTGATCTATCTATTTTGTTAATCTTTAAAAAAAAAAAAAAAAAAACAGTGCCTGGATTCATTGATTTTTTTTAAGGGTGTTTTCTGTCTATCTCCTTCTGTTCTGCTCTGATCTGTTATTTCTTGTCTTCTGCTAACTTTTGAATTTGTTTGCTCTTGCTTCTCTAGTTCTTTTCATTGTAATGTTATGGCGTCAATGTTAGATCTTTCCTGCTTTCTTCTGTGAGCATTTAGTGGTATAAATTTCCCTCTAAACACTGCTTTAGCTGTGTCTCAGAGATTCTGGTACATTGGGTCTTTGTTCTCATTGGTTTCAAATAGCTTATTTCTGCCTTAATTTCGTTATTTACCCAGTAGTCTTTCAGGAGCAGGTTGTTCAGTTTCCATGTAGTTGTATGGTTTTGAGTGAGTTTCTTAAACCTCAGTTTTAATTTGATTGCACTGTGGTCTGAGAGATTGTTATGATTTCTGTTCTTTCACATTTGCTGAGGAATGTTTTACTTCCAACGACATGGTCAATTTTAGAATAAGTGTGATGTGGTACTGAGAAGAATGTATATTCTGTTGGTTTGGGGTGGAGAGTTCTGTAGATGTCTTTTAGATTCACGTGGTCCAGAGCTGGGTTCAAGTCCTGAATATACTTGTTAATTTTATGTCTTGTTGATCTAATATTGACAGTGGGGTGTTAAAGTCTCCCACTATTATTGTTTGGGAGTCTAAATCTCTTTGTAGGTCTCTAAGAACTTGCTTTATTAATCTGGATGCTCCTGTATTGGGTGTATATATATTTAGGATAGTTAGCTCTTCTTGTTGCAATGATCCTTTTACCATTGTGTATTGCCCTTCTTTTTCTTTTTTGATCTTTGTTGGTTTAAAGTCTATTGTATCACAGACTAGGACTGCAACCCCTGCTTTTTCCTGCTTTCCATTTGCTTGGTAAATATTTCTCCATCCCTTTATGTTGAGTCTATCTGTATCTTAAGTCTATCTGTGTCTTTCTATCTGTGTCTTTGCATGTGAGATAGGTCTCCTGAATACAGCACACTGATGGGTCTTGACACTTTATCCAATCTGCCAGTCTGTGTCTTTTAATCGGGGCATTTAGTCCACTTGCATTTAAGGTTAATATTGTTATGTGTGAATTGGATCCTGTCCTTATGATGCTAGCTGGTTACTTTCCCTAGTTGATGCAGTTTCTTCATAGTATCTATGGTCTTTACAATTTGGTATGTTTTTGCAGTGGCTGGTACCGATTTTTCTTTTCCATATTTAGTGCTTCTTTCAGGAGCTCTTGTAAGGCAGTACTGGTGGTGACAAAATCTCTCAGCATTTGCTTGTCTATAAGGGTTTTATTTCTTCTTCACTTATGAAGATTATTTTGGCTGGATATGAAATTCTAGGTTGAAAATTATTTTCTTTAAGAATGTTGAATATTGGCCCCCACTCTCCTCTGACTGCAGGGTTTCTGCCAAAAGATCCACCATTAGTCTGATGGGCTTCCCTTTGTTGGTAACTCGGCCTTTCTCTCTGGCTGTCCTTAACATGTTTTCCTTCATTTCAACATTGGTAAATCTGTCAATTATGTGTTTTGGGGTTGCTCTTCTCAAGGATTATCTTTGTGGTGTTCTCTGTATTTCCTGAATTTGAATGTTGGCCTGTCTTGCTAGGTTGGAGAAGTTCTTCTGGATGATAACCTGAAGAGTGTTTTCTAACTTGGTTCCATTCTCCTCCTTACTGTCAGGTACACAAATCAAACATAGGTTTAGTCTTTTCTCATAGTCCCATATTTCCTGGAGGCTTTGTTCATTTATTTTTTCTTTTTTCTCTAATCTTGTCTTCATGCTTTATTTCATTAAGTTGATCTTGAATCTCTGATATCCTTTCTTTTACTTGATCAATTTGGCTATTGATACTTGTGTATGCTTCACAAAGTTCTCATGCTGTGTTTTTCAGCTCCATCAGGTCATTTATGTTCTTCTCTAAACTGGTTATTCTAGTTAGCAATTCCTCTAACCTTTTTTCAAGGTTCTTAGCTTCCTTGCATTGGGTTAGAACATGCTCCTTTAGCTCGGAGGCGTTTGTTATTATCCACCTTCTGAAGCCTACTTCTGTCAATTTGTCAAACTCATTCTCCGTCCAGTTTTGTTCCCTTGCTGGTGAGGAGTTGTGATCCTTGGGAGGAGAAGAAACGTTCTGGTTTTGGAATTTTCAGCCTTTTGTGCTGTTTTTTTTTTTATTGTTGTTGTTGTTATTTTTCTGCATCTTCATGGATTTATCTACCTTTGGTCTCTGACGTTTGTGACCTTCGGATGGGGATTCTGTGTGGACGTCCTTTTTGTTAATCTTGATGTTATTTCTTTCTGTTTGTTAGTTTTCCTTCTAACAGTCAGGGCCCTCTGCTGAAGGTCTGCTGGAGTTTGTTGGAGGTACAGTCTAGACCCTGTTTGCCTGGGTATCACCAGGGGAGGCTACAAAAGAGCAAAGATTGCTGCCTGTTCCTTCCTCTGAAAGCTTCATCCCAGAGGGGCACCTGCCAGATGCCAGCTGGAGCTCTCCTGCAGGAGGTGTCTGTAGACCCCTGCTTGGAGGTATCTCCCAGTTAGGAGGCACGGGGGTCAGGGACCCACTTGAGGAGGCAGTCTGTCCCTTAGCAGAGCTCAAGTACTCTGCTCGGAGATCTGCTGCTCTCTTCGTAGCCAGCAGGCAGGAAAGTTTAAGTCTGCTGAAGCTGTGCCCACAGCCGCCCCTTCCCCTAGGTGCTCTGTTCCAGGAGATGGGAGTTTTATCTATAAGCCCCTGACTGGGGCTTCCTCCTTTCTTTCAGAGATGCCCTGCCAAGAGAGGAGGAATCTAGAGAGGCGGTCTGGCTACAGGGGCTTTGTGAAGCTACAGTGGGCTGTGCCGTGTTCAAAATTCCCAGAGGCTTTGTTTACACTGTGAGGGGAAAATGGCCTACCTCAAGCCTCAGTAATGGCAAACTCCCCTCCCCCTACCAAGCTCCAGTGTCCCAGGTTGACTTCAGACTGCTGTGCTGACAGTGAAAATTTCAAGCCGGTGGATCTTAGTTTGCTGGGCTCCATGGGGGTGGGATCCCCTGAGCTAGACTACTTGGTTCCCTTGCTTCAGCCCCCTTTCCAGGGCAGTGAATGGTTCTGTCTCACTGGCATTCCAGATGCCACTGGGGTATTAAAAATACTCCTGCAGCTAACTCAGTGTCTGCCCCAACAGCTGCCCAGTTTGGGGCTTGAAACCCAGAGCCCTAGGGGTGTAGGCATCCAAGGGAATCTCCAGGTCTGCAGGTTGTAAAGACTGGAAAAAGCATAGCATCATGGGCTGGAATGCACTGTTCCTCACAGCACAGTCCCTCCAGGCTCCCCTTGGCTAGGGGAGGGAGTTCCTGGATCCCTTCCACTTCCCTGGTGAGGTGACACTCCACCCTCCTTCTGCTTGCCCTCCATGGGCTGCACCCATTGTCTAACCAGTCCCAGTGAGATGAGCCGGGTACCTCAGATGGAAATGCAGAAATCACCCACCTTCTGTGTTGATCTCGCTTGAGCTGCAGACTGGAGCTGTTCCTATTCAGCCATCTTGCCAGCCCATCGAACTTTCTCATTTTAAAACTTGAATTTGATACTATTGGTGATGGAAATGACACATTTTTGTCCTTAATATTTCTTACATATATTAAACAAAGAAAATGTGTCTATAATGGGTTAAGTAATTTATATAAAAGTTTTCTAATACTCAAAACAACCTCCAAAGGAATATATATATTTAAATATATGTATTTGACTATATATTGATTACATGTATATATACCCATTATATATATGTACATATATACATGCACACATATACATATTAATGGTGTAGATATATATATACACACACACACACACATACATACACATACCCCATCAATGTGTGCCTGAAACTAGTATTCAAGCTTTCCAATTACAGTTGAGGAAACTGAATGAATTGATGTTACTTGCTGAGGTTTACTCAGGAAGTGAATTGAAGAGCTGGACTTGAACCTAGGACTTTCTGCCTCCAAAACCCATGTCCTTATCAGTCTTCCCTTGAATAAAGAAAAAGTTCAAAGTCTCAATGACTGTTTATGTTTCTACTCTAATTTTATGCTAAAAGAAAAGAATGAGCCGTTGTCATGATCAGAGGTTTTAAGTGGTCTTAGTTAAGCAGCTTTCCCAAAGCGACTTATCCCCTTCCATGTACTTCGCATCAAAGAAGAATCTTCAACACATCTCAAGCAGTTTATTCTGGCAGCACTCTAACCAGAGGATGGCAGATACAGGCTAGTATCATGGGCCACATACAGTCAGGGGGCAGATGACCGACAGACCGGTAGGGTCTTCATCCAGAGACCATTCTCAGAGTTTGGGAGATCCTTCCTCCTTTCTTATACCTGTATGCAATTAGAAAAGGTCATGGAACCTCAACATTCAGATCCAAATTCTATTCTCCAATCATTGGTCAAAGATCATTCCTAGTCTGTATTATACACAGTGTACACTTTCTTCCTCTGTGGATTCAAAATCCTATTAATAACCATGCCAATTCCTTTCCCTCTCCCAGTAGCTACAGCTTCAACAGAAAAATTCCAGACAGTTGTCCTCACAAGTTCAAGGTCCAAGAGTCTGGGATGATTCATGAAGCATTCAATCACAGTTTCCACAACAGGCCATGATCTGTGTTCCTTTCAATGAGCCACAGGAATAAGAGTTGAGGAATCTCATTTGGAAGAATGGCATTAAGTAACCCTTCAAAACATTTTGTATGCAATCACCATTATCCTAAATTCTAGAAACAGAATGAGTTAAAAAGATGCTTTTCTCATTATCTCCATAGAGGCCATTTGTGCTGGATCATCATTTCCTAAGACTACACATTGCAAATGCATTTAACTACTGCTACCGCTCCACCATTAGGTGACAGCAGCTGAACTCTGCTCATACTGACATCCTTCAGGTGTTTACAGCCTCTCTAGTTGTTTGGACCTGTCCATACAATTTATTCTAGAGTTTAACTCTGCCCTCAAGGTACTGCTACCAGTGAGAGTAGCTGATAATTTTGGCTCAAAAATGTGGCAACCACATCATCCTTGACTCTAAAGAGCAAACAAAAATAACAGGGCGTGGCTAGTCTATTGAATGACAGAAATCTGACTGTGAATGTTACTTTCCTCCTTCTCCTTCTCCTTCTCCTTCTCCTTCTTCTTTTTTCTTTGAGATGAGGTTTCTGCTCTGTCACCCAGGCTGGAGTGCAGTGGTGTGATCATGGCTCACTGCAGCCTCCGCCTCCCAGGTTCAAGCAATACTCCCACCTTAGCCTTTGAAGTAGCTAGAACTACAGGCACATGTCACCATGCCCGGCTAATGTTTTTTTATTTCTTATAGAGATAGGGTTTCACTATGTTGCCCAGGCTGGTCTCAAATTCCTGGCCTCAGGTGATCTGCCCACCTTGGCTTCCCCAAAAGTGCTGGAATTATAGGCATGAGCCACCACGCCTGGCCTCTGAAAGCTTCTTAATTGTAAATCCATGATAAGCACTTGTCTCTAGGACACAGCAGAGAACAAAACAGAAAAACCATCTTTACCCTCATGAAGCTTACATTCTAGAGGTCACTAAATGTGTTCATTAAAAAAAAAAAAAAAAAAAAAAACCACCTTTCCCCCCTCAAAATTTTAATTTTAAGGGGCCCAAATTGTGTTATTAAAAAAAAAAAAAAAAAAAAAAAAAAAAAAAGAACCATTCCTCCGCTCTGACACTTACAAGATACAATTGCTTGTAAGATACTTAAGCTTTAAATTACATAAAGTCTCATCTTTCTCCGCTGAGATATAATTATACCTAGAGTGGTTATAAAAATAAAAATAGGTAATATAGTAAGCTCTTGAGATAAATGGGATTTATTATTATATAATTATCATTATTACATCACTGTTCACACCTATTTTCAATAATCTTATGCACATTAGTTTAAAAAGTACATTTTCTATATGCTCAACCTAATCAGTCAGATGTCCAGTGTGATTCTCTCTTGTAGTTTCTGCATTATATCCACAAAATTCTAACTACATTCCTCCATATTGTCTATGCTCTATCACCTGTGTTTTTAAAATTTTAAGGCCCAATTCACATAAAATAGATCAGGGACATCCTCTCAATCCAATTTGTGTAGCAAAGAGTTAATTTTCCTCTGCATGTTGGGTGCCACCAGAGAAAGATGTTGACATGTGGGTGACTCATGGAGATGGAAACAGTCACAAGGATCAACAAGGTTAGGGAAGCTCTTGCAGACAGAGAGTTGCATGCATTGCAAGACAGGATACTAATGAACGAATTGGTTCAGAAACATTGACTCTCTGCCGCTTCTACTGTTTGAGGGAGTTAAACAGAAAAGAGAAGCCAATAAGAAAAAATGCTTGTTTAAAACACTATGCAGGTTGCTGGTGGGGATGGGGGAGGCAGTAGGAAAGCAAGACATGTGGTCCTTATTGTTTCTTTTTCTTCTTTCTTTCTTTTTTTTTTTTTTTTTTGAAACAGAGTCTCACTCTGTTGCCCAGGCTGGAGTGCAGTGGCGCGATCTTGGCTCCCTACAAGCTCTGCCTCCAGGGCTCACGCCATTCTCCTGCCTCAGCCTCCCAAATAGCTGGGACTACAGGTGCCCGCCACCACGCCTGGCTAGTTTTTTGTATTTTTAGTAAAGATGGGATTTCACCATGTTAGCCAGAATGGTCTCAATCTGCTGACCTGGTGATCCGCCCCCCTCGACCTCCCAAAGTGCTGGGATTACAGGTGTGAGCCACCGTGCCCGGCCTGTTGCTTCTAAATTACTGTGAAAGTAAATCTCTATTGTATGGTTATTTTTGAGTGAGAAGCCTATAAGAATAATATTTTTAAAATTTTTTTCATACAAAAGTGGAGAAAGGAAGATCTGCCTGCCAGGGTTAGTAGGAAGAAAATTGGAAAATGTACATAGGACCCTCAACATGATGGCTAGGAGGTAGTAGGTTACTAATCCAAGATGTTCCTGTACTTCCCCTACCTTGAAATCATAGAGTATGATCCTCATGATGTAAAAATAAATAAATAAATAAATAAAATCATATAAAAGTAAAAATAAGCTATCTTTAAAATAAACTACCATTGGGGGAGAAGGTGAATGAACACAGAAACAAAACTAATCTCTGAGTGGTGGGATTATAGGTACATTTAGTTCATCCTTCAATTTGAGAAGCAACATAAGGTAGTGGTTTGACTTATGGCTTTTCTTGGCATTGAATCTTGGTTCTCAAACCAACTGTGTGACTTTGGACAAGTTTTACAACCTCTCTGTAATTGAAGGTGGTAATAATACTTATTTGCTTACTAGGAAATTAGTTTACACGTGAGAGGCACATATTAAGCACTATATAAGTGTTTCCAAGTCTCTAATAATGGACTGTGCACTCTTATAATGGGAAGGAATAAACCTTCTTTGATAAAATTTAAAAAGTATTACCCTGAATTTAGTAAGTTTTTGCTACGCCAGACCCTGTTCTAAACATTTTGTATGGGCCAACTAACTCTCATAACAACCCTGGCAGACAGACACCATTATCATCAGAGGTGGAAACACTGAGAGGGCAGCTGTCACCCACGGAGTTTCTGCAGCCTCACTGTGACACAGGCGGGCAATTCTGCTCATCCCTGGGAGCCTCCCCTACTTTGCCAGGCTCTACAGAGAGCATACCTTGACTCTCATTTGCCCAGAGACTGAGCTGCTCAGGCGGAACACAGATAAAGTGGACAGGCTTCACCTTCTTGTCCTTTACTCTTCTGGCAATCCTTAGGAACCCGGTATGCATACTCCTTTTACACATCCTGTTATCAAAACTAACTCTCATTTCAGGTTTTTACATAGGGAAAGGGAATGGGTTGATGGTCAAAAGACTTGGTTTGAGTGCTTTCTCTATCTTAAATGCTATGTAACTTTGAATAAGTTACTTATTACAGTCTTAAATTAATATATAAAATTTAGTCCATTGAGAGTTTCTGAGAATATTTTTCAGAGACAGGAATAGAGAGAGGGAGACCATTATCCATTAAGATGCCAAATGCTTGTTTGTGAAAACTTAAAAGAGGATGATGGTTAAAACGCCAACATCTACTATAGACTTTTGTGCTAGACTTGAAGTGACAAAGATCACTGTGAACTACCCGCCTCTCGCCAACTTCCCACCCCTCCCCATGGTGCTATTATAGAGCAATATAGGAAAACATACTTCTGAGGGTCACAAGAGATTCTAAAATTCAAGGTTAGAGTGTTTGACCTGTTTGATTTCCTATAGTTGCATGGTGCAATGATTTTCATTAGGCATAGTCTCCAGTGATTTAAAACTCAATAAAAGCCCACAGTTGAAATTTTCAATGTCTTCTGCATATTTGCTGCTACTAAGGAGTAAGGGGAGAGAAAGAGAAGATACCTACAAGGTGATGTTTGTTTGCTTTCACTTATTTTTATTATCCAGAATAATCCCAATTTGAGTCTTCAGCCAGAGCACTATCAAATGCTATAAAAAATGCTCACAACATTTCTTCTCTGCTTTTTCAGAAATTGCCCATTTTGACGCTACTTAGAGCAATATTAGTGTTTTCAGAAAAAAATGCTTCTAGGTAGCATACATACAATTTGGTCTACCACTTTAAAAATTACTCTAACTTATATTTTAGGACCTGGTAAATTTATGGCATAAATTTTTTAAAGCAAATGAATAAAAAGGCTTAGGAAAAAACTCCAAATTTATTTTCACCCTAAGCGTTTTAAGCCCAAGAAAAAAAAAGGAATGCATTTGTTATTTCAACATTTTACAGACTTATTTGCCTTGCAGGTTGCTAGTAGTTATGTGTGTGAAAAACCATTTATCATCCATTTCTTCTCCATAAGATCTTTTATGAAGGTGACATTTCTAATTTTCTGGTTCAAAACATTAGCATCCATTGGTGTAACTATTTTCAGGGTCACCAGGTAAATATCCACTCAGTATGACAAACAACAACAACAACAACATAAAACAACTACTGCCTTTTGTTGAACAGTTCACCAGACATTCTACTGGATGAGTTGCATCTATTATTTACAAATTCACAGTGACCCTGCAATGCAGATATTGTTATCCCCACTTTACAGATAAGAAAATTGAGGATTCGATAGAGGGCGGAGCAAGATGGCCGAATAGGAACAGCTCCAGTCTCCAACTCCCAGCGCGAGCGACACAGAAGACCGGTGATTTCTGCATTTTCAACTGAGGTACTGGGGTCATCTCACTAGGGAGTGCGGACAATCGGTGCTGGTCAGCTGCTGCAGCCTGACCAGCGAGAGCTGAAGCAGCGCGAGGCATCGCCTCACCTGGAAGCGCAAGGGGGAAGGGGATCCGTTTTCCTAGCCAGGGGAACTGAGACACACAACACCTGGAAAATC
>NW_016811519.1:1561043-1562591 GCF_001698545.2 Rhinopithecus bieti | reverse complement strand
GGAAGGGGAACATCACACACTGGGGCTTATCATGGGGAGGGGGGAGGGGGGAAGGATTGCACTGGGGAGTTATACATGATATAAATGATGAATTGATGGGTGCTGACGAGTTGATGTGTGCAGCACACCAACATGACACAAGTATACATATGTAACAAACCTGCACGTTATGCACATGTACCCTAGAACTTAAAGTATAATAAAAATAAATAAATAAATAAATAAAAAGAAAAAAGAAAATTGAGGATTCGAGCATCTACAGATGCTTGATTGAGATCACATAGCTAGCAAGTTTCAGAGTCTGAATTACAAAAACAGGTGGATGTTCTTTCCAATTAATCGAAAATTACCAAGTCATTTTATTAGGTTGGTACAAAAGCAATTGTGGTTTTTGCCATTCACAGTAATGGCAATTACTTTTGCACCAACCTAATTAAAATAAAATAGAGAGCTGTACAGAAAATATGATTGATATAGAAGTTTACAACGCAAATTTGGTACTGCCTCCAGGGTTCTATAGTTAGAGATAGTTAACAAAATATATCAAAAATATTTTGGGCTTTGAAATTTAGTGGACCTGGATTCAAAACAAGTTCCACCACCTGGCAAGTACATGGCTTTGGAGAAGTTTATTAATAGCTACAACACTACCTTATAAAATTGGGAAGATTAAATTAGATAAATTTCATAAGTATACGGAGCTTATTACCCATACCTGGTCTGAACTTAAGAAGTGGTGTATTTCTTTAACCTGTTATTTTTTAAAAAAACAGAACGTACATTTTAAATTGCCTAAAAAATAGTCAAAAGCAGTTGTCTCATGACTTCTTAATGCCACAGTTATTATATTTGTTTTGTTTGTCACTTATCAGCATGGACATAAACCACTTTCTTATAGAGAATTTACGGGATTTTTAAGAGGGGCTGCCTTCCCTGATGCATGTATGAGAATGAACAACTCTTTTTTTACCACCAGGAAAATAAAGACTATTTTCCTTCTTTAGATGCACAGGTTTCTGGTAGGTGAAAGCAGATTGAATGTGGGTCTGACAAAGTTTGCCATGGGGTCTAATAGGAAATGAAATGGAACTGGAACTCAACATGATTTATCACAGTAATTTTTATAAATACCAAAATGAAAACTTTTAGATGTTAGAATAAAAGGTGGATTGACTGTCTCATTAAAGTTCAGTCAGTACTGGCTGGGCGTGGTGGCTCACACCTGTAATCCCAGCACTTTTGGAGGCTGAGGTGGGTAGATCACGAGGTCAGGAAATTGAGACCATCCTGGCTAACACGGTGAAACCCCATCTCTACTGAAAATACAAAAAATTAGCCAGGTGTGGTGGCAGGCGCCTGTAGTCCCAGCTTCTCAAGAGGCTGAGGCAGGAGAATGGCATGAACCTGGGAGGCAGAGCTTGCAGTGAGCCACTGCACTCCAGCCTGGGCGACAGAGCGAGACTCCGTCTCTTAAAAAAAAATAAAAAGAAGAAAGGGGAGGGAAGAGAAAGAGAGAGTGAACATTGTGCAAGACCCCGGGGAGGAGGC
>NW_016811519.1:1539757-1560966 GCF_001698545.2 Rhinopithecus bieti | reverse complement strand
AAAAAAAAAAAAAAAAAAAAAAAAAAAAAAAATCAGTCAGTACTTTTCACAGGTCATTTGAACTGAACCAAAAGGAAATTAAAAGGAATTGAAATACCAATGTCTGTTAGCGACTAGGTGAAGTCTGGCCAACACCCATAAATGTCATGGGGTTAGGCCGAAGCTGCTTTGAATGGTGGAGAGATTTGCTTTCCTAAAAGATCATGGAGAACTGTGTTTACTGGGTCCAGGAAGAAGGGGTAGTTGACTTAACACAAAGTGTTCTTGAACAAGGAGTTCAAGAGAGAGAAAGATTGGTGAGGCAGGGGGATACACAGGCATGCCCAGCTAATTTTTGCATTTTTAGTAGAGACAGGGTTTCACCGTGTTAACCAGGATGGTCTCCATCTCCTGACATCGTGATCTACCCGCCTCAGCCTCCCAAAGTGCTGAGATTACAGGCATGAGCCACCATGCCCGATCCAGGCTGAGACTAAAGTGTTGTCTGCAGGGAGGGCTTTGTAGGCATGCCACTGGTCTCACCCAGGGGAAAAGCCCATGGAAAACCTGTCCTCTGCATAATTCTTTTTTTTTTTTTCCTGACTATACTTTCCCGACAAATTGCAATATTCCATATGATGGAATTTTTAATCTCTGTTCCATACCTTTTGTGATAATTACATTTTGTAATGGCATCATTCTCATGTGTATTCTGCTGGAGTAGTTTTTTACTCATGGTTGACTTTAAGAAATTCAATACCAGTAGGAAGTGAAATTTATCTGCGTTCTACCCAGGCATTTGTGTATACAGTGTCTATGAAGCTGCATGAAGACAGGGGTCCTCACGCCAGCTGCTCTTTCAGAATAATAGTGACATATAACCCTTCCAAATGTCTCACAGTTTACAGAGGACTTTTCATATAAGCAAAGAAGGAGAGTTGCATACGATGTATAGGGCTCTATGCCAAGTGTTTCATTCAGCCCTCACCATTACAAAGATCACCATCTACATTATTCAGTTAAGAAAAACCAAGGTTTTAGAGAGGTTCAACGGCCTGTTCAAACTACACAGTTAATAAATGCTAAATTATTGGCAAAACCTCATTTCTTTTAAGTCTAAGCTTAGACTACTAGAGAAAGATAAAGTTAGAAAAGTACATTGGGGTGGGAATATATAGGACACTGGCATCCAGCTAAGGAATTTACACCTTAAAATTTATTTTATATGTGAGAGAAAATCATTCAAGACTATGACCAAGGAAACTGAGTCTCTTTTTTTTCTTTATTCTATTCATCCCTATCTACATTTTCTCTATGAACCAGCCATTTCATTCATTTATACTCTTCCAATTCCATTAACTCTACTTTGTGAGTCAGCAAACAGGCTCAGGTAAGGAAGGATGGCCATGTCTAGAGCCAGGCAGAGACAAGATTAGAACTCAGATCTCACTGACCTCAATCAAATGCAGTGAAGAGCTTCACGTATCCATGTACATAAATATGTTATGGTAATAAGTATTTGAATATATAAGGTCATATAAAATTTCACCTGAGAATTTATACTGCTAAAAGAGAAATTTCTAAATTTTATACATTTCATGGGGAGAATATCCCAAATGCAACCACAGCCTATAATACAAAGAAAACAGTAAAAACTAAGGAATACAAATAATTGCTGCAATAACCAAGCCGAAGTCATGGGATGTTAAAGTTACTGAACTTCTTCACAAATATCTTGAAAGGAGTGACCCTGTGTTGATGCTGACTAGTCATCATTTTTCTCAGCTAATATCATTGTTGTGCAGAATACCATAAAGTTTAGGAACAAAGAAAATAATTCTAGAATGCTCTACATAAATTCAAGGAGAAGTGAATTTTTTCCCACTTGTTTTTGCTTTATCATGGCACATTAATTTGATGAAAATTTCCCTTGCGGATATGAGGAATTGTTTTGACCCTATGTACTTGTATGTTTATTTTGATGATTCTAAATTTGGCAAAGCATTATTGTCACCATTGATCCTAGGGAATGATTCACCTGTTAGTGAGTCAATAGCTGCATGGGTTTATGATATCATAAGGAATATTGGCTGTCAAGTTTATTTATAGTAATTGATGATTTTTTAATTGTTCTGTGTTCCTGTTCCTAAAATAACTATGCAGTAAGGATCACTTCAGTGGATGAAGAAAAGGGTTGTCAAAGGGGAAAGGGCTTCAGTTTGTGTATAGCTGAGGAGAAACAGAAACAGGGCATGCCTAAAGAGCCCTTAGAATTGGTCTAATGCTGGCAAAAGCCTGAGCATCCCTCAGGAGCCAAATGAACTTTCATCTCCCATGAGAAATGTCCCTTGCTTTTCCTGCATGAAGTGGTTCTCTCCTTCCTCTGCATCTCTATCCTTACTTGCCCTTTACTGTCTTTTACAATAGATGACCCTTTTCCTCCTACAACAGTGTCTGAGATGTAGTGTGTACTCAAAAAGTATGTCAGATTACTGAGTTGGTTTATGAGACTGCTCCTACTGTTATACTGTTCTTAAGTATAAGAACTGTGTGTTTTTATTGACTTTGCATCCCCAGAGCCTGGCTTTGTTCCTGAACTTTTATACCTGCTCAGCAGAAATTTGTTGAGACCTGGTATGGGCAATGGTAAAACTTAGGTGCCATCAGTCAGTGTTCAAATCCTGGCTCTGCTATTGACTAGCCCAGTAACTTTGGGCAAATTACTGACCGCCTGATGCCTCAGTTTCCTCATCTGTGACAGAGAACTTATAAGGGATAAAGGAGAACTTATAAGGTAGCAATGAGGGTTAAATGAGTTTCTATATGAAAAGTGCTTAAAACAGAGTAATATCAAGAATATTGGTGATGTCACTTACTTCTAGCGGTTGTAACAAGCAATCCTCAATTTCAGTGGCTGAACAAAATGAAGGTTATTTCTCCATTGAAAATGGTTCTTGCCAGGTGGCTATTCTCCAGGTAGTCACTCAAGGACCTACCTAGTTCTTTCTATCTGGTAATGCCATCATCTTTAATGCATGATATCCAAGATTCCATGGATGACGAAAAGAGAGAAAAATTGCATCTGGAAGATTTTCTTAGAGGCCAGGCTTGGTAATGGCATGTGTCACTTACCCTCCGAACAAATCATAGAACCCCACCTAGACACAGGAGGACTGGCACACATATTATGTGTGCTGACATAACATGAGCCAAACTGATGACTGCATAGCATTCTATCTGCACTATTAAGGGTTAAACAGATGTTAGCTTTATATATAGGATCAAAAGCTCTACAAACATATAAACAGGTATAGTTAGCTGGGTAGTTTAGTTTCAATTGCTTAAGTACTACTGTTCTAACTTTAAATTAAATCATTTTCTGCACATCTCTCTATATAATCCTGGCACCAGTCCACTGTTCTTGATGCTACCAGCCCATCTGGACCTTTAAATGAGGAATCACAAAGGCCTACAAAGGTAAGGCAGGTGACATAAATGAGCAATGCAGTGGGGGTAGGTGGGGACTGCAGGGCTCTGAGAAGCAGCCCCTGCCCTGCAAAAAGAGCAACTGCTCAACCAGATGCCATGATGGTCATCAGCAGGAACACCATTCTGAACTTACTCGAGTCCTGAAATTTCTCAAGAAAAGCCAGAAGTCAGGATTCTTATGTGAAGTCTCCCAAATTTAAAATGTTGACAACTATTTCCAGTGTTTTAAAAAACACTGGTTTGGTAAAATATTTGTTTGCCAAAGAAAACAAAGCCTTTTCAAAGAAATGTTAAAGTAACATATTGGACATATTATCTTAAAATAACTGTGAAGGTAATATGTTGATGACAGTTAACACAGTGATAAAACGATGCTGAGAAAACAGTGTGAAAACAGGACTATGACATGCATAAAGAAGGCAGTCAAAGGGTGGAACCTTTTTTATGAGTTGCCTCCTTCACCAGACAGAGTATGGGCTTATTCTGTCACCAAGCCCTGTGTGTGTTCTCCCTAATATAGGACATGGCCCCTATTCTTCAACGGTGGTGAAGTGCATCAACTCTGGAACCAGTCTACCTAGGCTTAAAAACTGATGCTATAACTTAACCAGCTGTTATCCCGGTCTTCCTGTTTGTAAACTGAGGCTATAAGTAGTATCCATCTCAAAGGATTGCTGAGTGATTGCGGTGAGCTAATACATGTGAAATATTTGGAGCATGGCTCATGTGTAGTAAGTTTTCAGTAAATGTTAGCCATTACCTTATTATTACCTCTGACTTGTGAGCTGAATTTGACCTGTGAGCCTCCATGTTGCAATTTAAACCATGGCATCTGAAACTCAACTCAGAAAGCACTTAGCATCCAATAAAACCAAGCTTAGATAATAGTTACTGCTTCTTGGGAATGCCTGGCTTCTCTTGCTTTGCTTTGTCCTGCCCTCATTCTTTGCTCCCTCATTAATTCTGCTTCTACCTGGCTCTCAAATTCTGTGGCAACGTCTCCAATTTTCTTTTTCTTTTCTTCGTTTTTTTGTTTTTTGTTTTTGCTTTTTTGTTTGTTTGTTTTGAGAGACGATCTGGCTCTGTAATGTAGGCTGCGGTGCAGTGGCATGATCTTGGCTCACTGCAACCTCTGTCTCCTGAGCTCAAGCAATCCTCCCATCTCAGCCTCCTGAATAGCTGGCACTACAGGCACATGCCCACCATGCCCAGCTAATTTAAAAAAAAAAATTTTTAAGATAGAGTCTCGTTCTTGTTACCCAAACTGGAGTGCAATGGTGCAATCTCAGCTCACTGCTACCTCCACCTCCCAGGTTCAAGCGATTCTCGTGCCTCAGCCTCCCAAGTAGCTGAAATTATAGGTGCCTGCCACCATGTCCAGCTAATTTTTGTAATTTTAGTAGAGACAGGGTTTCACCATGTTGGTCAGGCTGGTCTCGAACTGCTGACTTCAGTTGATCCACCTGCCTTGGCCTCCCAAAATGCTGGGATTACAGGCGTGAGCTACAGACAGGGTCTCACATATTGCCCAGGCTGGTCTCAAACTTCTGGGCCCAAGCCATTCACCTTCCTCAGTCTCCAGAAGTGCTAGGATTATAGACATGAGCCACCACGCCCGGCCGACATCTCCAATTTTCAACTTTGTTCTTGCTTTTTGCATCAACAGCTTCATTTTTCTTGGTTTGAACTCAATTTCCCCTAGATAAGGCTTACTACTCATCCTGACCTCTCACTCCACTAACCGTTAGCACTAATCACTGGCCTGGCCAAGCTGAAACTCCCAAAAGAAATAAGGCTTAGAGACCTTAGGCAATTCAACCAAATTCACATAGCCAAGAAGGAAAGGAGTTAGGGTCTGAACCAGGTCCTATGACTGCAGCTAGGGATCTCAAACTTTCAGCCATACTACAGTAAATCTTTATTTTGCTGAAACAGAAATCTGAGTCTCAGGTGATTTGGAAGGTAGCTTCCAAGAACAAACCACTTAGCTTGAAAGTCAGACTAACCCAGGAGTCATATCTCAATGGGCATTTTCTGTTCCCAGCTCATTATTGAGGTGTGCAGAATTCCCATGAGGTCATAAAGCTTTGTTTCCTTATTACAAATAGCCATACCATGAGAGATCAAATTTTAGTGCAAGTTAAAAATGCAGTTAGCTATGAGCCACAGAGCTACTTTAGGAAGTTGGTGAATCAAAACAGAATTAAGAAAGCATTCATAAAGATCTGGACATTTCTATAAATGAAACCAAGTTTCTGCATAGAGAGTCACAGAATGATGGCCCACCAGTTACACCTGGTGATTTGGGGGAAAGGAGGAGAAAGTTGTTAAAAAGAGTCTGAATGCCGTTAAATGGAACATGGACTCTCCAATATGTGTCAGTTACCAGCACTCATTATTGAAACTTTCACTCACTAACCTATTATATGGGATAAATAAGTGCAATGAATTAAGTTTCTATATATAATCTTTTGTATTCCCTCTAGAGAGACCTGCTAATTTTGCTCCCTTATTACTTAAACAACACATAACAGCCAGTTGAAATAATTCAACAAAATGCCTCCTTTTATGAATTTATTAACTGATTCAAAGGTATGGCCCCGGAATAATGTCATCTGAGGATCAGTGAACCACCTAGTCAGTTCAGGTTTAGTTTTATCTCATGGGATGTACCCAGCATATGCCAGACACAGTGCTAAGAACTTCTCCATCTATTTAAATTACACTACACTAAAACCCAGTGCATTTTAGTAGTATTGTTTCTATTTTACAGTCTGGGAAACTTTGTTTTAAAGAGGATTAGTAACTTATCCAATAGCACATTACTAGGAAATGCACTGGGGATTCTGACTTACCTTCAGTGGTTTTCACCATTTTATGCTGTCTCCTATTTAGCCCTTGGAGATGATTTAGCCCTTGGAGATAATTTTCCAAAAAAAAACAAGTAGTCCAGAAAAGTATCCATCCATTAAAAATTATTCCATTGTCCTCTCCTATTCCTTGTCATGGCTATGACGGAGTTGAGCATCAGTTGTTTGAAATATTCAATAACAATTCCTTGGATGGTAGTTCTAATTTTAGCTTTCTGTGGACCTAGTTTCTTCAGGCAATGAATAATTTGCATGGCAAGTTTTCTTCTGTGCAAGACATTAGAGTTGAAACCAAGGACACTTTGAATAGTTTCATAAGAAAAGTTGGTTTCAGAATTGCATTAAAACTTTCTAAAGATTCAACATTGATAGTATTATTGATTATGCACTTAATGTTTTATACTTTTAAGTATCTATTAAATTCTACTTCAACACAATGACCGTTTATATTTCCATAATGATAGTAGTATGACAGTGACTTTTATGCTCATTTGAAACTCTATTTTATTCCTGGCAATAACCTTTGTCACTCTGAGGCCGTTCTCTCTCCAGAATTTTAAAAAATATTTAAAAAGAGTGGTGGGGGACGGGTGCGGTGGCTTACACTTGTAATCCCAGACTTTGGGAGGCCAAAGCAGGCAGATCACCTGAGGTCAGGAGATGGAGACCATCCTGGCCAGCCTGGTGAAACCCCGTGTCTACCAAAAAAATATACAAAAAATTAGCTGGGCATGGTGGCATGTGCCTATAGTCCTAGCTACTGGGGAGGCTGAGGCAGGGGAACTGTTTGAACCTGGGAGGCAGAGGTTGCAGTGAGCCAAGATCACGCCATTGCACTCCAGTCTGGCAAGAGAGCAAGACTCCATCTAAAAAAAAAAAAGAGTGATGGGCATCAGCCAGGACCCAGGTTTTAATCTCATGTCATCAGACTATGTCATATACTACCCAACTTAGTAGAATCAATGACTAACCCTTAGTGTACTTCTGTAATTACTGAAAAAATTTTTTTCCTATCTCACTCTCACTCATTTCAATGCTATTTCATCACAATTCTTGGTAAATTCTGTAGATCAGCGTCTGGCCAGGTAATAAATACTCTAGGCTTTGCCGGCACAAAAATAAGGATGTCATGAGGTAGTTACATGACAGCAGAAAACTCCTGCCCCGCCCTACCCATCCCATTTGCCCAGAGTGCCACCATTGTCAATTTCATTGTCTGCCCCAGTGACCCAGATTCCAGAACACTCTTTACTCCTGGAGAGCTCAGCCATCTCAGCTTGGGCAGCTGACCAGAGGACGTGAAGTGACTCACTGAATCGCTGACTCTGGGGATGAGATTTCACAGCTTCATGCCCAGTAGTTGACAGAAGGGGAGTTTCTGATGGGTAGGTGATGACCAGCATGAGACTTGAGGAGTGGCAAATTATGGCCACCAGCCAGGAGGCTGGCACTAAGAGAGGAAGTGGGCATGGGATTGGGAGATTCACTGGCTTGTCTCTGCTTCACAATGCTAGGCAGCTTTAGCAGGGCCAAGACCCATATAAAACCAGTCGGTGGGCCACTTTGGGCTGTGGTTTGACATCCCTTAATGTAAATTACCATCTCAGTATCTCCATCTCTTAATCTGTAACCTCTTTTCTTCCAATGATCTTGTGCCCACCCAACCTCAGATACTCATTACCATGATTATGTGTTAGCCCTACCAAAAACTGCAACCACTCCCCACAAATCCAATTGTAAGTTTCCACTATCTTACACCACCTCCCATCTTTCCAGAGCATTCCCTTTAGTACTTCAACAATTCTTCAACCCACTGACTCTGACAATCCACTGACTCTACTTTGTTTTCCCTGTTTTCCACCATCTACAGTTTTTCCATATCTGGCTTAAAATTCATAGAAATCACAATCATCCCTCCCTTCTATACAACTCTAACCCTCTTACCATTTTCTGACTTCATTATCCCACCTGGCACAATCCCAGCCCTGCCTAAATACAGTTCTCTGCCTGCTCCATACTGTACCCACACAGCTGAACAGAACTGAAGAAAAACACAACCATACTGGCTGGCTTCACTTTATTATTGTTATTTTGAGACAGAGTTTTGCTCTTGTTGCCCAGGCTGGAGTGCAATGGCACAATCTCAGCTCACTGCAAACTCCTCCTGGGTTCAAGTGATTCTCCCGCCTCAGCCTCCCGAGTAGCTGGAATTAGAGGTGCCCACCACCATGCCTGGCTACGTTTTGTATTTTTAGTAGAGATGAGGCTTCGCCTTGTTGGTCTCAAACTCCTGACCTCAAGTGATCTGCCCACCTTGGCCTCCCAAAGTGCTGGGATTACAGGCATGAGCGACAGTGCCTGGCCAGTTTAAATTCATATCCCCTACCCACTAGTGGCCGTAGTGCTGCCTGGTCACCCCACATTCACTCATTCTCCTAGATTAACATTACATGTTGCCTCTTCTGCCCTACAAGATCTAATATCTTTTTGTTCTCAGCTGATGAATGTGCTACCTATTTCACTGAATAAAGAAATCAGAAGATATAATTCCCACGAGTTCACACCACTGTATCTACCCATCCACTCACATCTGAGCCCAGAGAGTTTCCCTTTACTCCTGGGCATGCTCTGTCCATCTTCCTCCCTAAAGCCAACTTGGGCATTAAATCTCTTCCACACTGCTTATTCAAGAACATTGTTGCTGAAATTCTTTTCTCTCTGCTGCCTCACCAGCTTTTTCTCTTTATTGGGTCAAACGTACAAATGTACAAGAATGCTGCAATTTCTGTTAGCTCCAAAATATTTTTTAACACCACATGCGCTTAAACTACTTCCTCATTTCTCCATTCCTTATTGATTAATATAGATACTTATGGACACTTACTGGTTCCCAATTTCTGTCTTCCTATTCTGCCATCTATTTAAATCAGGCTTTGCGCCCTACACTCCACCAATACTGCTTTAGTCAAGGTCACTTGCTTCCAGTTATTGAAGCCAATAAACTACTCATTTTAGTTTCTCATCTTAGTTAAACTTTCAGTAGCATTTGACACCATTAATCATTTTGTTCTTCTTGAAGCTTTCTGCACTTATCTTCCAAGAGGCCACACCCATATAGTTTCCTCCCACCTCACTGAGGTCTCTTTCTTAGACTTCAAAGTTTCCTCATCTCCCCACCCTCTAAACCTTTCAGTGCCCAAGAGTCCTTACACTGCTTCTCCATTTATATTCATTCTTTTGGGGACCTCATCCAGGCTTATGACTTTAAACAGTATCTCTACACCAACATTTAATTTCTATCTCTAGTCCAGATTCTTTCTTTGACTGCAGACTCATAGTACCAATTTTCTGTTCAGTGTCTATTCTTGGATTTCTAAAAAGTATTTCAAACTTCACATGTTCAGGAGAATTTTATTTCTGATAATAAGATTACCTGGGTACCTGAATCAATCTTTTGCTGAAAAATAAAATTCCTGAATTAAATTTTCTTAAAATATAAATAATCAGGTAATAAAGTAACTCTTAGGACTTAAAGGAAGCAGAGATTTTGAATGATTAAGAGTATTGAAGCTTACTTTCACACCCAGGTACATTGCCCCATAGAATAACTATGAGGTTCAATTTCCATGGTTCATATGGTACATGGAAAAGTTGGGGGAAAAAACCCAGCCTGCCAAAGATCAGAAATCAAATAGGCAATGCTCTCCTTATAAAACTGGGACCCCAAAATGGCTACACCATTTATAAGTGACCTAGAAATAAAACCCCTCCCAGCCACTAGACAACCAGTATTGAATGGAAGAGGGAAAATAACCTAAAAATTTCTAACAACAAATCAGTTCTTTCGTGATTTTCAGCCTGAATTGATAGTACCTGTATGGGCTGAGAATTTAATTTACGATGACTGTAGATTTACTGGTAGTACCTCTAGGCATCTAGTAGAAGCAAATGCAAATCTTCGTAGGAGGAACCCGCATTTATCCTAGGCTTTAAAGAATTCCCACAAACAAAATTCCAAGGTAAATGAAAATATCACAGTTAGAACCAAACAAAAAAACAAAACAAAACAACAAAAACCTCTAAATGTGTAAAGAAACAAGTTACCATGAACAAGAATCAGCAGAAACAACAGTCACTAGAAATTTTATTTCCATTCAGAAAATGGAATTTATTCAACAAACTATAAACTGACTGTGTTAGCTACTTTTAAATAACGTTTTTTAAAGATAGCCTTGAAAATATATTCCAGGAACAAGACACTATGAAGAATATAGAAGAAGTTTTAAAAAGAGTCAAATAAGAATAGAAATAAAAATATTGAAGTTGAAAATGTAATGGATTTATTTATGAGAAGATTAAACAGAGTGTTTCAAAGAGAATCTAAAAAAACTGAAGGATACATTTAAATACGTTATGATAAATACAACGCAAAAGATAAGGAGAAGGAAAATACAAGAGAATATTAACATATATGAAGAATTGAGTAAAATGGTGTAACATTTATTCAATCAAAGTAACAAAAGGAGAAAAGAAAGAGAATGGAGAAAACATAGGTGATATTTAAAAAATAACAACTCTCTTCCAGAACTTATGAAGGATTCCAATTCAAAGTCCAGTGAATTCCAAGCAGGATAAATGAAAATAATTTCACACTTAATCATATTACATGCAATACACTCAAGACAGATCTTAAAGGCAGAGAGACAAGACAGATTCCCTTGAAAGGAGTGACAGCTGGTTTTACAACTGAGTTCTCAATTGCAGCACGAGAAGTCAGAAGACAAAAGAATGATATCCTCGGTGTACTGAAATAAACGTACAATGTCTAAAGCTGAACTCCTGATCTTGCCCCTTTCACAAATCTGATGCCAAATCCACATTTACCACTCTGCTCTAAGTCGATAGATAGAAGACTATAATCACCATGATCTCCTAAATGGTGTCACTGCTTCGACCCTTGCTTACCCACAGCTATTCTCAACACAGCATTGGAGTGAATCTTTAAAATATGCAAATTATATCTTGGCACAAAACCTATCTCTCTCAAAGCAAAGGCTAATGTCCTCCTAATCACCTAAGTGCTATGATCTATGATTTCCCTGTTAGCATCAGACCTCAAACTCTACTTCTGCCCCACTGGCCTCTTTGCCATTCAGCAAACCATCCAGGCATGCCCCATTTGATTCTATGCAGTTATGTTGCCTCTCCCTGTAATGCTCTTTCCCCTATATCTACGTGGCTCACTCTCTCACCTCCTTCAAGCTTCAAATCTTTGCTCAAATATCACCTTCTCACTGGAGACTTCTTTAACTACTACTTAAAATTACACTCTTCTCCCCTTTTAGAACATTCTCTATCCTCTTTACATGCATATTTTTTTAGTAGCAGAATTGCCATCTCATGAACTTTTCATTTTACTTTAAAAAAATTGTCTCTACCATTACCACCACTATCCTGCAACCCAAATAAAACCTCCATAAAGTGCAAGAATTTTTATCTGTTTTGTTCACTGCTATATCCTCAACACTGAGAACAGTAACCAGAACATGGTAAGTGCTTAATGAATATTTTATCTGGATAAATGAATGGATCACTCCATTTATCTTTTTTCTTATTTTTTATAGAATCTTGCATTTGCAAACAAATCTCAAGTACACAGATTGATAAAGTTTTAGACAAATATATGTCCATGTAACCATCACCCTGATAAAAATATAGAACATTTTCATTACTCCAGAAAATTTCCCTATGTTCTTTTGTAGTCAGTACCTTGCCCAGAAGTATTCTATCACCACAGATTAATTTTACTTGTTCTTAAATTTCATATATATATATACATGGCATTGTACAACATATACCTGATGTCTTTCATGCAGTAGAATGTTTTTCTTTTATTAAATTGAGATACAATTCACATATCATAACATTTGCCTTTTTAAAATAGACAATTCAGTAGGTTTTAGTGTGTTCACAAAGTTGTGTAAACTTTTGTGCCTAATTTCATTCACTGAGCACAATGTATTCAAGTCTCATACATGTTTTAGCATGTTTCAGTACTTCATTTAATAGCTGAATTAGTACACCACATTTGTTTAAACATTCTTCAGTTGGTAGGCATTTGGATTTTTCCACTTCTGACTATTATGAATAATGTTGCTATGATTTGTGTACAAGTTTTTGGGTGACCATATTTTTTTCTCTCAGGTATAAACCTAAAAGAGAAATTATTGGGGTTTAGAGTACTCCTATCTTTAACATTTTGAGAAATTGCCAAACTGTTTTCCAAAGTGGCTGTATCATTTTACATTACCACTAGCAGTGTCTGAAGATTCCAATTTCTCCACATCTTTGCCAAAATTTTTTATGTCTGTCTTTTTGATTATTGTCCTCCTAGTGGGTATGAAGTGGCATCTCATTGTTGTTTGATTTGCATTTCCTTAATGACTAATGATGTTGATTTCATGTGTTTATTTAACATTTTTATATCTTCTTTGGAGAAATGTCTTCTCAAATCCTTCACCTATTTTTATAATTGGGTAATTTCCTTATTATTGTTGAGTTATATAAGAGTTATGTATAGATTATGGAAAGTAGTTCCTTATCAGATATATGATTTGCTAATATTTTCTCCCATTCTGTAGATGTCTTTTCATTTCTTGATAGCATCTTTTGAAGCACAAATATTTTTTGTTTTAATGAAGTCACATTTATTTATTTTTCTTTCTTTGCTTGTGCCTTTTTTGTTATATTTTTAAAATGAGCCAAGTGCTGTGACTCACCCCTATAATCCCAGTCCTTTGAGAGGCTGAGGCAGGAGGATTGCTTGAGGCCAGGAGTTCGAGACCAGCTTGGGCAATATAGCAGGACCCAATCTCTATAAAGTATTTTTTAAAAATTAGCTGAGTGTAATGCCCCTTGCCTGTCGTCCCAGGCCGAGGCAAGAGGATCGCTTGAGCCCAGCAGTTCAAGATTGCAGTGAGCTGCAGTTATGCCACTGCACTCCACCCTGGGCAAGAGTGAGACTTCATCTCTTAAAAAAGTGAAAAATAAACACATTAACATTAAAAAATTGAAAACCATTGTCTCATTCATGGCCATGAAGATTTACACGTATGTTTTCTTCTGAGTTTTGTAGTTTTGGCACTTACATTTAAGTATTTGATATGTTTTGAGTTAATTTTTGTATATAGTATAAGGTCAGGGTTCAACTTTATTATTGTGAATAAAGCTGCAATAAAAGTTCTTAAACAGGTCTTTTCTAGATAAATGTGCTAATTTCTCTTACTATACATCTAAGAGTGAAATTGCTGGGTTGTAAGTAGGTATATGTTTAACCTTAGTAGAAACTGCCAAACAATTTTCCCTAATGATTAATGATATTGAGTGCATTTTTACATGTTTAAAGGGCATTTTGATAACTTCTTTTATCAAATGATAAAAGTCATTGCCCATTTTATTCAGTCTTTTGATTTTGGTTTGTAGGAGTTCTTTATTCTGAATACAAGATCTTTGTCAGATAAATGCATTGTGAACATTTTATCTCAGTCTGTGGCAAGGCTTTTTATGTTTTTAATGGTATGTTTTTTGAGCTGAAGTTTTTTTTTAATTTGATAAAGTCCATTTTTTCTTTATTGTTAATGCTGTTTGTGTGCTGTTTAAGAAATATTTTCCTGCATTCAGGTCATGAAAATATTCTTTTCCATGTCACTCTAAATGCTTTATATACTTTGCTTTCATATTCAGATTCATGATCCATTTCTAATAATTTTTATGTGTGGTACTTCATAAGATTTACTTTTTCCATAGAAATACTCACTAATCTCAACAGCATTTATTGAAATGGTTCTATTTTCCTATCGAAATGCATTAGAGTTTTTGTCAAAAAATTTATTGGTTGTGTAAGAGTTTCTATTTCTAGACTTTCTTCAGTTCTGTTGCCCTCTTTGTCTAGCTGTACACCAATACCACACTGCCTTAATTACTGTAACTTTATTATAAGTCTTGATTCTGGTAGTATAAGCAGTCTAACTTTGTTCTTGGCTATCTTAGGTTCTTTGCATTTCCATATAAATTTTAGGATCAGTTTGTCAATTTCTACCAAAATAAATAAATAAATAAAACCTGCTGGGTTTTAATTGAGAATCAATGGAATCTAAAGATCAATTTGAGGAGAGCTGATATTTTAACAATATTATCCATAATGATCTCTTTATTTATTTAACACAGTTTTAATTTCTCTCAGCTATGTGGTAGTTTTCAAGTTTTTATTGTAGAAGTTTTGCACCTCTTTCGGTAAAAGTATTCTTATGTATTTGATCCTTTCAAAACTAATGTAAATGATAACTTTTAGGCTTATTTTTAATGCATTTATTGCCCTAAGATAAAAAATGTAATGGATTTTTATGTTAATCTTTTATCTAGTAACTTTGCTAAATTTAGTAGTTTTAGTAATTTGTTTGAACATCCCTTCAGGTTCTTGGATTACATTTTCTTTTAACTTTACTAGTAGTAGTCCCACCGATTTGACATTATGTCTATAAGTCAATCTCTACTTCTTACTTTTAATTTGCTGGGAGGAATCGGAATAAGGTGAGAAAGTAATCTAAATGAAGACGCACAGGACCCAAAGATAAAATAGACAGAATATTATTCTTGTTGAGCTTTCTTTTCTCATCTTATCTTTTTTATTTTCATTATGAATATACTTCCAGGTTGGAAAATCTCTGGCATTTTCTAGAGGAAAGCAAGAATTTACCAGTGGCATCTCTGGAAATTATTCCCAAATTCTCTCTTTTCTATCTGTTCCCTTGATTGTCTATTATTCTTGAATTCTGAGGACTAGAAGATTATACCATATTTTCAAACTTTTGCATCCTTTCCAAAATTGGGAATTACCGTGATGGCAACAGAGATATAATAAAAGGCTAAATCTATAAAATGATTTGAAGGTCTTATTGAGAGATAACATAAAAAAGTTAAAAGAGCCCAGGTTTGGCAAGAACTTAGATTCAAATCTCCTCTCTTCCACTTGCTACATGAATAACTTTGAATACATCACTTTTGTAAATTTTATTTTCTGCAACTCAACAATGGAGATATTAGTTATCTTCACTCGGGGAGACTGTGAGGGCTCGATAAGATGACACCCCAAAACACCTGGCCCCGAGTCAGGTGTGCCATAGACAGTCAGTATTAGTCCCTCCACCCCTATTTAGAGACATACCACACAAACTCTTTCTACAAAAACTTGGAATGTGAGTCACTGGAAATTAATCTGGTATTTTATTCTATATCTATTTTTAAACTCCAACCATATCTCAAAATGTTATTTTATTTCAGAATAATTTAAAATGTGAAGAATTTGCTATCATCTCTTATAATAGTGGTGATTGGTGGGGGGGGCATTACAGGTTCACATCACTCCAGTTCGGTCAGACCCTGGTGCTTCACTCCTTTCCTAAATATCCCTTTCCCATTCCTTTTAGCAGCTTTCAAATCTTCTCTATTCTTTTCAAGACCTCAAGGATTTCTCATTTCCATAACTATCAACAAAAGTTTTTTTTTTTTTTTTTTTTTTTTGAGATGGAGTCTCGCTCTGTCACCCAGGCTGGAGTGCAGTGGCGTGATTTCTGCTCACTGCAAGCTCCGCCACCTCCTGGGTTCACGCCATTCTCCTGCCTCAGCCTCCCAAGAAGCTGGGACTACAGGCACCCGCCACCATGCCCGGCTAACTTTTTTGTATTTTTAGTAGAGACGGGGTTTCACCGTGTTTGCCAGGATGGTCTCGATCTCCTGACCTCGTGATCCACCTGCCTCAGCCTCCCAAGTGACTTTTTAAAAATAAAAACTATCAGCCATAAAACTACCTAGACCCCTCCTCACCTCTTTATCTCTCTGGCTCTTCACTTCTTATTTATTTGCCTTCTCATTTCAAAGGTATTTTCCCCATTCTTTCTACAGAAAATCCCTTTGGTTATCTGCTTTACTTCATATTCTTCAATCTCCCCACAATCTCACTCAATTATGCCTTCCCTCTGTATTTCTTTACACCTTGATTCCTCAATCTAAACAATCTCCTCCCTCTGGTTGTCAACTAGGCTGAGAGTTTGGGTCTAGCCTGTCTTCTCATCCTTTGCTAGGTCTTTGAAATTCTCTTGTACTCTATCTGCTCTTCTTTGCTAGTGACTCAAATTCTCAGCTTTGGCTCTGACTTCATGCATGAGCTCAAGACCAACGTCTCCTACTGCTGCCTGCTTGGTGTTCTCACTGGGATATTCCCATAATTCAAATTTAGTGAGGCCAGAATGGAAATGTTATAATGTTATAAACTCTTCTATGTACCCACCCTCCTTTGCACTTCACCCTGAGGAATGCCAGGGCCTCTATGCTAATCTAGCAGGGAAAGGGAGGAATTGGAACTAGCAGTCTAGAGCTAAAAAAAAAAAAAAAAAAAAAAAAAAAAAAAAAAAAAAAACCTCAATGATCAAGCTAATAAAGCTAATTACCACAGGAATGATATATACAAGAGAAACTAACATAGTGGAAGCAGAGATCAGGAGCCTAGAACAATGTGGAAGTTAGGCAGATGGGAGTATATGAGTCATCCCCTGGTTAGGAATGTAGTTCCATTTAATGGTTGAGGATGCAAAAGGAGAGCTCCCAGGAATACAGAGCTGACAAATGCTTGTCACAGTTTCCGAGCCCAGCTCAATGAAAGGAGTGGAGAAAAACATAGTTTTCCTTGCCTCAGTGATGGAATTTAGTACACATTGATAGAATTTAGTGCAAGGCTAGGGTTAAGTAACAATAGGACAAATACAGAAAGTATGAGGTGAAGTTTCCTTACAGATTAATTGGGTCAAATGTATTCTCTCAACAGATCTTTACTGGGCACTGTGTACAGAATGATGCTAACCTGGGAACTGGGAATACAATTGGGAATTAAAAAAGGTTCAGCCAGACATGGTGGTTCATGCTTGTAATCCTAGCACTTTGGGAGGCCGAGGCAGGTGGATCACCTGAAGTCAGGAGTTTGAGACCAGCCTGATCAACATGGTAAAACCCCATCTCTATTAAAAATACAAAATTAGCTGGGTGTGGTGGCACATGCCTGTAATCCAAGCTACTCAGGAAGCTGGAGGCAGGAGAATTGCTTGAACCCAGGAGGTAGAAGTTGTAGTGAGCCGAGATTGCACCACTGCACTCCAGCCTGGACAACAAGAGTGAAACTCCATCTCAAAAAAAAAAAATCATACTACACAGTACTTTTTCTTATAAGCAGTATGGGGAAAACTATAAAACAGTTAACAGACAATTACAACATGGGGAGTGGGTATGACACCCAGATGGGGAAGCACAGTGCGTTGGGGGGACAGTTAATCCAAAGTCATAATAAAATATTTTATATAGGAAAAGCTTTAGGAATCTACGAAAAGTTGGTGAGCATTTTTCATGCTATCTAGTGGTCCAGCATGTTTGAGTCCTGTTTGAATCCAGGGGAAATGTCAAGCCTTATACACTCTACCTCCCCAGTTTAGAACCCAGAAAACTTGCCATCCCAGCCTCCTTTACAGCTGAGGCACAGGTGCTTTCCCTAAATTACACCATTCAGCCTCAGCTATGAGAGATTTGGATTTAGAATTAAGAGAGTCAAATATAAAGGCCCCACATGGAACAGTCTGGCCTTCAAGACACCCTGCTTCTATGTCTATGTCTACACTAGTGGGAAAGCCAGGTGCTTGGCTCAGGCTTCCCATCTATGCTGATGACAGTGGAAATTCCAGTCAAGTCAGGTTCCTGGCTGTGGTTCATGTCTAGCACCCAAGGCTAGTTGACATTAGTGGTGACAGTTTCCTCATTAGGTGAATCCTGCAGTATGGCTTGGGGCACTGTCCATGTAAGTGAGACTGGAGCTTGATTAGCCAGCAAGCTCTGAAATTTGATGAGCTGTGTAAGATCCTTTTCTGCTTACTAAGCCAGGTTTAGTTTCTACCAGCTGAAACTAAAAAAATCTCAACAGACACAAAAGACTTTCTGTAGGAAGTGATGTCTAAACTGAGATGTAAAAGAGAAATAGAGTTTAGCTAGGGAAAGGGCAAAGGGAAAGTGTTTGGAGCAGAAGAAACAATAGGAACCAGTGGGGTGGTAAGGAGAGCATTGTGTATTTAAGGGACTGAATCTCACAGATCACTTTAAGAAGTCCTTCAGCAAGACTGACTCGGCAAATGAGCAGGATTGAGGCTGTGGTTGGAGATCTCAGTGCCAAAACTAAGAGGCTGGGACAGGCTTGTACCGACTTCATTATTCTCCTAGTCCTGTTTGCTGCCTCCAGGAATGATGTTTTCCCAAAACCCTTTAGCCAAGGTTGAGTCTTAATCACCTTCATCTCCGAATGAGTCATTGGCAAAGAGAACGTAGAGAGCAAGTTGTCAATCAGGAAATACTTTCCAACATGGACCGGAAAATGACCTGTGGGAGGTTCATGCAACAGAGGTGTCCAGTGGACGGACCTTCAACACAGCACAAAAGTGTAAGAAAAACCTTTAATCATGTCATTGGCTCAATTTCTCTGTCTCCATGCTTTTACCCAGCTATCCTAGTTCATATTCCATCCAGCCCATCCACCACACCTGAAGACCCACTGTTCATTCCAGGTTAGCGAGCACCAGCCACCCAAGTGTCAACTTCTGAGACAGAAGTATAATAAAAGATTTTATTATAAATTTGGCAACACTGGCCTCAATGGACTGATGACTATTTAGTACTTGAAGACCTTAGAGCAGCATGCTCCCAGGATATTAATATATATTGGTTTTTTTTGTTTGTTTGTTTGTTTGTTTTTTTTGAGACGGAGTCTCGCCCTGTCGCCCAGGCTGGAGTGCAGTGGCCGGATCTCAGCTCACTGCAAGCTCCGCCTCCCGGGTTCCCGCCATTCTCCTGCCTCAGCCTCCGGAGTAGCTGGGACTACAGGCGCCCGCCACCTCGCCCGGCTAGTTTTTTGTATTTTTTTAGTAGAGACGGGGTTTCAACGTATTAGCCAGGATGGTCTCGATCTCCTGACCTCGTGATCCGCCCGTCTCGGCCTCCCAAAGTGCTGGGATTACAGTCTTGAGCCACCGTGCCCGGCCGTAATATATATTGTTATAAAAGTGGTTCTAAAATCAAACAAAACTGACAAACGCTTATTAAAGCATAGCTTATGTGTTGAGGGACATCTCTGAATTTTTAATGTTCACGGAAACCTCCAAGATGAGGAAAAAGTGGGCAGCATGTTCCAAATGTATTTAACGACTACCGTGCAGGGCTAGTGTCAAGGCAGGTGACCCACAGAATTCATCTCAGGTCATTCTTTCTCCCTGACATGACCCTGAGTCATGTTAAACTGAGTCTCGGGTCAGTATGTACCAGACAAAGAAAGAAACTAACGAACAGAAACATAACTCAGGACGTGTCACTAGTCCAGTGACTTCTGATTTCACTGAGATGTTGTTTTCCATTTTATGAGAAAGACCTAGCTCCACATATCTAATATTTTCGTTTTTCGCCAGGGCCTTTTACTTCCTTTGTTTTTATTACTAACTTCTTCCCTGTGGTGGTAGTCTTCCTCTGTCTTGTGGAGAGAGTTTCTTCATTAAGTTCACCGGGGAAGTCTATACTTGCACAGATCCCATCAGATTTTCACATTCTAACTGTAGGTCTGACACATTTTTCAGTAAAGATACATACATCTAATATAAACAAAATCAGTGCTTTGAGGGGCGTAGGGAAAGTTTAATGAGATAATCTGTTCTTAGAAAGGCAGAGGGTACACATCAAAAATAAAAGTTCAGGAACCAAAGATCAGTTATAAATCAGCATGGAGTAGGTAGGAGAGAGAAATCCTAGCCGCCCAAAATGCTATGAATCTGCAGCACGCATGGGGAATCTACTTCCTGATTTGTTGTCTCAACATAGGGAAATGAATCAGATTTACCTTGTCATCTGAGACTAGCACACACCAAACAAACAGAGCCTTCCATATTTGCCTGTAACAGCAGTTCTCAAACTTTTATTGGCATCGTAACCACTGCAAAAGCTTGATAAAACTGATTGCTGGGTGCCACCCCGAGAGTTTCAGATTCCGTAATGCAGGCATTTCTATCAAGTGCCCAGGTGATGCTAACAACGTTGTTCTGGGAACCACACTTGGAGAATCAGGCCTAGACAATAGCAAACTAGGCCCTGGGGCCAATCTCATAGTGACAGGCACTTTTATTTTCTTCTTCTTTTAAGAACATGTGAAAGGCCTTATAGTAAAATGCTAGACTGCAGATATTTATATGGTCAGAGAGATACAACTGGGTTCAATATGAAACATTCCACTGTCTGAGGTCCTAAAACAATTTACTTACCCTATCCAAACTTCAAGCATCCTATCTGCAAAATTAGATAAGAACAATCTGTTGTGAGGATTAAGTAGGGCAACACCTATGAAGCTCTCAACAGAGATCTTGGCACTCAGTAAAGGGTGATCATAGTCAGTGTTGTTTTGCCAATTTTCAAAGAACCTTGATGATATCCTAAGCTTCAAGTTCTGAGCAAAGAGAGCCTGGGTGTTTTGAATATCGTTTATCAAAAATCCCATGGGCAAAATGTATTAAATCTCCAGCCTTCCAGGACATGAACCAAGAATTATTATAGAATTCATCTCAAAATCACTGAAATTATTTTTTGTTGTTGTTGTTGTTTTGTTGTTTTGTTTGTTTTTTGTTTTAAAAAAGGTTCCTTTCTGATAGGGGAATGTTTTCTCCAATAGCTTTTGCCTTTAGATGGTTCCCATCAGCAGCAACAGAAGTTAGAATTTGGAGCCTGCAGGCAAAAAAAAAAAAAAAA
>NW_016811519.1:1505233-1539531 GCF_001698545.2 Rhinopithecus bieti | reverse complement strand
AAAAAAAAAAAATGCAGAAGTGTTTCTTTACTCATTACTAACTGAGCTTCCTTAATCTGAAAATTCGAAATCTGAAATGCACCAATGAGCATTTTCTTTGAGTGTTGGGTCAGTGCTCTAAAAGCTTCAGATTTTCGAGCATTTCAGATTTTGGGTTTTCAGATTTGGGATACTCAAACTATACTAATGTTAAAATACTTGCCAAATAAGTAGGTCTCTGACTGAGAACAGTCCTGTATTTTGGGGGCATCCTTGGGTCTCAGTGTAAATAAAATTCTTCAGGGTCTTTCCCCCTGATCTGGCCCTCTCTCTCATTAGGCTACATGCATGCATGGTACTTCTTAACATTTTGCACAATTGTTATCATTTCATGAATTATTTGTAAAAATTTGTTTAATGTCTGTTTTCTCCCATCTAACCTGCTTTTCATGAGAGGACCATGTCTACTAAGTTTCCACTGTACCCGCTAGAACAAAACCCGGAACGTAGATGGCACATAGTAAACATTTGATGAATGTCAGACCAAATGCCCAAATTCCCATTTTGAATAGCAGAATAAGAAAAGTAATATATTTTTCTTGTGGATATTTCAAGAATACATGTATTTGACAAGAAAAAATTAAGATATAACTCTTCCAACATATTTTTGATGATGGGATTTTGGAATTTCCCACCAAATTCAGAACTTTATTAATCTAATTTAAGAGACAAAACAAAAGCCCCTAATACAGGAATTTTACTTAATAAGAAGGAATGAGCTATTTGGAAATGTTTTATACACATTGGAAAGTTAAATAGCGGTAAAACATCCACAAAGTATTTGGCAAAATTCATTCGAGTCAGTTGCATTTTTTTCTCTTGAAAACACTGACCTTTTTTCTTATTACTTTGTTTATGCTCTCCAATATGGATATAAATGTAAATGTATTTCTGGGCCTTTGCTTTTCTTTTCTTATTTTAAATTACCTCTCCACTTCACCACAAATTGTATACTTGGAGTTCCATTTGTGGCCAAAATGCAATTGTTTAATTGCGCAATATGCAATTTGTAATATAATTATGCTGGTCAAATTATTTCCTGGGCTTCTCAATTACTGTGATTACATTTGTTAAGTTTACAAGCCACATGCTATTATTCTCCTTTCCCTCTGGTTGGTAAATAGTTTTATTTTGCTTTTAGTTCTAGGGTTCAGGGCTTTGAGTGGGTGTCTTAAGGGGGAGTAAAATTTGATATCTTGTTTCTACCATTACAGCCCCACTTGTGTTAATGAAGATGGGAGCTGAAGCTGAAAAACCACAAATGACTTTTACTGTTATGCATCCACTCAACACTTAGGAAGAGAGATTGATGATAGCACATTTCAAATTCATCTTCCAGAACATTCCATTTCAGATAGAGAAAATGGCCAACATTTATTGGATGCTTTCTATGTGTCAGGCACTAGACTAAGCAAGCACTTTACACACATTTAAATATTTATCTTCAGAACAAACCTGTGAGGCCAATACCATATTTGTCATGGTGTCTCGGTTTAAGTTCCCCAAAAAGCAGACAAAGCACTTGTACGCAGGTCGTTTATTTTAGGGATCAATCACAAGGGAAAAGAGTGGGGACTGGGAAGAGTGAAACAGGAAAGAATGGAAAGCCAGCCCAAGGGTGTGCTGTCTGGTTAATTTACTGTGTGGGCAACTGGAGTTCTAGCTGGTGAGGGCAGCTCTGAGGAATGGTGCGGAAAGTGCTCCAGAATTATGTGTCTGAGGCTCTGAAGAGGAGAGTATTTTTCCCTTGTATCCTGCCATTCTTGGTCAAGATTTTTCCCATAGACTATTAAGGCCGTAACAGTGACAGGGTTGCAATGAGTGGGAGGAAGGAGTCCTGCAGGTAACCTACATGGCTGCAACAGAGAAGCCATGGGAAAGAAAGTCACATGTTCAAAGGGCAGCTGAGGGGAACTGCCATCAACTATACCTAGAGTAATAAAATGGTGGGCCAAGATGACATGAAGTGAGGCACAAGAGGTGTCCTGTTAAGTACTGTTTTTCTTTTTCTGACATTAGTATTTCTTTTATTCACCAACACTTTTACAGTCTTATTGATGTATAACTGATAAACAAAAATGCACATATTTAATATATACAATTTGATGAGTTTGGACACATGCACACACCCAGGACACCATCATCACAATCAAGATAATAAACATATCCATCCCTCCAAAAGTTTCCTTATGTTCCTTCGCTTGTGTGTGTTGGGGATGGGGGGCATGGTAGGAACACTTAACAAAATTTTTAATGCATAATGACATCTTGTTATTAACTATAGGCACTATGTTGCACATCAGATCTCCAAAACTTGTTCATCTTGAATAACTATATCTTTCTACCCATTGAAAAACTCCTCACTTCCCCTTGTCCCCTTCCCATGGCAACCACCATTCTACTTTTGCATCTATAAGTTTGACTATCTTAGATACCTCCTATAAGTGGAATCATGCAGTTATTTGTCCTTCTGTGACTGACTTACTTCACTTAGCAGAATATCCTCAAGGATTATTCATGTTGCATAAATGATAGGATTTCCTCATTTTTTAAGGCTAAATCATATTCCAGTGTAGTATATACCACATTTTCTTTGTCCATTTGTCTGTATATAGACATGTAGGTGGTTTTCATATGTTGGCTATTGTGAATAATGCTGTAAAGAACATGGAAGTATAGATATCTCTTTGAAATCTTGATTTCAGTTATTGTGGATCTATACCCAGCATGGAATTGCTGGATCTTATGACAGTTCTATTTTGACTTTTGAAGAGCCTCCATAGTGTTTTCTATACCGCCCACACAATTTTACATTCCAACCAACAATGTACAAGAATTTCAGTTTCTCCACATTCTTGCCAATACTTACTACCTTTTTTTTTTTCTTTTTGATAATAGGCATTCTCATGGGTGTGAGGTAATATCTCATTGTGGTTTTGATTTGCATTTCCCTGATGTACCTTTTCATATTTGTGAAGCACTTTTTCATGCACTTGTTGGCCATTTGTATGTCTTCTTTGTATACAAATGTCTGTTCAGGTTCTTTGTCCATTTTTTAATTGGGATATTTGTTTTCTTGTTATTATGTTGTTTGAGTTCCTTATATATTTATATATTAATTCCTTAACAGGTATATGGCTTGCAAATATTTTCTTCCATTCCATGGGTTATCTTTTCACTGTTGATTGTTTCCTTTGCCGTGCAGAAGCCTTTTGGTTTCATGTGGTCCCACTTGTCCATTTCTTGTTTTTGTTGCTAGTGCTTTTGGTGTCATATCTATGAAATCATTGCACAAGAACAATGTCATGAAACTTTTCCCTAAAGTTTTCTTATGGGAGTTTTATATCTTTAGGTCTTCCATTTAAGTATTTAACTCATTTCGAGTAGATTTTTGGTATGGTTTAAGATAAGGTTCCAACTTCATCCTGCAAGTGGACATCCAGTTTTCTCAACACCCTCTGTTTAAGGAACTATTCTTTCCCCATTGTGTATTCTTTGCACCCTTGTCAAATGTCAGTTGACCAGCTATGCATGGGTTTATTTCTGGGCTCTCTATTCTTTTCACTGGTCTCTATGTCTGTCTTTATCCCAGTACCATATGTTTTAATTACTGTATCTTATTGATGTATTTTGAAATCAGGTAGTATAATCCCTCCAGCTTTTTTCTTCTTTCTCAAGATTGTTATGGCCATTCAGGGCCTTTTGTTGTTTCATATGACTTTTAGGATTTTTTTCCTATATTTTGCATAATACTATTTGGGATTCTGATGGAAATAGCACTGAATCTATAGATCGCTTTGTGGAAAATGGACTTTTTAACAATATTAAATCTTCCAATTTATAAACCCAGGATGTCTTTCCATTTATTTGTGTCATCTTTAATTTCTTTCATCAGTGTTTTGCAGTTTTTAGCATATGTCTTTTACCTCCTTGGCTACGTTTATTTCTATTTTATTATTTTAATGCTATTCTAAGTAGAATTATTTTCTGAATTTTCTTTTCAGATACTTCCTTGTTAAAATACAGAAAAATGTATGTATATTTCTAACTATGAGATCATGCCATTTGTGAACATAATTTTTTTCTTCCTTTCCAATTTGGATGCCTTTTATTTATTTTGCTTCCCTAGTTGCTCTGACTAGGACTTTCAGTGTTACGTTGATAGAAGAGACAAGAGTAGGCATTATTTACTTGTTCCTGATCTTAGAGGAAAAGTTTTTAGTTTTTCATTGTTGAATTTGATGATGTTAGCTTCAGGTTTGTCATATATGGCCTTTTTTATGTTGAGGTACATTCTTTCCATACTTTATTTGTTGAGTGTTTTCAACATGAAAGGGTGTTAAACTTTGTTAAAGACTTTATCTACTGAGATGCTTATGTGATTTTTACCCTGCATTCTATTAATGTGGTATATCACATTCACTGATTTGCTTATGTTGAACCATCCTGGAATCCCTGGGATAAATTCCACATGATCATGGTATATGATCCCTTTAATGTGCTTTGAATTCAGTTTGCTAGTAATTTTTTGAGGATTTTTACATCTATATTTATCAGGGAAATTGGTCTGTAATGTTTTTCTTGTATTTTCCTTATCCGACTTTGATACAAAACGTTTTAAATAAGAAAATTGAGGCTTGGAGAGCTTGTTCAAAGATACAGAATTAGTATCCAGCAGAGTTCACGGTCTTATACTCAGATTTCAGCCTGTATTAGATTACTAGGGCTGCTGTAACAAATCTCCTCAAACGAGATAACTTACAACAGAAATGTATTCTCTCACAGTTCGTTTTTGTAATTATTTTCAAAAGTTTTGGGGGTACAGGTGTTTTTTGGTTACCTGGATAAGTTCTTTAGTGGCAATTGCTGAGATGTTGGTGTACCTGTCACCCAAGTAGTGTACATTGCACCCAATATGTAGTCTTTTATCCCTTACCACCCTTCCACCCAAGTCCCTAAAGTCTATTATGTCTATTATATAATTCTTATGCCTTTGCATCTTCATAGCTTAGCTACCACTTATAACTGAGAACATACGATGTTTAGTTTTCCATTCTTGAGTTACCTCACTTAGGATAATGGCCACCAGCTGCATCCAAGTTGCTGCAAAGGCCATTATTTCATTCTGTTTTATGGTTGAGTAGTATTCCATGGTGTATATATACCACATTTTCTTTATCCACTCATTGGTTGATGGACATTTAGATTGGTTCCATATGTTTGCAATTGTGAATTGTGCTGCTATAAACATGCATGTGTGTGTATCTTTTTCACATAATGGTTTCTTTGTGGTAGTTACCCAGTAGTGGGATTGCTGGATTGAATGGTAGTTCTAGTTATAGTTCTTTAAGGAATCTTCATACTCTTTTTCATAGTGGTTATGCTAGTTTACATTCCCACCAGAAAAGTAAAAGTGTTTCCTTTTTACCACATCCATACCAACATCTATTATTTTTTAACTCTTTAATTATGGCCTTTCTTGCAGGAGTAAGGTGGTATCTCATGATCTCTCACAGTTCTTGAGGACACACATTGGAATCAAAGGGTCAACAGGACCATGCTCCCACTGAAGGCACTAGGGAAGAATCCTCTTCTAGCTTCTGGTGGTTGCTGGCAATGCTTGGCATTCCTTGTCTTGTGGCAACACCTCTCTGATCTCTGCCTTCATCTTCACATGACCATCTTCCCATTATGCCTGTGTGCCTGTTTTCAAATTTCTCTTTTCTTATAAAGAAGCAGTCATATTGGACTTAAGATCTACCTTCATCCAGTATGGTCTGATCACAACTTGATTATGTCTGCAAAGACTAGGGTCCAAATAAGATTCTAAATAAGGTTTCAAATAAAATTATATTCACAGGTTTTGGGTAGACATAACTTATGGGGGAACACTATTCAAGCCAATCAAAGTTCTTCTTAGGAAATATGTGAAAACTGTGTATTAATATTTTTATGCATGCGTTTCTTTCCTTAATTGAACACTAGGAATGTTTGAATACCATTCCCTAGAGGAGTAAGTTTTTTATTGTTCTCATTTAAAGAAAGCTTTGTGTTCTATATGCCTTCAGCTTTCACAGATGTCTCTCCAAGAAAACAATTCAACCAGCTGATTAGGAACCATTGCCACACTCTATTTTAGTGCTAATTCAGTCCCAGCCAGAGTTCACCTTGAACCCACCGTTATTGCAAGGGTGACTGAGGCGACTACCTAGAACAGATGGGCAGACACTGGAGAAGCGCCCAGACCTTTACACTGGATTCATCAATTTGAGAAAATTCTTTATTGTCAAATTTTGGTAAAATTGGCTGCTTTAAGAAATTGACAGGAGTTCTGCTAGCATCATTAGGCATGTCAGATTTGATCATGTTTATTTTGCTAGATTTCTGTCGTGGTTGAGTGAAATAGATCAAGTGTTAAAGGTATTTTATGCAGCTATGATTAGACATTGTTCCCTAACCTTTGTATATGTTATATTTAATCTTCACAACACCCCTGTTAAGATAGTTAGCATCACTCCTATTATATAAGAAAGCTAAACTTCCAAAAGATAATAAATTTACACAAGGTCAGAGTCAATTAATAGTAAAGCTAGGGATTGATACAAGATTTTTATGACTCCAGAACCTGGGATATTTTTTAATATCAAGCTGCTTTTCACCTGATCTACAGATATGAAATGCCTTCAGTAATGCTGTTTAATGCTCAATGCTCACTATTCTTGCTTTCAAAATGTTTACATAAAGATACATTAAAATTATGAACCAATGTAATAGCAGCTATCAACTATCAATAAGTCTCCTTCCATGTACCAAGCACCTTATACCAATAAAGTTGAAAATATTTTTCCTGGTATAACAGAATCAAAACTCAGAGAGTTTAAGTTACTTGCTCAAGTAGATCATAAAGGTGATAAATGCTAGACAAAGATTCAACCCAAGTTTTGCTTACTCTTAAGCTTGCCCTCTCAACTACTTCATATATTGCTTCTTAACATCAAAGCTTTAAACAAACAACACGGGAGCTCAAAGTAAACCTTCATTTTGAATAGGGGAATTGGAGTCTTTATGCAGAAGTGACATTTGAGGAAAGTATTAAAGCATGAGAAAGATTATGATCACTAATGAATTGTAAGAAGAGTCCAAATATTCACTCATTCATCCACTCATTCAATACATATTTTATAGAGCACATGCTTTGTACCAGGCACTGTGCTGGTGACTGAATGCACATCATAGCCATGATCTCTGTCTTTGTGGAGCTGAGGGGCCCGCTTGGAGAGTAGACAATAGCCAACTGAACAATATCTGAATTCATGACAAATGCTGTGAGCACTGTGTAGGAAACAAAATAAGTTGTGGAAAGGGAACCTTCCTTAGTGAGGGTCAGGTAAGGCCTCTCTGAAAAAGTTCCATAGAAACTGATCCCTACCTACATGTGAGAAGTAACCAATCCTTCAAGAGCAGAGGGAAGACTGTTCCAATCAAAGGAATCTGTGCAAAACTTGGAGTGAAGAAAGAAACTTGATTCTGAGGAGCCTGGTGAATGAGGGAGAGAGACCAACAGGATGAGCTGGGAAGCAGTCAGGCTAGCACAGGGTCTCAGAGGCATGATCAGGCATTTCAATTTTGTTCAAAGGATGGTGGGAAGCTGTTAAAATGTTTCACTAGGAAGTGAAATTTCCCAAAGATGTTTCTATTATGATTATTAATATTAACATTGTTATTATTTTTTGAGACAGAGTCTCACTCTATCACCCAGGCTGGAGTGTAGTGGCAGGATCTGAGCTCACTGCAAACTTCACCTCCCGGGTTCATGTGATTCTTCTGCCTCAGCCTCCTGAGTAGCTGGGACCACAGGTGTGTGCCACCAAGTCCAGGTAATCTTTGTATTTTTAGTAGAGACGGGTTTCACCATATTGGCCAGGCTGGTCTTCAACTCCTGACCTCATGATCCACTCGCCTCGGCCTCCCAAAGTGCTGGGATTACAGGTGTGACCCACCACGCCCAGTCATATTATTCTTATTTTTATATTTTAGAGACAGGGTCTTGCTCTGCTGTCCAGGCTGGAATGTGGTGGTACAATCATAGCTTCCTGTTACCTCAAAATCCTGACTCAAGCGATCCACCCACCTCAGCCTCCTGAGTACCTAGGACTACAGGCACACACCACCATGCCTGGCTAATTTTTAAATTTTTCTGTAGAGCTGGGGTTTTACTATATTTTCCAGGCTGGTCTCAAACCCCTGGCCTCAAGCAATCTTTCTGCCTCGGCTTCCCAAAGTGCTGAAATTACAGGTGTGAGCCACCATGCCCAGTCCCAACTACATTTCTAAACTATCAGTCTGGTCATCCAGTCGAGAGCAGACATGGAAGACCAGTTAAGAGTCAATAGCTGTAACTCATGCAAAAGATACTGGTGGGTAGCCAAGGTATGGTTGTGGAGAGGGTGAGAAGAAGACATTATTTGAGGATAGTGTTGATTATTTGTGCTGATGGATCGGATATGAGAATAGGAAACATAAAGACAGAGGAGCAAAATTAAGGATCATACTCAGATTTCTGGCTTGAAATTAAGCAGAGTGGGGTTCCACTGACTAAGACCGCAATAGAGATGGGCAGATGAAATAACTGAGGCAATGCATGTTGAGGGGTGAGGGGAATGAAGGGATCTCTTACTTATGATGAGTAATTTATTTGGATATACAATGACATGCCACCTCTAAGTCATAAACCAATTAAGACAATGGCTGAAGTTGGGCACCAACTTCCCATTCATCTTCCAAGTCAACCTTGCCCAGCTGACATCTCCTTTAGGCCTGGTTTCTTTGAGTGTCCACTGAGGACAGTGCAGGAATAAATTCTGCAGATGAAAAATAAAGAAAACAATAACAATGCAACTAGCTCAGATTCTGCATGGTAAATGAGAATGATGGACAGTAGTGAGGGAAAACCAGAAGAGGCAATAATATCTTCTGAAAGGAGAGGAGGACGATGGAAGAAAGCTTTCTACAGGCGGTGAACTATGTGCTGGCTTTGTAAATGTGGAATTGCCACAGGAAGAAGACAAGACATAGCATCCAAGCAGAGTAAAGTGTATGGACAAAAGGTGAAGGCACAGTTGTACATGACGTTCTTAGGGGGAAAGCTAGCTGTTCTAAGGGAAGGATTTAGGATTAAAGGGATGATACATTTGGGGTCTATTCATAATATCTGTAACCAACCAAATGCTCTATGACACTTATATATGTATATCCCATTGTTCTCTCTGTTTCTCATACACACACAAACACACACTCACTCACACACACATACTCTCACACACACACACACTCACACACACAATCCTGTAATGCTGTTTCTCATCTTAATGTTGCAAATTCCTCCTCATCTGTGCCTGGAGGGAAGAGAAGTAAGGGAGAAAAAGGTTATGTAGATAAATTGTTCCCAAATGCAGCTAAAGATAGCTCTGAACAGGTGGATCTTAGTGACGACAGCTTTTGCAATTCAGAGCATAATTTCTTTCCCGTTTCCATCAAGACCACCAAGCCACCGGTCTTTACCCCTTCAAATCATCCTAACATCAAGCCAGATTCACCATCTGGGGAAAATATATCACACCTGTGTATATCACATCACTCCCCTGTTAAAAATCTTTCCTTAGTTTTCCAATCAAGGAGCTCCTGCTGTTCTCAATAACCACGAAGCCCACCTGAGTGTATATTGCATAAGGTGGGGGTGGTGATCCCTCTAAAAATTTTTAAAGGAAACAGAATTATACAAGAAAGGGCATTGAGTAAATATATTCACCTGAGTATGACTCGCCTAGCATTCATAGATAACAACAACGTATTTGATAGCTTCCATCCTAATGATTTGGGATGTTGGCATGGGAGATAACTGTCTATCAATACCACCATTTAATATGTTTGTTGTTTTGGAAGGCGGTGTGTGGGAGGAAACCTGAGACAGGTGGTTGCACTATATTTACATCTAGCTGCTGTTGTTCCTTCATAATCAAAAGTGACTACCAGCGATAACTGCTATCTTCTGGTGCAGGTGTGAGTGAAAAGATAGATTTGAGCCAATGGTCCCCAAGCATGCTGCTTGCCCATAAAGATGGAACCTTGATTTGTGGGTTTTACAGCAATTACTGTCTAGAGCAGCACAATCCAGGGGAACTTTCTGCAGTGACAGGAATGTTCTCTATCTGCGCTGACCCATGTGGTAACTGTGAGCCACATGTGGCTGTGAGCACTGTTATTGTGGCCAGCGCAACTGAGGAATTGAATTTTTAATTTTATTTAACCATAACTAGTTTAAATTAGTATAGCCCTATGTGGTGGCTAATGCTGCCATGTTCTAGACCTACCAAGGTTCCCTCTCCTAGTCCTAGGTCTTTGTGTGTGTGTGTGTGTGTGTGTGTGTGTGTGTGTGTGTGTGTGTGTGTAGGTGGTTGTACTAGTTTAAAGTGAGGCTGCCCTAACAAATTACCACCAACTGGGTTGCACACAGCAACAGAAGTGCATCCTTTAATATTTGCAGAGGCCAAAAATCCAAACTCAAGTCATCAGGGTTGGTTCCTTCTGGAGATTCTGAAAGAGAAGCTATTCATGTCTGGCTCCTAGCTTCTGATAGTTACCAGTAAATCTTAGTGTTCTTTGACTTGTAGACACTTCACTCCAATCTCTGCCTCTGTCTTCACAACACCTACTTCTTTGTGTCTCTGTGTTTTTATGTCTCAAATATCTCTCTCCTTTCTACTAGCGGGACACCAGTCTTGGATTTAGGGTCCACCTACATCCACAATGATCTTATCTTGACATCTTTAATTACATCTGCAAAGATCATATTTCCAAATAAGGACACTTTCACAGGTACCAATGGTTAGCACTTGAATATGTCTTTGAGGGAGACACAATTTAATCCACTCCAGTGGTTTTCCATCCCCTTCTTCCACAAGCAGCCCTTCTCTCAGATCTAGTGCTCATCAGATGCAGGCTTGCACAAGGACTCAAATCACCTTCCCAAGCAGGGATTCGCTTGCTTATCTCCATGATATCCCAAACTACACATGCCTCTTTTACCCAACCCAGAAATCTTGGAACCAAGACAGAAATCTTGGAACACTATGAGAGCATTCAGAGAGTTTCTCTACTGCTCTTTCTTAACTATTTAATTGGAAAAATATTAATATACAGATGGTGCCTGACCTGGTTTCAGCCATGTGACTATGGCGTTTCTTCTTTTCTCAGATGTGTGAGGACCTATGGATGCTTCCTGCCACCTTTTGTGGAAAGGGGCAGCTACAGACACTGGGAAACTGTGGTTCAAGGGAAGAAAGATGCCCTAATCCCACTCCCAACTCACTAGGGGTAGAAGAAGTTGATGGGGTAAGATCCAGCATAACATAACTCCATTATCTCACTCGAGGTGGGTTTAACGGGCAGGTTGGCTCTGTTCTTTGTAGCAACTCTATATTTAGCAAGCTGGCACAATTTTTAGACAGATTTCTCACAAGAACTTGGCAAACATTCCATGTTTCCTTTACTGCAATATGCAGAATTTATATTTCTGACAAAATTGCTCACACATCTTAGTGTAACTTGCTTAGTAGTCACACTTTGTCAATTTCATTTTTTTTCCCAAACAAAAGGAGAAATGATTAACGATATGAAGTTGAGGGCTGGGAAAGGGAATTTGACCCTAGGTCTCTCAGAATATCAAAGCCTGTCAAGTTTTCCTTTAAGGGGTCACACCCACACCTTCTCAGCCAGTCTCCCACCCATCTTTGAATCATAGCCACATTACCTCCCAGTAATTCTAGAATTAAAATACCCCAACTCCCCTCCCTGTTCTGGGATTCTACCTTTCATTCTGCACCACTCTACCGAGTTCATCTTCTAAAACATAAAGGTGGTTATAAATATTAGCAAGGGGAAGGAGGAATGGTTCTTAGTGACAAATACATCATTTTTTTCTGTACTTTGCTTTATACTTGAAATATTCCTAAACTAAATATTTATAAATGAAGTTAATGAATATCATAGTGTGTCTGAAACGTAATTTTAGAAGGCTAATGCCACTCTCACACATAATTAGAAGATTAAATTGATAAACAAGGACCTATTTATTTGAAATTAAAAAAAAAATTTATAGTTTCCCCACATTTTAAACTCCTTTGCTCAATATTTAAGGTTCTATAACTATACTTCCTCCTTTCATTATGATTTCATTTCTCACCTCTTCCTTATACACACCATATTATTCCTGGGTTATCAAAATAACAGCTACTTGTTGAGGAAACTGAGACTCAGAAATGTAAATAAGCTTTTTGCTCAAAATCACTCAACTGAGCAAAAAGCCTGTTTTCATTTCTTAGCCTCGGTTTTCTCATCTGTAAAATGAGAAAAAATCACCCATCACATAGAATAGTTTTGAAGATTAAATAAGATACAGTATATAATTGAGTGCTATTGGCACCTGACAAGTATCAGAATAGACATTTGAACCCGTGTTTGTTTGACATCAGTCCACATTCTTAACCTAACCATAGTGCCTAGCACAATGGTAGCATTCAAAAACTGGTCGCCTTTATTAGACATCATCAGATATAATCACAATCTGTTCTGTCCTGCCTCCCTGCTTTGGAAGGTCCTCTCTTGAGAATTTTAATGTTTTTTTTTTTTTTTTTTTTTTTTTTTTTTTTTTTTTTTTTTTGACAGAGTCTTGCTCTGTCACCCAAGCTGGAGTACAGTGGCATGATCTTGAGTCAGTACAACCTCCACTTCCCAGGCTCAAGCAATTGTCATGCCTCAGCCTCCTGAGTAGCAGGGATTACAGACGTGCACCACCATGCCTGGCTAGTTTTTGTATTTTCAGTAGAGACAGGGTTTTCCCATGTTGACCAGGCTGGTCTCGAACTCCTGGCCTCATGTGATCCTCCCACCTCGGCCTCCCAAAGTGGTAGGATTACAGGCATGAGCCACTGTGCCTCAGTCAGTGGCAGTGGTTCTGATGGCTGTCACTGCATGACAAATTATCTCAAGACTTAATAACTTAAAACAACCATCTTATTACATTCACAAATTGTGTGCCAGAATTCCAGACAGAGCACAGTGGGTGTGGTTTTCCTCTGCTCCATGATATTTAAGGCCTCAGCTGAAAAGACTTAAAAGCTGTGGGTAACTCAATGACTAGGGGATGGAATCATCTGAAAGTGCAACTAAATGTCCAGAATGGCTTCCTAACAAGGCTGTCCACTGATGATGCTCTCTGTCAGCTGGGGCTTAGCTGGAACCGTTGACTGTAGCACCCACTCAAGGCCTCCTCAATATGCTGTCTGAGAGTAGTTGGGCTTCATGCATGGAGACTAGCTTCCCACCAAATGAGCACCCCAAAGAGAACCAGGCAGAAGCTGCATAGATTTTCTAACCTAGCCTCAAATGTCACAAAGCATCATTCCCACTGTATTTTGTTGATTAATAGGGAGTCACTCAGGCCAGTCCAGTGCAAAGATGGGGGATATAAATCTGTGCTCTTGATTGGTGAGGTGTCCAAGAATTTGCTCACATGTTTTAAATTACTGTATTAGTACTGTACATAATGAAAGGACTATTTCAGTGAGAAGCTGAACACGTCTCCTGGAACCCAAATATTGGAAAGGTCATCTATATTGATGTCAAAATCACCCATGGTAATGGGAGTATTTGGAGGAAAAAAAAAAAAAAAAAGGAAGCCTGCAAACCAGATGCTGGAGACTTCAGAAAAGAGATGTGAAGGAGTTACTCAGGAGGATGGGGAATGTGGCAACAACATTCAGGGGTAGAGGATGTCTTAGCCAGATGGTACTTATTATTAGGCATAATCAGGTATAATCACAATCTGTTTCCTCCTGCCTTCTCAAAGGAGGAGGGATTTTTTCTCATAATAGTAGAGAATTAATGGTCTACCAGGCAATAGGCATCTAGGATAATGACATCCTTACCTTTGACCCCTGTGACATGTGGAGAGCAGAGAATGATATGATTCTCTGAAAGGGCTACAAAAGAGTCAGTGCCCTCTGAGGAGAGCTGGGGTGTAGGTTAGGCAAAGAGATGAGAGGTTTTCTTGTGATGACTTCAGAATTATTTACAATGGAAGCCACATTCCAGAAATCCCAGTAAAGTGAGTAAGAAGGGAAGACAGCAATAGGAGGAAGAGTTACATAAGATGAAAAAAAAGAAGAAGAAGAAGAAGTAAGCAATATTTCTGGTCGCAAATAAAGTAAAGCACACGTAGAATTAAACCAAAAGGACATTTATCATTATCTAACGAGAAATCTAGACAGAGGTTGGTCCTGGACTCCTCTGATTCTACCAATCTGTCATTTACCATGGTCAGCAATATCTCCCCTTATGGCACAAGTATATCTGTCCCAGCTCCAAGTTTCACATCTTCAGACATCAGCATTTACCTTTGAAATGAAGTGAAAAAAAGTAATAAAGCTTTCTCATTTACCTATCTTTTTAAATCAGGAATGAAAACTTTCCCAGAAGCCTTAAGCTGACTTCCTTAGATCTCGTTGTCTAAGATACCATCTCACACCAGATACAGTCAAAATGGCTATTATTAAAAAGTCAAAAAATAACAGATGCTGAAAAGGGTGTGGAGAAAAGGGAACACTTATACACTGCTGGTGGGAATGTAAATTAGTTCAGCCATTGTGGAAAGCAGTTTGATGATTTCTCAAAGAACTTAAAACAGAATTACCATTTGACTCAGCAATCCCATTATTGGGCATATACTTAAAGGAATAGAAATCATTTTACCATAAACACAGGCACTTATATGTTTATCACAGCACTAGTCACAATAGCAAAGACATGGACTCAACCTAAATGCCCATCAATGGCATTTAGGATATCAATGGATAAAGAAAACGTGATACATATAAACAATGGAATACTATGCAGCCATAAAAAAGAATGAGATCATGTCCTTCACAGCAAGATCAATGGAGCTGGAGGCCATTATCCTAAGTGAACTAATGCAGAAACAAACAAAAAAAAAATACTGCATGTTCTCACTTATAAGTGGCAGCTAAACTTTAAGTGCACAGGGACACAAAGAAGGGAACAACAGACAATGGGGCCTATTTAAGAGTCAGATGGTGGGAGGGGGGTGAGGATGAAAAACCTAAATATCAGGTAATATGCTCACTACCTGTGTGATGAAATAATCTGTACAGCAAAGCCCAGTGACATGCAATTTGCCCCTGTAGCAAACCCGCACATGTACCCCGAGCCTAAAATAAAAGTTAAAAAAAAAAAAGAAAGAAAGAAAACCTCATTGTCACTCTCTCATCTCTATATCAATCATTGACAAAGAAAAATGGGATACTTATGCCTTAAACCAACTATAACTCATCCCGTGGGCTCGGTACATTGCTACACAAACAACAAAATCATGTCAGCAAGCAGAAACAAATGGCTGCTGGGAAGGCCAGCAACAATGTCAGTCATGTGAAGGGATGGAACATCAAGCAATCGGGAGATGGAAGTACTCAAGAGGGCAGGAGACTTGAAGAGACCTCAGTTTACCTAACTATAAAAAGGAGAGTATTTTGGGAGGCTGAGGTAGGTGGATCACCTGAGGTCAGGAGTTCGAGACCAGCCTGGCCAACATGGCAAAACCCCATCTCTACTAAAAATACAAAAAACAATTAGCCAAGTGTGGTAGCAGACATCTGTAATGCCAGCTACTCGGGAGGCTGAGGCAGGAGAATCACTTGAACCCAGAAGACAGGTTGCAGTGAGCTGAAATTGTGCCACTGCACTCCAGCCTATGTGAGAAAAGTGAAACTCCATCCTTATAAAGAGGAGGAGGAGGAAGAGGAAGAAGAAGAAGGAGGAGGAGGAGGAGGAGGAGGAGGAGTTTGACCTCACAAATCCTTAATGTCCCTCTACTGCTGAGGTCCTAATCTTCTACCCACAATATTTATCTCACTCATACTTTTTTAAAATTATGGCTATTTGTCCATAATTTATCTCCCTAACTAGATTACTGACATGGTAATGGCAGGGATCTTATGTGGTTTGTCTTTATAATCCACATGGTCAGTAAATATTTGAAGATGAAAGCAATGCCCAACACTCTTAAAACCTGTGATGTTTGCAAAACTAATCTGGTTCTCTCTCAGTAGCTCCCCAAAGTGAGAGATGAAAAGAAGAGGCAATCACTGTTTCTCTGTTCACTGAGCACCCACCATGTGCTCCCCACTGTTGTGGAATCTGAGAAAAATGTAAGAGCCATTGGCATAAACAACTCTTAAAAAGAACAAGCAAGCACATGAAACCCCATGCAGCATCTTTAGCCAGGAGCAGCTGTGCTTTCTCTGCTGTATTCCAGAAAGATGTACCCAGACAATGCCTGGACACGCTGAATAAAGATTTATTTTTCTCTCTGTGTGTTGAGTTGCAAAGAGCTAGTGGATGACTGGGAGAGGGTGACTGACAGAGAGAGCAGCAAAGGAAGTAGAGGGAAGCTGGGGAGTTTCTTGTTTGTGGTACAAAACAAGCCATAAATTTAATTATCATTTAGACATAGCCATACTGTCATTATTCAAGGGATTTTTTAGTTATGGGTTTCATGTTATTTAAAACCTGCTAGAGTTTCTTTCCAGTTGGCCAGCTTCCTATAAGACTCAAATAGACAGAAATGATCAGAGAGAGTAGATGCTTGTTACATAAGAGATTATATGTACTTTTAAATTTAACTCAGTGTTTGAAACTTAATATTACAGTTTCTAAAATGTATAAGCACAGTTGGACAAAGAGATTATAGAACACCATGATCTTAAAGTTGGAAAGGACCTTAAAGATCATCAACTCAACCTTCCTCCTAGTGTTCAGATCTTGTCTATAAACAACCTTAACACATCATCCAGTGAAACTTGAGCATCTCCAATGATGCAGAGTTCACCACCTTTCAAGGCAGCCCATTCTATCTGTGGGGACCCAGGATAACTAAAGAAGTCTTCCTTAAATTAAATATAGGATGCTTTGAAGCTTCCACCTAGTTGATCTGTGAGACTACTGAGCAAAGTTAATCTTTCTACCCCATGACAGTCCTTCAGCTTGAGAAAATAGTAACATAACTTTTCTGAATCTCTTTATGGTTCTGTTGATGAAAATGAATCCTTTCTATATTCCTCTTAGTGTACAATGCCCACAAATTGTTAAAATTTTTATATGAGGAAATAAGAGCAAATTTTCTCTTTTTCCTCTGAAATACTGCATACTTGTCATTGGTACATTGATGAAGTACAATTTGTGGCACGACTAAAATGCAACACTATTTTGTCTCCTATGTTCCCTTTAAAATGTGATCAGAGAGGGTAAACTTTCTCTATATATAATAAAAAACCATGATACTTTTCTTGCTCTTAGATAATAGATGTCCCTAACATCAATTTTAGTCACATAGTTTAGTTCAGCAATTAAAATGCTCCATCCAAGTTATTAATTAAAACTGTCAGTCTGATATAACATTATATCTATCTTCTCCACTTCCTCAGCTCAAAGTTGAAGGCCACAGTAGGAAAAGGGTAGTGGTTGCATGTATGGGGAAGGTGGTGGTAGTGGTGGTGTTGGCGGTAGTTGGCTTCTGATCTGTTTCTTTGCTTGCTAGCTAATTTCTGACCTTTTCAGAGTTGGAGTGAGTAAGAGGAAAGAAAAAGTCTTGAATCATAACTTGGCTTTATTCCGTCTGTGTTTGGTAGATGTTTAATGGTTTTTTTTTTTTTTTTTTTTTTTTTTTTTTTTTTTTTCTTATGTGGGTAGATTTGTGTGCTTTTGTTGAGAATTTCATCCCTGGAGACTTCTTTTCTGAAAATCTTTTGACCCTATCACCTCTCTCTAATTCAGTTTGTTGTCTTGACTGTTGTTGCTTGAGACCCTTCCACAGCCCTTAGAATTCAGCATTCTCCATGTTCCTGAGCTAAGGTCCTTTCTGTCTTCTAGGTAGACAGATTCAAGATAACCTCGCATCAACACTCTCTCCTCTATATGTCCCACCGTTGTTTTACTAAACTTTGGGTGTATCAAATGGTCTTATGCAGCCACCTCTAGCCCCAGGTATTAGTCAGATACCCACTTTCCTGACTCACAGTTGTAATGAGCACACACTGAAGCTTTCCAAATGGCTTTATGGAAGCTCTGCTTGGTAGGCTGAAAATGAAGGTTATAGTTTTTGCCAAAGAAATTTTCTTCCCACTGTCTGCATTCTGATCTAGTTTGTAGTCATCTCTTTTGCAGTTATACGTATAGTGATTTGTGTGATCCTAACTTTGGTCTATAACATCTATTATGTTGGAGTCCAACATGAAATGGAGGGAGGAAGACTTCATCCTTTTCTGCTGCTTTAGACTCGTAAACATGTAGCACAAGATATTGTTAGCCTTCATATTATTTCAAGCCAAATTGAATGTGTTCTTCACTTATACCCTGTGTCAGACTGCCAGAGTCCTCCAAAATCTGTTCTTCCTTCACTCCTAGTAAAAGAACTTTAGCTTGTACCATCACCTGCAGCTGGAAGACTCATTTTCCAGCCTCCCTTGCTGTTAAGTATGACCCTGTTAATAAGCTCTCACCAGTAGAAGTGAGTTGAAGAGTGTCACTCCATGCATTTAAGGGGAAATCATGAGGTTTGATTCTAGTTAAGATGCAGTAAGCACACCCCATACCCCATATTCCCCTACTTGTTACAACTAAAAATCCTGGACAAAATGCATAAAACAACTGTCAGAGAACTCTGAAAAGTGCATAAAAACAGGACTGGATAGGAAGCTCAGGACTTAAAATCAACCCAGCAATATTGTTATTGTTGTTGTTGACGTGTTGGTACCTCTGTTATGTGATGGCTTGGGTTCTAGGGCAGCTCAAAAATGGAACCACAAAGAGGAAGCTCCAAGAGAAGCCTGTGTTCTCTGGCCAGATAACCAAGAGTGGTCATTTCTAAAATTTACGCAGATGTTGAAAGCTCATAGGACTGTATACTCCTAAAAGTGAATTTTACTATATAGTAAAATTTAAAATAATTTTTAAAAGGAAAAAAGATTCTCCCTTTTTTTGTACATTCTTCTTCCTACACCCTAGGACACTGACATGAAACTGAGTCATTTTTCCATGCAAGCAAAGATAATATCCTAGTGGGTGGCCGAGAAATGGCACACGGAATACAACTGTCCCAGTAGTCTGATCTGCCATCTGTGGAGTCTACTTTTTGTAGCAACTTTACCTCCACCTTCCTCAATGAAACTTGTAATGTTTTTCACATGGGCTTCTACTAAGCTATGTCTTTGCCATCTAACATGGGTGTAGGCAGCTGTTTAAACTCTGCAGGATCCTGCTTACTCAGTCTTATTAAAGGCAGCTTGTCTTCCAAACCAATCTGAATTGTATTGGATTCAGATTGTGCCAACCAATATACTTGCTATTCTTCCCAACCAAATGTCATCTGAAAATTTAATATAGATAAAGTCATTGGTAAACGATTTAAGACCAAGGGGAGGTCCACAGAGTACCACTGATCCCTACTTTGAGAAGGGAAAAATGGAGAATGCTCACCAAAACATGGAGAACTCATTAAAACTTTTGAGGGAAATTTTACCTAGGATGATATCAGTTATTTTAATTGTTAAACAAGTCATTAATTCATCTAATTATGTCAAGTCTAGCTTATTTTTCCCCCATTTTATCCATGAGAAAATAATGGGAGGTTTTTCATCAGCAACTTGCTAAAATGCAAATATACTCTGTCTCTCACATTTCTCTGGCATTCTAGTTTTCAACAAGGCAAATAAGAAATTAATTTAGTTCAACACAACTTGTACCTAGTATATTTATATTTGATATTGGTGATAAACTTTCTCTAGCAGACAGAGACAGACTGTAATGATCAATTCTAAAATTGTGTTCAGGAGCAACTGTACCTATCTGAGGTTTTCTGAATCTATACTTTACCCTGTTTTTTAAATCAGAATGACTTCTTTAAAATGTTCATACCGCTCTAGAACATCTTTTCTTCTCCTTAATTCCTCAACAATATGCAATAAGAGTTTGGTGAGCTGACTTACAAACTCTCAACAACCACAAGAAATAATCTGCATTCATGTGCAAAAAAAAAAAAAAAAAAAATGTCGTTTGTGGTACCTCAGTTGTCTGCCTTTCAAACTCTTGTCCAGTATCCAAGTGAGGTTTCAGTTCCTTTATACCAGAGTTTATGTATTTATTACCTCATTCATTCAATACTTACGTACTAACAGCCTCCTATGCACCAAGTGTTGATGAAAATGTTGAAGATTCATCAGAAAACAGGAAAAAAAATCCTTCAAGGAGTTTACATTTAATCAAATAAAAATGTAGCATTATAGAGTGCCAGAGAGTGATAAGTTGTATGGAGGTAAATATTTTAGGGAAGAAAGAAGAGGCTGGTTCGAGTGTGGATTAAAATTTAAAAAAGAAAGGTCATGAAGGAATTTGCTGATTCATTTGAACAAAGGATTGAAAGAAGTGAAGGAGCAAGCCATGCAGGTATTTATGGTAAGGAGGTTTCAGGCAAAGGGAGCAATAAGTACAAAAGTCCCAAGACAGGAATGTGCCTGACATGTTGAATAAACGGTAAGGACAGTGTTTCCAGAGTGGAATGAATGAGGGAAAGAGGACTAGGAGATGAGGACAGAAGGTGATAAGCAGAAGACAAAATAGAAGAGGTTCTGTTGGAAGTTCTATATGTACTTTACCCTCACTGGGAGCTTCTGAGCAAATTTAAGAAATTATTGACAAAAAGTATTACTCTGTCTCCCTTCTTGAGAAGTCTATGTTTTAGTTTATTGATTTAGCAAATATTTATTGATCACCTACAATGTGCTAGATGCCATTGTAAGCAACTGCATTAAAACTCCGAGGAACCTTACAGTCTATTAGGAAATAAAGCCTTTAGTGTTCATTGTGGGGACTTTTGTTTTTATCCCAAGAGAGAGGGCAAGCACTAGTTTGAGCAGAAGGGTGACTTTAGCTAACTTGGATTTTAAAAGGATCACACTGGGTGCCACGCTAAAAATAAATTATAATAGGACAGGAAGGAAAAAGGGAAAACAATTAGAAGGATGACACTGAAGTAATCCAGGCAAAAGATAAGCCAAGATAATAGTGAAGAGACATTTTTAGATTCTGGGTGTATTTTAAAAGCAGAGCCCACAGGATGGATGTGGGAGTTGAAAGAAACAAGAGTGCAGGATGGATCCCAGATTCCCAGTTTTGCCCCCAGCCCACCCTGGAGGGATCACAGAGTCAATGTTTTTTTAGCTGAAGGCAGCAGTAGAGGGGAAGATTTGAAATTTAACAAACAAACAAAAAACAGAAGTTTTGTTTTGAACATTTTAATTTTGAGTGGTTTATTATGTATCCAAGTGCAGATGATGAACAGGCAAAATTTGAGAAATCTCCACACTGGAGATAAAAAATCTGGGCATTGTAAATACATAGATGGAAGCTAAAACCATGATGCTCTATGAGGTCACTTTAATCACCCAGCAGGTTCTTCTTGCCCACTGCACAGATAAAACCAATTCACCAAGACAGTGGTATTGAAGTAGAGAAAGAGTTTAATGATCACAGGGCTAGCCAAGCAGAAGAACAACAGTTTATTATCCAAATTAGCTTCCCTGCAAACTCAGAGGCTAGAGTTTTTATGGATAATTTGGCAAGCAGGGGGTTAGGGAATGGATGATGTTGATTGCTTAGAAATGAAATAAAAGAGATGTGGAAAATAGTGGTCTGGGGCTAAGTCAGCCTCTGGGTGGGGGCCACAGGACTGATTAAATCATGAGTCATGGGTCTAGGTGGAGTCAATCAGTTGTCAGAATACAAAAGTCTGAAAAACATTTCAAAAGACTAATCTTAAACTCTACAATAGTGATTTTTCTTTAGAAGCAATTGGGAAAGTCACAAATCTTGTGACCTCTGGCTATATGTCTCCCCAGCAACAAGGAATTATAGAAAAGCAAGCTAGGGAACAATGGCTGGTTATCATTTAACAATGCCTATATCTTCACAGAATTCAGGCCCCTTCCAAAATCCTAAGTCTCAGGGTCTGTCATTTGCTTAACAAAGGCAGTTTCAGTCCCTGAGAAAGGAGGGGGTTAGTTTTAGGGAGGGACTCTTATCACCTTTCTTCAAGAGTAAACTACAAACTAAGTTCCTTGCATGGTTAGTTTGGCCTACTCCCAGGAAGGAATGAGGACAGTCAGCCTGTGAGGCTAGAAGCAAGATGGAGTCAGCCATGCTAGACTTCTCTCACTGTCATCATCTTTGCAAAGGTGGTTTCATCACCAAGGAAGTGAATGAAGATAGGAATGAAAAGAGACCCAAACTCTGAGTCCTGGGAGACTTGAATGCTTCGAGTTTAAGGGAAAGGGAAAACCAGCAAAGAGAGCTGAGAAGTAGTCAGGGAGGTAACAAAAAGAAGTAACCAAGAGAATAAGGAGTATTAGGAGCCAAGTAAAAAGGCATATGAAGTAGATCAGAGAGTTACCAAGAGTAACTCATAGGAAATTAGGACAAGGACCAAAGACTCAGTAACTGGAGGTCACATGTGGTCCTCAACAGTAGTTATGGTGATGCGATGGTTGTGAAATTCTGATGGAAAGGAATTCCAAAAAGAAATAAAGAGAGGGATTGGAGCAGCAAGAATAGACATCCCTTTCTGTCAACTTTTTTCTAAAGGGAGCAGAAAAATATAGGGAGATATGGGGCAAGTCAGGCTATTTGTTTCTTTGTTTTCAGCTTTTAAGAAGAGAAAAATCATATCTTTGTATGATAATGAAAACGATCCTATAGAGCATGAAAAATGTATGATTTTGGAGAGAAAACAAAACTTCCAGAATGGTGTCCTTGAGTCAGTGAAGTAATGGAATCTTATGGACAACTGAAGGGCTTCACTTTAGATATCAACAGAGTGAGGCTGTGTGCAGTTTCCAGTCCCTATTTTTTCAAAGTAAATCACTAAGCTCCTCCTCTTGTATTTTTGTTATTCTTTCAAGTCATATATGCTGCTGCTCTCTGTAAACAAGATTCATGGTTTTATTCCTTCCTCCTCCCCTCATATATTGATTATGTGATCAGGTCACCTGACTTTTGGATAAGTGCGTAATCATTTTTATTCAATGAGCCTCTTTATTATTCCAGGACTGTCCTAAGCTAAAACAGGCCCCTGTACTCATGGAGCTTACACTAACAGGCAAGGAGATATGCAAACAGAGATGATTTCAGATGGTGATGAGGGAGTGACTAAACTGCCTTGGGGAGAGAGAAGGTGGGGGATCATTTAGAGTGAGGTGAGGGGTCAGGGAAAGCCTTAATCACTTAAACTGCAATCTTAATTTTGAAAAGGGACTCACTGTGAGTGGGAAACAGGGGTAAGGGATGGAGGAAAGGCGATGCAGGGGGAAAATGTAAAGAACAAAGAGAAATCCAGTTTACTTGGAATGTAGTGAGCAAGGAATAGGGTGAGGCTGGAGGCGGTCAGATTTTAAAAGGCTTGAGCTTTGTACTCCATGGAAGGAGATTAGATTTTATGCTAAATGTCCTGGTATGACATTCTTGAGCCATAAGCCTGACCCTTATTCACATTTTAAAGCGATAGTTCTAATCACAATGTGGAGAATGGATCATAATGAAGAATGGAAGCAAAAGAAACAAGGAAAAGTTGGGAGGCTGAGGTGGGTGGATTGCTTGAGGTCAGGAGTTCGAGGCCAGGCTGGCCAGCATGGTGACCATCTCTACTAAAAGTACAAAAAAAAATATTCAAGTGTCGTGGCGCATGCCTGTAATTCCAGCTACTTAGGAGGCTGAGGAAGGAGAATCGCTTGAACCCAGGAGGCAAAGGTTGCAGTGAGCTGAGATTGCACCATTGTACTCCAGCCTGGGCAACAGAGCAAGAGTTTGTCAAAAAAAAAAAAAAGAAAGAAAGAAAGAAAGAGAGAGAGAGAGAGAGAGAGAGAAAGAGAGAAAGAGAGAAAGAGAGAAAGAAAGAGAGAAAGAGAGAGAGAAAGAGAGAAAGACAAAGAAAGACAAAGAAAGAGAAAGAAAGAGAAAGAAAGAAAGAAAGAAAGAAAGAAAGAGAGAAAGAGAGAAAGAAAGAAAGAGAGAGAGAAAGAGAAAGAAAGAAAGAAAGAGAAAGAAAGAAAGAAGAAAAGAAAAGGCCATGGCAGTCCTCCAGGCAAAAAAATGGTAGGGCCTTGTTCTAGGACGGAGGCAGTGAAGATGGAGAGAAGTGGATGGATTTGTTTTCTATTTTAGAGGTTTGACTAGAATGACTTGTTGATGAATTGCATGTGAAGAATAAGAGAAAAAGGGGAATCAACAATGATTCCTAAGCTTTTGGCCTGAGTCATTAGGTCAAGTTGCTATTATAAGGATGGAAAAACAACACAGGGGAGATTGGCTTGAGGGAACAGTAAAACCTTCAATTCCATTTTGGACTTAATTTGGAAATACCTGTCAAACATTCCAGTGGAAATTGTAACTGGGAATTGGCCATACTAAGGATAACTGACACTTTTGTGGCATTAACAATGAACTAGGCATGGTTCTAAGCATTTTACAAACATCTCAGCCTAGAATACACTTAAATGATTGGGACTAGGTGAGCTCACTTATGGAGAAGAGACAGATAGAGAAGGAAGCTCATGAATAAGCCTTGAACACACCAGCATTTAAAAGTCAGTTAGATGCTCTTCTTCTCCAAATCCCTAGGTAAAAGTCTCTGGTTAAAGGCTTTCACATAATAGATCAGAATTCTAAATTTTATTTGTTGACAACATCTGCACAGACAGCTGCTTACCTCCCATCTCTTAGTTTGCCTTCCAAAGTCCCAGGCATCAGTGAGAGGAATTCATGTAAATACCAGCTGTATATATAAGCCTTTCTATTTTCTGTCTAGAAAATGATTGTCTCGAAGGATGCCTCCCCCTTAGAAGCAACCTTAGTCTTAGGTTGCTATTTATCTCTATATAAACCTCCATCAAAACTCTTTCTAGTAAGCAACCTGCTCAATTGAATCCTAGTACTGATATATATAATTCATGTTTCCTCCACTTGGGAAGTACAGGGAGGAGGCTGTGAATTCCCCTGAGAGGCAAAGTCTATAACCAGCACCATCGGTCCCAAGGGAAACTGAGTTAGGGAGGGTTAGTGGCCAGCTCTGGGCATGCAATCGCTATTCTGGGGAAAACAACCACAGTTTCCTTATTACTGATGGATCAGCAGTTGCATCTAAATAGAAAAACATCCTCTACAAATTTCAGCGAATTGCATTCTTAGGACTCATTTAATAGCACTTACTTGAACCATTCTTAATGATGTGGTCCAAGTGCTTAAACGGTAAGGTGCATTACCTTTTTTTCACTATTTTATTATTTGGAGAGATCAGGCTTAGATTGTATTTATGATCAGCTCCAAGAAGCTTAAAAGGGGTTTTGATTCCAAAGTATGTACATAAATCATGTTGTTGTGTTTTTTTGGAGATGATGAAAAGCCAATATTTTTCTGTTTCAACACTTTACAAAAGTCCTTCTGAAATTTCTTAAATAGCAGTTCTTATTAATTACAAGTCTTAAAGAAGGTTTAAATAGGAGGAACCAAAACAATTATGTTGGTGGCAATACTCTGTCTTATTTCTTATTTTGTGTTCCCTTGCGTTGCACGTGAACCCTCTCTCTCTCTTCTCTCTCATTGTTTCCAATTTACAATCCTTGTCTTATGACATTTCTCTCTCTGATAGCATCATTTCTAACCTCTTCCCTAGGGTTGTCCTGCTGGCTTCTTACCATGGCATCCAGGATGTATCCAACAGGGAAATCAGACTGAAAATGAATCTGCAAGCAAGCCTTTGGTTCATCAAGGAGATAATATGAGTCAGAAAATGTCTCATCTAATTCTCTGGATTCTGCCTTATAATCTGCCCTAAAATATTGAACCCCTGATTTTAAATCAGAACCTGAAATGAATACAAGATGTAGATATTTAAATGGAAATCTTTAGGGGTTTTTCTCTTCCATATAAAATTAATATCTTGATTTTCTGCCAGTTTGTATAGAGATTTCAGATATGCTGATGAATTGGCTTTTTATAAAAGGACTACAGGAATAAACTACTATGGTATGTTTTTATTTGAGGAAACAGCTTCCAATTAGAAAACTGCTTTATTATTACATATATAATATGTCATAAATTAGGTTTGTACAATGGTCTCTTGCTCTAAATATTTTGCAAACCCTTCTCTGTAGTTTTAGGTAGAAATATAATATGCAGAGCTACAACATTTCATGGAAAAGCAAATGATTCTCGTGGGTCAAGTATTTTAACATCTGAAGTAAATGTAAATTTTTTAAAGAGATGTAGAAGGATATGCTGGTATAGTTGCATGTTGGTAACTATGAAAGCCCTCAAGGATATAAACTCTCTGTTTTGAAGGAACTATCCAGAATTTGTGAACAGCTGGAGGCAAAGGTCTATGGATGAACATGGACTATTTTCACCAATACTCAAACTTATCAGGACAGGGCAAATACAGGGCAGATTTGATGTAATTTCGTATGAATGGGGGGAGAGGACTGGTGCTGATGAAGAAGGAAACACCTATAGAGAAAACTACTAGGAAACTTTATAATATTCTCATTTTCAACCTAGTTCATTAATTCTATTTTCCTAATAGTCTGCCACATGATTTCTAAAATCCATGTGCTGGGTTTTTTAAATGAGAAATTTAACATAAAAATAGCTCTGAGAGCCTGTTCTGAATCTCCTAAGAAAAACATTGGCGTCCTTCTTTGCAGCTTAGCAGGAAGGGGAAGAGAATTATTCTGACCCCAAAGGTCTTCCTGGTCTCTGACACTCCCTTCAAGGATAGAGCTTTCCTAGCTCTCTCAGCTTCTCCTTTATCATACTTGCAACAGATTCGTCATTTACCACTTTTTGTTCAGTAGACATCTTCTCCAGTAAACTATTTCAGGAATTCAGGAACCACATCTGTCTTCTTCACTTCCCTTATATGAGAATACTGTATGGCATCTAGTCAGTTTTCAAGAAATACTTGCTGAATGAGAAAAAGGAGCTTGCCTTGAATAGCCACAGACACCAAAAGCTGGGAAGCTGAGAATGGAGTCAGGTGAGAATTGAGTCATGGGAGACTAGAGCCTTTTGAGAATGGATCCTTATGAGAATTGAGCCAGGTGAGAAGGGAGCCGTATGAGAATGGAGCCTTGTGAGACTGGAGTCATGTGAGAATGGAGCCATGTGAGAATGGAGCCACGTGAGAATGGAGCCTTGTGAGAATGGAGCCATGTGAGAATGGAGCCCCGTGAGAATGGAACCTTGTGAGAATGGAGCCATGTAAGAATGGAACCTTGTGAGAATGGAGCCAGGTGAGAATGGAGCCAGGTGAGAATGGAGCCAGGTGAGAATGGAGCCAGGTGAGAATGGATCCTTGTGAGAATGGAGCCATGTGAGAATGGAGCCACGTGAGAATGGAGCCTTATGAGAATGGATCCTTGTGAGAATGGAGCCTTGTGAGAATAGAGCTTGGTGAGAATGGAGCCAGATGAGAATGGAGCCAGGTGAGAACAGAGCCAGTTGAGAATAGAGCGTTGTGAGAATGGAGCCAGGTGAGAATGTTGTTTTGTGAGAATACAGCCTTGTTAGAATGGAGCCACATGAGAATGGAGCCACATTATTAACAACATCAATAACACCAATGACCTTCTATTAAATGCTCACTATGAGCTCTGTTGCATAACAATGAGGACCACAGCCCCTGCAGTTCATCTGTCTGAGTGTGAAACTGATTACTACCTGGCCATATGATCTTGAGCATATCCTTTAAACTCTGTGTGTATGTGAATATGTCTGCTTTCCTATTAATAAAATGAGGATTCTAAATGTAATTGTACTTCTTAGCGTCATTGTGAGAGTTAACTGAAGGAATCTCAAGGAAGAGTTTAGCACAGCATTGGGCCTTCAGTGGGCAGAGCATGTTAAACACTGGGCTGGAGCTCAGAGAACTCCTTACAGAAATGCTGTAGAGCAGGTGGTATTATCCCCCACGTTGCAGAAAACAGAGTTGAAGCTCGACAGGCCCAGTCTCTTGCCCTAGGTCACTCAGTGGTAGATCATGGAGCTGGGATTACACTAGAGTGTGCCTGTCTCTCAAAGTAGAATCTTTGCATTATGCTTCACTGACTCAGAGACAGATGCTCACCAACTCCTAACTACTACCAGAGTTCAGCCCCATTAAAAAGCCAGATCAGATCCTTCAGCTGGTGAGAGTGAGGCATAGCCGCACAGCAGGAATGGATCCAGCGTTGAAAGGGAAAATCTGTCATGAGGCTGTCTCACCAGCAAACAGGGGATAGGGCAACAGAAACCTTTCTTTGCTGCTAAGGTGGTCAGTAGGAGCTCCTCATCCAGCCCGGGAGAGCTCTTCCAAAAAATTTTGCCCCCTTTCCAGCCTCTAGAACTGGCTAGGGACCAAAAAGTTGCCAATAAATAAGTGACTTAAAAATCAATAAGCTTTAGTCAAAGTAATTAAAATAGGTACAGAAAAGTCTGAAAGGCCGTTATCTCCCTCTCAGTTAGGGGAAAGGCTGGAGTAAATTAGTTAAAATTTTAGAAATATAGAATATACATTTACATACAGTTGAAACATTTGGCAAGATATCTCATAGTTCAAAGGTGTACGAAAAATCAGAGACCAACAAAAGATAATAAAACACTCAGGGACATGCAACAGCAAGAAGCCAGACCACAATGGCTTATAGGGGTGGGAAGATGGGAATGGGAAACAGAGGCATAATAAAAAACTAAGAGACATAAGAGAGGGGATAAAAGGAGCTTGGCTGCAGAGGAGCAAAACCACCGACACCTGAACAGCAATACAGATAGGAGCAAGGGAGAAATATCCAGACCTCTCCAACCTCCTCCCTTCAATATCCCACCAGTGTCTCCCGTTGACCTGATCCAACCAGAAGCCAAAGGGCAAGACAGCCTGGGTGGTGCAATCTATAGAGGTGAACTTCTGTAAATTTAGAGAAAAGGTTAAGAACGGATCCAGGGGTGGAGAGGGACTATAAGAGTAATCAGCCTAAGATGTTGTGATAACACATGTTAAAGGAAAACAAAACAGGATAATGTAAGAAGTTCTGAAGTTGGGGGAGGAAGAATAGCTATTATTTTGTAGAGGTGATAAGAAAGGGCCTCAAGCCAGGAGGATAGCTTGAGCCCAAGAGTTCAAGACCAGCCTGGGCAACATAGTGAGATTCCATCTCTACAAAAAAAAAAGGGGGTCCCCCAATGATAATATGGCATTTGAGCAGACACTTCATGAAAAGGAGCAAACCAGACTGGAATATTCCTGGGGCAGAAGAAAGACACCCTGCTTCTCAATTACCAGCTTTCTTGCTGTGTCTACCAAACAGCTATATGGCTATTGATTGAGAAGCAAGGTACACAAAGGAAAAAATAGGAGGAGATGAAATTAGGGAGTAGAGGGTCAGAGCTTCAAAAAATTATAGGACATTACACTTTTCCTTTGATAACTTTTCTTCTAACTCAGTTGGGAAACCTTTGAGAGTTTCGAACAGAAGAGTTACAAAATCTCATTTGCATTTAAAAAATCCCTATGGCTGCTGTCTTAAGGTTAGACTATTGATGAGAGAGGGCAGAAGCAAGGAAACCAGGCAGGATGATAGCGCAATGAGCCAGGTGAGAAATGATGTTGGCACTAAACAGGTGAACAGTGATGGAACTGAAAGGTCTAGAACGTGGGATGTATTTGAAGCTAATTTGACAATAATTAGATGAATTGGATGTAGAGTGATATAGAGAAGATTAAAAGAAGAATTTGAGATTCTTAAAAGAGTACTGGAAGAATGACAGTGCTACACTAGGGGTGGGTGATCAAGAAGCAGGAGTCTAGTTTTGAACATGTTAAGATTGAGGTTACTCTTGGACAATCAATGTTATATAAGCAGTTAGATGTAAGGAGTGTGTAATACACGGGAAAGTCTGGCTAGTAATATGAATTTGGGAGTGAACAGTGAACAATGGGGGAATGGATTGCAAAATGTGGCCACAAGTTCTCTGCATTTTCTCCCATTAATAGATGGGGTCAATTTCCATATACTTTGAATCTGAGCTAGACTTGTGACTTGCTGTGACCAATAGAATGCAATAGAATGGAACAGAATTATGCAAGTTCCAAGACCAAGCTTCAAGAGGCCTGGCTGTTTCTATTTCTGTGATGGAAATTCTTGCAACACTATGAAAACAGGTTTGGGTTAGTCTGCTAAAGAATGAGAAATCAGATGGAGAGGTCTCCAGCCACTCAGTGATCCTAGCTGAGGCTCAAGACACGTGAGCAAGGCCATCTGAGAAGAGCTGAGCTTGAACAGACCAGAAAACCACCCAGCTGAGTTCAGCCTAAATGGCAACCCACAGAATTGTCAACTAAATAAAATGATAGTTATTTTATGCTACTAAGTCTGGGGATGGTTTGCTACCAGCAACAGATCACCAATACAATTGATATTTAATGTCTTGAGACTGGATGAAATACACCATCCAGTGGTACTCAACCTTGTGTGCTATATTAGCTTTTTATTGCACAGTAACAACTACTAATAATTTGGTGACTTGAAACAACACATATTTATTAACTCATAGTTTGTGTAAGTTGGAAGTTCAGGCATAGCTTAGCTGGGTTCTCTGCTCAGAACCTCATAAAACTAGAATCAAGGTGTCAACTGGGCTGTGTTCTCATCTGGAGGCTTGACTGGGAAAGAACCTATTTTCAAGGTCAATCAGGGTGTTGGCAGAATCTATTTCCTCATGGCTGCTGTAGGCCCTGATATTTTGCCACCTGTCAGCTGGAAGCTGCTCAGGTCTTCAAGGTTGTTTACAGTTTCTAGAAACCATCCACAGTTTCTAAAGAACACCCCCACCTCACTGGACTCCCTGACATGACCTTACTTCAACATGCCAACAAAGACAGCCTCTTGCTCTAGTTTGCTAAGATAGTGTCATATATAACATAATGCAGTCACAAGAGTGAAAGAGTAACATCCTGTCACCCTTACCATATAATGTAATCTAATCATGGGAATGGTATCTCACTATCTTTGCCATATCCTATTGGATATAAGTAAGTCACATGTATCTTCTGCAATCAGGGAGAGGGTATAAGGATGTGGATACCAGATTTGGTATTTGGGGGGACCCCAGAGTCCATTTGTCACAGTTTTGCATTGAAGTCACCTGGGGAGTTTTAAAACACACTAATACTAGATCCTGATTTAATTCATTGTTTTAGATGGAGCCCAGATATTATGATTTTTCAAAGCTCTCTAGGGAATAGGTCAGTTAATGTGCATGTGAATCACCCAGTGATCTTATTAAAAGTCATACTCAGGTTCAGTAGGTTTGGGATAGGGCCTGAGATCCTGTGTTTACAACAAGCTTCCATCTGATGCTGAGACTGCAGTTTCCATAGACTGCACTTTGAGTAGCAAAAGTGAAAGATATGAAATAGACATCCAAGGACTGAGCTGTAGAGCACCCTACTGTTATGAGGTTGGGGAAATAAGAGAGACTTAGCAAAGGAGACTGAAAAGAGATAATTAGTAAGACAGGAGGAGAAGCAGGAGAGTGGCATCCTGAAACCTATGTGAAGAATATGTTTGTCAAATGAGTCTGATGGTCAAGTAAGATGAGAACTTAAAAATAACCACTGGATTGGGAACTATGGTGGTCATTAGTGATTCTGAAAAGAGTAGTTATAGTGGAGTGGTGAAAGCAAAGTCTGGTAGGATTGGGTTCAGAAGGGAATCAAAAGATGGAAACTGAAGAAGTGAATGTAATTAATTTTTTCAAGAAACTGTTGTATAAAAGGGAACAGAGACATAGTAATAGCTGGAGAGCAAACAGGCTCAAGGGAGGATTTTGTTTTGTTTTTCTTTGTTTTTTTTTAAGAGGTAAAACAGATAATTTGTATGCTGATGGAAATTATCTAGTAGAAATGAGAAAATAGTGATGTTGAGAGGAAGCAGATTATGACTGGAACAATGAAGTTTGGTGAACAAAAGAGAATGTGATTTTGTGCATAGGAAGAGAGTAAGACTTAGACGGGAGCATTGACTATTCATCCATGATATCCAAAAGGAAGGCAGGGTTTCTAGATATAGATGTGGTTGGGTGGGAAGCTTAGATGGTGGAAGCATGTGCAAGGCATCTTCTGAATGCTTCTGTTTTCTCAGTGCCATGACAAGCCTCAGGAGAGAATGAAGGGAGGGAAAGTGTAATGTAAGTATAAGGGATGAGAGATGGTGTGAAAGGGCGCTTTCAAGCTGTAATGTTCTTATAAATCCCCTGGGGATCTTGTTAAAATGCAGATTCTGATTTAGGAAGTCTAAGGCAGAGCCTGAGATTCTGCATTTCAATAAGACTCTAGGTAATGCAGATGCTATTGTCCATGGACCACACTTTGAGTAGCAAAGCTCTTGAACAGGGTTTCTCAACCTTGACACCCTTGTTATTTTGAACTGGATGAGTACGTACCGTGTCCTGCACATTGTAGGATGTTTAGCAGAATTCCTGGTCTCTACCCACTAGATGCCAGTAGCACCCCTTTTCCAGTTGTGACAATCCAAAATGTTCCATTCCTTGTCAAAAATCCTCTGGGGAAGCAAAATTAGCCTTGGGAGAGACACTTCTTTAGAAAGGTATGAAAGTAAATCGATTAGGGAAATGTAGTCAGGGCAATGGGCAGCAGAGCACACCTACTCAAAACTTATGAATTTATGTCATTGTGGTGCATTTTTTCTAGTGATATTCACCTATGCAGGTGCAGGTATGGAGCAGGATGACAGCAAGATTTGAACAGAAGCAGATGTACTTCAGTTGAGTATGGCAGTGGGAACTGTAAGATAGGAGCTAAGAGTATAACTACTGGAGGATTTCAGGAAGCATTATAGTGAATGACTATGGTGAAGAGGAAAGTTAGTATATAAGGGTATGAGGATTACTGAAAATATGAGACCAACTGAGCATAGATCCTAGTTGGCTTGAAGAATTGTTGGAGTTGGGATCCTAACAGGAGAGAGCTAGAACAATGGCGGGCAGCAGTCAAGAATGAATGTCAGAAATAAAGATTAAGGAGTAGATGCCATGATTGGGAATGAAAAAACCAGGGCATGGCCATGATGATTGAGGTATGTTAGAAGACAAGACTACTAGGGAAGAAGAAGTGGAAGAGTTAAAAGGCCAAAAATTGGGGATTATCTTCTATATAAATATTGAAAGCTCCAAAAATGTTGTCAGAAGAAGTATTTTCCATAAAAAGTAATGATGAGTTAAAATCTTCAAGGAACAAATGAGAGTGTTTGGGGAATCTATTGATCCCAACAATTAGGAGAAGAAGCAAGTGATATAGTGTGATGATATGCGTTGGGTCAAAGTTGGGTGTTTCTAGGGAGTAGGGAAGGCCAGTGGTGGTCTGGAAGCAGCAATGTGGAGCAAAAAGGATACTACCAGCACTACCCTCAGGCTTAGACGAGAACGGATTCCTCAGAGGAGAGTCAGATCTCACTTAGGACAAGGGGTTGAAGAGAGCATTCAGGATATACATTTTGGACTTCAGGGATATGATGGGCTTCAAATGGCACAAATAATAGATTTTGGATATTGAGAAAGAATGGGAGATGCAATCAAACACAGAGATATGTGAGGTTGATAATTTAAGGGGCAGGGGCTGGGCAGCCTGGGAGTCTTGAGTTTTATAATGCCAGATGCAAATCACACAAATTATCCAAACTGGGAATGCCAATATTAGGTAAACCTGGATCTGTCATTTCCTTTTGGATAAAGATTATAGCCGGGCGCGGTGGCTCACGCCTGTAATCCCAGCACTTTGGGAGGCCGAGACGGGTGGATCACGAGGTCAGGAGATCGAGACCATCCTGGCCTACACTGTGAAACCCCGTCTCTACCAAAAAATACAAAAAACTAGCCTGGCGAGGTGGTGGGCGCCTGTAGTCCCAGCTACTCCGGAGGCTGAGGCAGGAAAATGGAGTAAACCCAGGAGGCGGATCTTGCAGTGAGCCGAGATCGCGCCACTGCACTCCAGCCTGGGCGACAGAGCAAGACTCCGTCTCAAAAAAAAAAAAAAA
>NW_016811519.1:1432371-1501714 GCF_001698545.2 Rhinopithecus bieti | reverse complement strand
CTTAAAGTATAATAAAAAATAAAAAAATAAAAAAAATAAAAAAAAAGATTATAATAGGGTTGATTCTGACAATCTCTTTGGCAGATTGTGATGGTGAGAATGTGAGCATTGGGTGAAAATGTTGCCGAAGAGATGGGGGCATTCCAGGAACACAAAGTTTTCTGCAACCCTAACTTTACTTTTGCCAGCTTCAGAGGGAAGCCTGGAAAGGGCTGTACACTGCTGAGGACACCAGAGCTCTGAGCTGCCCACTTCAGCTGTAAATTAGGAAAGACTATAGAAGATATTCTTATTTTTGATTAGCTGTTTTCAGTGTAAAACTACTCAATGATGAGAGAAATATTTTAAGAACAGTTTCAGTAAAATACTCTAAGTGCTCACACAGGTCACACAACCCAAAAGCAACAGGGACAGGTGAAAGTTTGTGGTTCCTATCTATTTCAAGGGGGAAAAAAAACAGAATGAGGCCCTCTAGTGGCCAGAATGTTTTCAGGTAGCCAGTTACAGTATCACAGCATGACGGTACTGGAAAAGAGATGTGAGCCATCATCTCATCCGGATGCTTGTTCCTGGTTAAGTAAATGCATGCATAAGGGTCAGGACTATACACACCATGGGTGCACAATAAAAGCTGCACTTAACTCTAAGTCTAGGGGTTGACTCTTACCCAAGAGATACTCTTGCTCTGGACACTGCCACTAGAGACCATCCCTCCCCACAAGCCCAGCACCCAACAACCTCTCTCCAAACCCGTGTGCGAAGTTTGGAGAGGAATATCTGGGAGCCAGGCCATTTAAAATCTTGTAGGTTAGGTTAAAGATCTTGGTCTTTATCTAAGAGCAATGGCAAGCTATTGAACTATTTCAAGCTGAGAGATGGGGAGAGAGGGGACTTACTGTTATGTTCAAGTATGCAGTTAAGAAATATTGCTGTGTCTTCAGAGTATAGATGAGTCTTTAGGGGCCAGGGAGGATTCATAAGTAGCTGTTATGAGGTTATTGTAGTAGTAAAGTTGAAAGGTAGTACTGGCATGAACTAGGGTAATGGAGGTGGTGGAAGTATCAAGAAGTAAACAGATTCAATGATATTAAACAGTATATTCAGCAGGAGATGGCAGTGTATGAAGGAATGGGAAATGTCTAGAAAGACACTAGGTTTGCAATGTGCAGTGTTCACAGAAATAACCCATCAAGAAGACACAGGCTGGGGTGGGGTGGGGGTAGAACATGAGTTTGACTGTGTATATATTTTGTTGGCATTGCTTTGATTCATACTATTAGAGATACTGAGTGCGAAATTGACTACACTGATTAGGAGCACAGAAGAGAGTCCTGGACTGGAGGTTGAATATAGTGAGTCATTTGCTGGTGACTGTGTATTTAATGTCTCCTTGGGGAATACAGATGCTCCTCAACCTACAATGAGGTTATATCCCCAAAAACCCATCATAAGTTGAAAGTATAATACATCTAACCTACTGAACATCATAGCTTACCCTGGCATACCTTAAATGTGATCAGAACACTTTAATTAGCCTACAGTTGGGCAAAATCATCTAACACAAAGCATATTAAAATAAAGTGATGAATATCGTATGCAATTTACTGAATACTGAAACTGAAAAACAGAATGGTTGTACAAGTACTCAAAGCACAGTTTCTACTGAATTTCACTTTCACACCATTGTAAACTCAAAAAATCATAAGCTGAACCATCGTAAGTCAGGGATCATCTGTATTTATTTATTTTTTTATTCATTTACTCACTCACTGATTTATTTTTGGCTCTCCTCAATAGACTCCCCTTCCTGATTGCACCCCGATCCTTTTTTGGGAAACTTATTGAGCTTTCTGCTATGGAAACCAAAGGGCTCAACCAGTTTCCCTCAGCTCAACACTGCCATGGGATCTTCTGTGGGAACTGCCATAGGACTGACCGTGACTTAAGCTTAGCCAGTGGGATACTCTGTGTCAGAGCTCACCCGGGACTCAAGATTGTAGATAAGGCCAGGTGGCAGTCACTCATTAGCCCAGCAGCATCTCAGGTGGCCTTGAGTCCAGCCTGTTCCTACTTCACAGCCTTTGCTGCAGTTCCTGATGCCCAGTCCCTGCTTCCTGCCCATTATCCAAGCCTCCCACTGAGCCTCCGAGCCTCCCATGTCTTCACATAATTACTTCTTTCTTTTTGGCTTAAATTGAACAGTGTCAGTTTCTTGAAATCAAAAACCCTCACTGATAGCTTTTCTATTTTCTATTTGTTTCTTTCTTTCTCTTCAATTTCCCTAACTTGCCCCTTTTTCTCTCCTGAGTCCTTGTTTCTGATGGGTTGTCACTCTACCACTGCCCTCTTTCCTGTGTTCTTTCTCTTTACCTTTTTCCTCCATATGTCTCTGCTTCCCCAGTTGGTCATAATATCAAACTATTAATGCAGGGTGAAGAAGTAAAGTAAACACACCAGCTTCATAAAATCAACAGTTTACATTTCTGACAAGTTGGAAGGAGAAACTGAAACTGATGGGATGAAATTTAATTCAGATAAATGTAGATTTCTGAGCTTAGGTTCTAAAATGCAGTATAGAAGATGAATGAGCAATGGTTTAACAGAAAATTCTAGTTAAAAAAAAAAAAAGAAAACCTTAAGTAGGATCTATGCCAACAAAATACAAGGGACATACTTAGGCTAAGTATCATTGTTTATTTGGAATTTAAATTTAACTGGGTGTCCTATTTCTTTAGTGAATCTAGCAGCCCTCAAGGGAAGGCCCTTGAGGTTCTTTCGAGTTGGTTGAAAGCTCAGTATAGGCCTGGAGACATGGTTGACCTGAGAGCAAATCAATTGTGTCATATATAAATGGAAGGATGGTAACCAGGGGAAAGAAAAAGATCCCAGGATCCACCGACCTCAGTAGGGGATGTCTGATCATTTTATCCCTTTCCAGGTCCCACTCTTGGAGAGATACTTGTAAACTTGAACCCTCTCCACAATGGAAAATGAAAATGGAAACCACATCTTAGGAGGGATAGCTGAAATTACCTGAGGTGAGAAGGCCTGAGTGGATCATGTAGCCAGAACCCCAGAACGACCCTGATTCCTGTGTTTTCTACTGAGCCTTGTTCTCCAGCCTTCTATTCAATTATGTGAGCAGCCTAATATCTTACCAAGAAACTCCTTTTCTTCTTAGGGCGACCAGAGTCCATTTCTATTGCTTGTGACCCAAAGATTTCAAATAATCTAATGGTTTTTTGCCAATATGTAAATTCCTATCTTAGGTTTTAAGATGCAGTACAGAAGATAAATGAGCAATGGTTTAACAGAAATTTCTAGTAAAAAAGACAAAACAAACAACAAACAAACAAACAAAAACTTTAAGTAGTATTGCCAGACAAAATACATGAGACATACTTAGGCTAAGTATCATTGCTTATTTTGGATTTAAATAGGGGATCTTTTGCAGAAGAGGATTCAGTCATATTTACACAGCAAAGCTAAGATCTGAGGATGAAAATCAGATTTTCAGTCAACATGGAAAAGAACTTTTTAATAATCTGAACAACCCTGGCTTGAAAAAAGGAACATGGATTGGTAGAAGCCCAGTATTTGAAGAGGTTGAAGAAGAGACAGGATGACCAACAAATAAGAGCAAGATTCCTGACCTAGCTGGGAAAAACAGACTGAATCAGATGCTTTATAATGGGTTTATTGTTGATGATGGTGATGTTGTTTTTTACCTTAAAGAACTTTCTTCAAATAAAATCTTAAACAGAAATTAAAAACAAAATATTCAAAAGCTGAGCAGCTATGATGGATGCAGATGGAGACCAAGCTTCTCCTGTTCATTCTTTCCCTAAACTAACAGTTGTTCCAGAATGGAAGCTAGGACTACTGAAGCATAGTTTTAAAATCAGTGGACAAAATAGCTAATATTTGAGAATTTTCAGTCTCAGACACTGCTAAACACCTCTTATGTATTATCTTACTGAGTCATCCCAAAACTCTAAGAAGTGCCATCATTAATCTCATTTTACAGATGAGGCAATGGAGGCACAGAGAGAATAATTGACTTATTCAAGGTCACACAGCTAGTAGATGTTACAGCTAAGATTTAAATACAGGGGTCTGATTACCGAGCCTGCCCCCTAACTGCTATGCAATTTTGCTTGTAAGACCTTAGGACTAAATGAAGTTTGATTTCCAGTGTTTGTCATTCCTATTGGTGTCTGTTTTCCCAATCGTTTATTTATCATCAGGTTAATTTAAGTTTTTCTAGGCTTTTCTAAAATAGCACCAACTCACCTGAATTTAATTTAATTTGTTTTTCATGACCCTCAGTTCACAGCTTCCTCCTTTAACTGGTTTTCCTCAATTAGGATTCTTCTTTAAAAAAATAAACAACAGGCCAGGCTCACGCCTGTAATCCCAGCACTTTGGGAGGCCAAAGCAGGTGGATCACGAGGTCAGGAGTTTGAGACCAGCCTGGCCAACATAGTGAAACCCCATCTCTACTAAAAATACAAAAATTAGCCAGGCATGGTGGCAGGCGCCTGTAATCCCAGCTATTCGGGAGGCTGAGACAGGAGAATCACTTGAATCTGGGAGGCAGAGGTCACAGTGAGCTGAGATTGTGCCATTGCACTCCAGCCTGGGCAACAAAGCAAGAGTCAGTCGCAAAAAATAAATAAATAAATAAAATAATAAAAAAACCATAGATTCACATTTCCCTGTAAACCAGTTACTTTAAGGTGTCAGCTCTTACAGTTGGCTGTAAAGACTGTTAGCTGCTGGAGTCAATCTTCATTCCATCAGTTTAGTTCTCATTGTGTTTCTTCTATTTTTTCACAGCAAAACAAAGGGAGGAAAGGGGACTTGGTTTGTTTGTGAGGATTTATTCGACCAAATGAAGATGGAGATTTCTCTGGCAATAGCAGCCTAGGGAGGCAGGCAGTGGAACAAAGCACCGGCATCCATGATTGCCTTGGTGTTCACTGTGACCTTTCTTCCCTTCTGTCGCCAAGCGTCAGACAGGTAGGTTGGAGCCAGCAGGAGCAGTCTGACCTAATCAAGTGCTGTCCCAGGCATCCCTAGGAACATCACCAGCTGTGGCTCATGGGAGTCAGTGGCCAGTGTGAGCAGTGTTACTATGACCCGTTCTCCTTGGTTCAGTGTGATCCTTGACTCTTTCATTCTGTCAGCTCTAACCCACTGTTCTCTGTCTCTACGGACAGGCTTATAGAGGTATAAGCCACTAGGACCAGGCTCTGAGTTGGGGGCCTGGGTTCAGGATGGAGAGGTACAGGGGGTAGCCTCCCCACCCCCACACTTCTGTGGCTCCCCTGCGGCCCTGCGAATCACCCATATCCATCCACGACTCACCTCCTCACCAGCTCATCATCATCTCAGCCCTCTGTGAGGTGCTCACAAATACTGTTTGTCTAACATCACCTGTGAACTCCTGAAGCATAAAGCCTTTATTTCATATTTTATAAAAAGCTGTGTAAGTTCAGCATTCCATAAACATAAACATAAAATGGTGAACAGCGAATTTCCCCCATACTGAAGCCATTTCATTTTCTTCAACAAAACAGCTCCTTTTACTTCCATACAGAAAGCCCAAAGAGGGAAATTTCTTCATTGCTCAGACAGCTACAAAATGTGATCACATTATTTCCCCGCAGCTAATGTGCTCTTATGGATAAAATTTAAATTTGAAAGTCTGAGCAGATGGCCTATAAAGCTCTTGTTTTCCCTCTGAATTTAATTTCTTCCTGCTTATAGTGGGATTTTTAAAAAAATCATTTGGAAAGGAACAATAAAATGTTTCTATAAATTGTAATAATCATTATCTTGGTAATTGTTCTCTCCTAAAGTTACCCCAGAAGAAAGATTAGAAGCTTGACACTGGGCCTGGACTCTTACCTGTCCTGTTGTATGAATCTGTTCTCACACTGCTATGTAGAAATACCCAAGACTGGGTAATTTATAGAGAAAAGAGGTTTAATTGACTCACAGTTCTGCATGGCTGGGAGGCTTCAGGAAATTTACAGTCATAGCGGAAGGCACATCTTCACAGGGCAGCAAGAGAGAGAGTGAGTGCCGAATGAAGAAGCCCCTTATAAAACTATCAGATCATGTGAAAACTCACTCACTATCATAAGAACAGTATGGGGAAACCTGGTCCCATGATTCAGTTTTCACCACCCGGTCCCACCATTGACACATGGGGATTATTACAATTCAAGGTGAGATTTGGGTGGGGACACAAAGCCAAACCATATCATCCCACCCCTGGTCCCTCCCAAATTGCATGTCTTCACATTTCAAAACAAAATCATGCCCTTCCAACAATCCCTCTAAGTCTTAACTCATTCCAGCATTAATCCATAAGTTCAAGTCCAAAGTCTCATCTGAGACAAGGCAAGTCCCTTCCACCTATGAGCCTGTAAAATCAAAAGCAAGTTAGTCACTTCCTAGATACAATGGGGTACAGGCGTTGGGTAAATACACCCATTCCAAATGGAAGAAAGTGGTCAAAACAAAGGGGCTACAGGCCACATGCAAGTCCAAAATCCAATAGGGCAGTCATTAAAACTTAGAGTTCCAAAATGATCTCCTTTGACTTCATGTCTCACATCAAGGTCACACTGATGCAAGAGGTGGGCTCTCACAGCATTGGGCAGCTTCATCCCTGTGGTTTTGCAGGGTATAGCCCCCCCTCCCAGCTGCTTTCATGGTTAGCATTGAGTGTCTGCAGCTTTTCCAGGTGCATGATGCAAGCTGTTGGTGGATCTACCATTCTGGGATCTGGAGAATGGTGGCCCTCTTCTCACAGCTCCACTAGGTGGTGCCCCAGTGGAGACTGTGTGGGAGCTCTGACCCCACATTTCCCTTCCACACTGCCCTAGCAGAGGTTCTCCATGAGGGCTCCACTCCTGCAGCAAATGTCTGCCTAGACATCCAGGTATTTCCATAAATCCTCTGAAATCTAGGCAGAGGTTCCCAAACCTCAATTCTTGACTTCTGTACACCTGCAGGCTCAACATCATGTGGAAGCCACCAACGCTTGGGGCTTGCCCCCTCTGAAGTGATGTTCCAAGCTGTACATTGACCCCTTTTAGCAATGGATGGAGCTGAAGCAACTGGGAAACAAGGCACTATGTCCCAAGGTTACACAGAGTAGTGGGGCCCTGGGCCCACTCAGGAAACCATTTTTCCCTCCTAGACCTCTGGGCTTGTGATGGGAGGGGCTGCCATGAAGGTCTCTGATATGCTTTGGAGACATTTTCCCCATTGTCTTGGTGATTAACATTCAGCTCCTCATTACTTATGCAAATTTATGCAGTTGGCTTGACTTTCTCCCCAGAAAATGGGTTTTTCTTTTTTATCACATGGTTAAGCTGCAAATTTCCCAAACTTCTATGCTCTGCTTCCCCTTGAATGCTTTGCTCCTTAGAAATTTCTTCCGGCAGATACCCTAAATCATTTCTCTCAAGTTGAAAGTTCCACAGATCTCTAGGGCAGGGGCAAAATGTCACCAGTCTCTTTGCTAAAGCATAGCAAGATTCACCTTTGTTTCAGTTCCCAACAAGTTCCTCATCTCCATCTGAGACCACATCAGCCTGGACTTCATTGTCCATGTCACTATCAGCATTGTGGTCAAAGCCATTCAACAGTTCTAGAAAGTTCCAAGCTTTTCCACATCTTCCTGTCTTTTGAGTCTTCCAAGTCACTAGGAATTTCCAAACTTGCCCACATTTCCCACATTTGGAGGCCTTTTTCTGAACCCTCCAAACTGTCCCAACTTCTGCCTGTTACTCACTTCCAAGTCGCTTCCCCATTTTTGAGTATCTTTATAGCAGTGCCCCACTCTCTGTGGTAGCAATTTACAGTATTAATCTGTTCTCAAACTGTTGTGAAGAAATACTCAAGACTGGGTAATTTATAAAGAAAAGAGATTTAACTGACTCACATTTCTGCATGGCCGGAGATACCTCAGGAAACTTACAATCATGGTGGAAGGTACCTCTTCACAGGGCGGCAGGGGAGACAATAAGAGCTAAGTGAATGGTGAATACCCTTATGAAACCATTAGATCTTATGAGAGCTCACTATCATGAGAACAGCATGGGGGAAACATGCCCCCATGATTCATTCTTCACCTGGTCCTGCCCTTGACACATGGTTTGATGATTATTATAATTGAAGGTGAGATTTGGGTGGGGACACAGAGCCAAACCATATCACCTGTTGTGTTCACGAGCAATAATTAATACCACCAAATCTTGCCAATTGGGCCCTGATCATTTTGGAATCCATATTCATTCTTACCTAAACTTTGCTGAAATTCATCTTCTATTAAAAAACAAAAGATCTGGAGATGAAATGACCTAAGCAAATTAGCTGTACACAAGAATATAGATGATTGTTAGGTTCTTTTAGAAAATATTATTTTCAAGGACTGTAAAAGCCATTTCATATCATCTCATTCAGATTCATTAATGAGCTAATTATCTTTTTACTAAAGGAGGCTCATAGGACTTCAACTTAGAAATATTTAGTTGATCATCGGTTCAGGTGATTACATGTAACAAAATTATGCTGTTTTCCAGACTACTTTGTAATTCAGATTCTTTCCTAACTTAGCTAACACCTCTTAATATGAAGGAATCAGGATTGACTCAATGTAGTTTCTAATTTGTATAAGGAAAATATCCCTGGTAACACATATATATAGTGTTTCTCCTCCTTTTTTTCAGTCAGTTACTCCATTCAAAGGTATGTATCTATAAGAAGGCTAAATAAGTTCATAAAATATAGATTGGTATCACCTTTTCATCCCAATGCTATTCGCAAGTTGAATTCATTGACATCAGCCTGCTCTTAAAATGTGCAGGGCTCAGAGGTGAGAATATAAACGCAAAATCGCCAACTGTATGTTCATATATTTAAAAGTTATGTTTACTTTGAAAAATATAACTTGTCATATAGTCTTACTTTGGTCTGGAAAATTGAAGGTCAGGTTCAAATTTAAAGCCCTTGGCTCATCAGAGTACTATCCCTGAACATGGCTGCACAGGGTGCATCAGCACCCAGCATGCTACACACTCACCTTCCCTTCCCACCCCCAGCTCCATCCCACACTGCAAGAGACATCAGACATTCACAGAGCATGTCCCTCTTGGCTTACATTTCCAAGCTTCATCGCCACCCTGTCCCTCCCGTCTCTGCAAACAGCTGCCTCTTGGCCACCCCCCAAGTCTAAGAAAGCAAATGCTTGCCCCATAGTCTTCCGTTGGATGAACAGGGAAGAAGCCCTTCCCTTGACAGAGACTCATTCAACCTCTGGAAGTGAGTTCATTGTCATTATAATAGGAAATTCTAGGGTCACATATATGAGATGTATGATCTAGAAAGTACAAAACAGGAAGAGGTTTGGGTAGAATCTTACCTATGTGTCATGTCATGTTCATGGCCTTCTATTGAGTTAACAAAACTTTTAACTCTTTCCCCAAAAGTAGTGCTATAGCCACAAGTGGGCCAGGGGAGGGACTCCTCTAGGGGCAGAACTAGCTGTTTTCCTAGCATTATGAAGCAGCCCAGCAGTACTTATTCTACCTACATTTACTAGGCACTGATAAGTAGCATAATCTATATGCCATACTAAGTGCCACAGGAAGACAAACATCTATGAGATGCATTGCCTGTGCCCACAGAGCTTACAGTCTATTTGGGAAGATCACAAACACAAAAATAACTATGCTACAGAGATAAAGTCCTAAGGGACAAAGAAGGGGTACAAATCAAGTCAATGGTTTATTCTTCCCAAAAAGTAGTTAGGGACTAAGATATTAAGTAAAGAAGTCTTCTTTAAACACTTAAATGAAATATTGTGCTACCCTTCTAAATCGGCCTTCATGATACTCCTTGGAGGAAGGTTAGTATTATCCTATGGAACACTCTGGAAATGAACAGGTTAAGATGTTGGCTTCCATCCCTGAGCAAATCTGATGCAGGCAGGATTCGAAGTAGAAAGGTTTAGCTCCCAGATCAGCACATTGTGTGCCAACCCATCTGCCCACATCAATGTCTATTTAAAAGTGAAACAAATCAGACTAGCTCCATCTTCACCTGTCTTACTGATCACCCATAGCAAGGGAGGGATGGAAAGCCCCCAAGTTAGTCTGGAAAATTGAGCCTCTGTGCAATTTCTAGTCGTGTGTCTGCTTGGAGGCACGCAGCCAACAAAGCCATCAATCTGGCAGTTTCTTAACATTGACCCAGTATATATTTGCTGGGCTATTTGAGCCATCTGCCATGCAAATGTCCGTTAAGGAAACAGCATAAAGTTGTGGTAATACGTTGTGGGAATACCGGGTTAAAATGCCATTTAGCAGGAAAGCACCACTTTCAGCAGCAATTGTCCACAGGAGAACAAAGAGCTGGGAGAGCCAGGGCAATAAAAAGAGAATAAAGGAGTAGGAGACCAAGGCTCCTAACCTTTGCCTTCACTCCAGGCTTGTTTCTCTACGGCACCTTCAGAGGCACAGTCTTACTGACAAAGATGCCTTGTATTGTTTCACTGAGCTAAAATATGCATATATACATGTGTATGTGAACTTAGATATATACACACATACACATGTATATGTGTGTACATATATATGTAAAAATGTATATATGTGGGTAAAGAAGCTGTTAGGGAGATAAAACTATAGGTGTTGTTTTCCTTCTTGAAAATATGTACACACACACATATATATAGCTATACTATATGTAAATTATATATAAAATTTGTTACATGCAATGTAATTATATGTTATATATAAAAATACAAAATTTTGAGAAAAACAGTATTCATAATTCCATCCCCCTAACATAGCTCCCCAACCCTCCTAAATATTATCTTCTGATGTTGGTCTATATGTGAGTAATATTTGTAACTATCTAGTGAGCCCTTACTGTAATATGTTGGATACTATATTACTTACTAATTGCAGATTTCTCTAATATTTACATCAACACTAAAAGATTGATATTTCTAATTTTATAAATGCAACAAATAAGGCTCAAATAAATGTATTTTGATGGTTTCAAGGACATCCAGCTCATAAATGAAAGACCCAGACTTAAATCAGTTCATCTGCTTCTAATACCTATGTCTATTGCATTGTAACCACCACCCCATGTGTATGCACTCTTTTATTCATGATTAACACAAAAATAAAAACTATTTTGTGCTTAGCTTTGCTTACTTAACAGAACATCATAAATGTTTATGTTTTTATATAGCCTTCATGCTTATCACTTTTATTAGCTGGATAATAATCCATCTAATAATTTATATTGATTTATTAAACACTGTATTTTTTATTTTTTAACTTTTATTTTAAGTGTAGGGGTACATGTGCAGGTTTGTTACATAGGTAAACTTGTATCATGGGGGTTTGTTGTACAGATTATCTCATCACCCGGGAGTTAAGCCTAGTACCCATTAGTTACTTTTTTTATCCTCTCCCTCCTACCACCTTCCACCCCCCGATAGGCCTCTGTGTGTGTTGTACCCCTCTATAGGTCCATGTTAAACACTGTATTTAAATTTTCTCTATCTCCCCATCTTTCTCTTTCTCTCTCATTCTCATTTTTGTTATTTCTATGGTTAATACTACAATGAACATGTTGGCATGTACAGTTTTTGGCTTCTGTTGTACTATTTCCATAAGATAAATTTCCAGGAGTGGACTACTGGATCAAGAGGTATGACCATGTTTATGGCACTTGGTACATATTTTCATATTGATTTTTTAAATTATTCCATTCGAAGCATATGAGTGTTTCAACTAGGACAACCACACCAACACTGCATGTTTCATTAAAATTTCTTGTTGCTAATTTATTAAAGTATAAATGGCACCTCAAGCTTCCTTTGATTTTTGACTTTTACTCCAAAGTGGTGATGGCTATTTTCTCATCTACCTGTTTACTGCTGTGACGTCTCATATAACTGTTCTCTTTCCCTAGACCATCCCTTCAAAGGTGCTTTGTGTAAATACATATGTACTCTTCATGTGGGGGAAATATTAATCCTTTTCCTTATTCTCCTATTCTTGAGGAAATGCCATGAAAAAAAAGTTAACTTGACATATAAAATTTTAGTGACAAATCCTTCTACAGAACGAAGCCTAAAACTGAAATAATCAAGAGATTGAAGCATGAGCAACCTATTTGGAAACATATAGATAAATATCAAAAGAAACAGCTGAATGATTTTTAAAGTAGTAGCTTCTGGGGGGCATGCATGGTGGGGGACAGGGCAGAGAGCTGCTCTTTTTTGTAAGTCTGACATAACTATTTGACTTTCTATGTGGCAATTACAACTGATGAGAAAGATCAAATTAAATTTATAAATTTTTCTCAACAAATGAATTAGCAACTAACATAATCCTCTGTGTGTCTGCTTGAGAAAATATTCCAATTAAGCTTTCTTTTCTCAAAAATTAATTTATGTTTTTCATCTCCTTCCCATTGCTCACAGCCATAGGATGCTAAAAGGAAGGGATAAAATCTGGCCACATTGTGTTCAAGGTTACTGTTACAGTCATGTCTTTCTGAATTCCAGATTCTCTTTATTTCCCTGTTTTAATGTATTTTGCATAGATTTAATTAGAGATCCTACATTGCAGTGGGGATCCATAACAGGAGGGGGGCTCTCTCTCTAGAGAAAAACTGATGCTCATTAACAAAGAAATGGATCTCGAAATTAATTTTATTTATGAAACCCAAGATTCAAATACACAAGAGCTGTGGACTGTCACCCTACTCTCCTATAAGAGCAAATAAAAATGATTGAGATGAATCACATCCACTAAAACCAAGCTTATTTACAATCTGAGACCACCTACATCGAATCTTCACTCCGTCACTTTTCACGTGCCTCACTTTGGGTAAGTTATTTAACCTTTTTTGTCTCCATTTTCTTATCTGTAAAATGGAAATAATAACATTTGCCTCTTGTAGTTTTTGTAAAAATATTATGAGCAAATAACATTTAAAGGGCTTAAAACAATGCCTGTCATACAATAAGAACTCAATAAATGTTTCTGATAAGTATTATCTTTGTTGTTATTCTCATTTTGGCAGCCTAAGTATATAGGAAACATTGTCCATGATCGTGCAGCATGGCATAATTATGATTAAGGATCTTTACGGAATTAGAAGTCAAACATATTTAGATACTAACATTGGCTGTGCTGCTTATCAGCTAAACTACTCTGGGTAAGACACTGATTTCCTCATTTGTACATTGAATCCTGATATCTGGTTCTTAAGGTTGACTGTGAAGATCAAAGATGACAATGCGTCTGAAATCTGCTCTTCCGTTTTTGGCATATATATATATATGCCAGAGATGAATGAGGCAGGGCCATGGGAAGAATTAGAACAGTTACCTGAGATGGTTGGAGCTGAACCATCTTCTCTTGTCTTAATGGCGCAAACTGCAGGTGATTAGTGGAAGAGCAGTGGAGCAGAGAGGATATTGAACATGTTTGTTACTTAACCCACAGTCATTGTTGAGCTGTGCTGTGCTAGGAGTTAAATCAGGTCACTTCCCTCAATGATATTAATGTGAAACAAGAAACAAAGATAAACATAATTAGAATACTGTGTTCTAAGTACTGGAATAGAACTACGCAGATGGCTGCAGAGAGGAGAGGTACCTAGGATGTGGGGAGGCTGCTTGGAAGGGAGGTGTATATCTATTGCTGTGTAACAAATTGGTCCAAAACTTAGTAGCTTAAAACAGCACACATATATTATCATATTGTTTCTGTGTGTCACAAATCTGGGCACAGGTTAGCTCGGTCCTTGTTCCACAGTTTCTCGTAAGGCTGCAACCACAATGTGAGCATAAGTACGCAGTCTCATCTGAAAGTTCAAATGGGGATGTATCCACTTTCAAGCTCTCGTGGTCATTGGCAGAATACATTTTTTGGTGTGCTACTGGACTGAGAGGTTTAATTTCTCCCTGTGGGATGAAGGCTGCCCTTTGTTCCTTGCCATGTGAACCTATCCGGCATGGCAGCTCGCTTCAACAAAGCATGCAAACCTAGAAGGCAGAAAAGGGAATCTGCTCATGAAATGAACACAATTGTTTTTACCTTACCATGGAAGTGACATCCCATCACTTTAGCCAGTGCTTCAAAAATCACTAGGTGTAGCCTACTCTCAATGGGAGAGGACTACCAAAGGGCATGAATACTAGAAGCAGGGACCATTAGAGGTCATCTTAGAAGTCAGTGGACTCCAAAAGAACTCATGAGCTGATTTTTAAAGCAGGAGAACATCACGTCAGTCTACAGGGATGGAAAGTAGGAGGTCATGGAGGAGACAGGGCAAGCAAACAAGAAATGAAAAAAAGATAAATAAGTTGTCTCAAATCTTAAGATATGTTATCTCTTGTGAAAAAAATGGAAAAATGATAAGCTTCAAATAATTGAATGAAAAGGAGACAATTGATATAGATAAGGGAGAATAGGGGTGAAGTTTGAAGGGAAAAACAAAGACCATTATATTCTTACCTGTGGAGCTGTTTGAAAGCCACACTGCTGATGAGGGTTGTTTTCCTAAATTCATTTTGAATTGGTGAGTGGAAGAGAGGTCAGTGTGACAGAAGTGGGCAGTGCTCATATGGGGATGGCTGATGGCAACATAGCTGTCACAGTCTGTTTCCCTGGCTTTTTATTTTTAACTTATTTATTCAATAAATAGGCCCCCTTTTTAAACTGCATGGCTATTTAATTAATTAATCACAATGCCAGTTATTATACTTTCCTGTATTTTTTTAGTTTTTACCATACCCTATCTTCTCACTTTGTTGTTTCCCTAATGTGATTATAAAGAAAAAGATTGCAAAGATTACTGCCATTATATTGAATAATTCAGGCTAGAACTTGACATTCTCACTGGTCCCCATTATGCCAGCCAAAGAAAGAAACAGTCAAAACATATTTGAAGTTACCATAATGAGGAAAAATGACTGATAAGTACTCTCCACTGAATTTTTAGATTCCATTTGGTCACTCTCCTTTGCCTCAACGTCTGTAGCTACAAAACGGGAGTAACATAACCTACCACCTCTATCTGTTAAAAGAGATAATGTAGTACAGGTGGTTTGAAAATTATGAATTCTACATATAATACACAAAAAAAGTTATTCATTCCAAAAATGGTCATGAGTGCACTGCACTAGTGTCTAATAGAACTGAGTCTGTCTGCTTGAGTGGTTCAAGGGTGGCAGGAATGAAAGACATTTCAACACTTCCTTAGAATACAGTTTCTCAAGTATGATAATGAAGATTTATACAGAAGTGATTAAGGCTATTACTAAATTTATCACATCATATTTTAAATAGTTGCCCTATCATAGTAAAGTCACACATTAGCATTTTAAAATATTATTGAGTACCTAGTTTTGTTTGATGTGTAGTGTGGTGGTTAAGCACATGAACTCTGGAGACAGCCTGCCTGAGTTCAAACTCTGGCTCTGATAATAACTGTGTGAGGTTGGGCAAGCTGCTTAACCATGCTGTACCTCAGTAGCCTCTTTTGTAAAATATAGATAAGAATAGTTCCTATGTCATAGAGGTGTTGTGAGGATGAAACCAGTTAATACAAGTGAAGTTCTTAGAACAGTAGTTGGCATATAGTAAGCAAAAGTAAAAATGTTTGCATTTATAATATGGTCAAAGCACTGTGTCCAGCCCAAAGGATGAAGCAATGAACAAGAATATAATCCCTTCCATCCAGTACCTCGGAGCTTGATGAATGAGTATCAAGATCCACTACACATCAAATCATCTAGAACAGAAACCTGGAAGTTATCTTAGATACATCCCTTTTCCTGAATTCTACCGCTGTACTCCCAGCCCTCACAGTCAGTCACTGGGTCAGATCATGTACACTTTCCTGTCTGTTCCTTTGTCCCTGACCTCACAGTCCCAGGATTCATCCAGTAACTCATCTTCTGTCATCTTCATCAGTGTCCTTGGTCCCAATGTATCCTCCATGATGCCGGTGGTATGTCTGAGCACCCATACCTCTGATTACAACCCCTCCAGTGTTTTCTCACTGCCTCCTGAAACAACTACAAATTCCTTAGCAAGATCCTTTATGATCTGTTCCTTGCAGACCTCAACTTGCTTACAGGCTGTATATATAATGGTTAAGGATAGACTCAAAAGTCAGACAATTTGAATCCAGTTCTACCATTGATAAGCTCTAGAATTTTGATCAAATTACCTAACTTTGCTGGGCACTTTTTCCTCATCTATTAATGGGGATAATATCTACCTCATAACACATTTGTAAGAATTAAATGATTAGACATATATGAAGTACTCTGGCATGGAGTAAGCACTATATGAATGTTAACAACAATTATTATCTACCCAGTTTTGAATTCTTTTCCCTTAATTCCGCCATCCATTACAGCTATATAGAACATTGTTCGTTCCCTACATACTCTCTTATTTATCTGTTCCTCTCTTTCCTCATATCATCCTATGTAGTGGACAGACCTAAGGGGACCTTTAGTCAGTCCTTTATCCTGGTGTTCATACCTTTGTGTAGTCCCCTCCCCTTGGGTACAGGTGAGACCTGTGATTGCTTCTAACCAATAGAATATGTTAAAGGTGATGAGATGTCACTTACATGCTTTTGTTACATTATATAAAGCTCTGTCTTGTCGGGCTAGAGATTCTCCTTGATGGCTTGATAAAATAAGAAGCCATGTTGGGAAAGACCACATGGCAAGAAACTGGGCAGCCTCTAGGGAGTGTGGCTGGCCTCTAGGACTGGAGAATTGACTCCATCTCATAGCCAGAAAAAATCTGAGGGCCTCAGACATACAACCACAAGGAAGCAAAAGCTGCCAACAACTGAAATGGGCTTATAAATAGGTTCTTCCCCAGTCAAACTTCCAGATGAGAATGCAGCCCACTTGACATGTTAAATGTACCCTTGTGTGACCTTGAGCAGAGAATCCAGGTAACCCATGCTCAGACTCTTGACCCACAGAAACTATAAAATATAGGTATTTGTTGTTTAGCCTTCTACATTTGTGGTAATTTGTTACCACCCTCAGCTGTCTTCACTTGGTGAACTCCTACTCAAACTTCTGTTTGTGTTATCTCCTCTGTGAAGATAGATAATGCTCCCAGGCACAGATGGGCTCTCCCTCCTGACACCCCAATTGCACCTCTTACACCTTTCCATAACAGAACTAGTTGTACTGCATTGTTATTGTTTAAGTTTTAAGTCCATAAAAATAAAGCTGTATTTTATGCATCTTTGATTTCTCAGTTTCTAAAACATAGTGACAATTTTGTAGAGAAAAGAAAAGAGAGAAATTTAACAAAAAAGTAGGAGATCACGGCAACTAGAACTGCTTAATAAATGTTTGTTGATAAGTGAGTGAAATTATTTTGATTATTTTCTTCTCTGGTCTATTGAATTCTACAGAAATGCTTTCATTTCACCCTGATAGGCATCTCAAATATTGAGGCTATCATCGTAATAGAAGATTGAATTATCACTAACTTGGATTGCCAGCAAAAAATGAAAATAGCATTGAGAAAAGAACTACTACACTAGTAAAAATATTTTTATTTAATTTTATGGCTAAAAGAAAGCTTTGGTAAAATAAGGTCCTAACTATCAGATTAAGAAGTGATGGGGACAATTTTTCAGTACACCAAGTACTGGAAATGCATATTTTAAAAGATCAGTTGATAGGAAGCATGGTCAAATTCAACCAACTTTGAAAACATCTCATTTAACTTTATTCGATAGAAATAAATAATAGAAGAACTGACAGTTTCCCAATTTCTCAAAATTTTATAAAAAATAATTTTAAATATTTAATCTCTTTGAAGGAAAAGTAAAATAGTTAACTTGCCAGTTCTTTTTTTCTAGGGTAATTGTCACTTTGGATTACATAGGTAAATTCATGAGAGGGCTTAAGTTGATTATGCTTATTGTGAAATTATTGCTTACTGTGTGTGTGTGTGTTATATTGCATCCAAGAAGAAATAAAAACAGAAGAGGTCCACTACAAAGAAAAAAAAGTATTAACCCTTGCCAAAGCATAATTTAACCACAGATAAAGTCTGAATTTTTTCCTAGTGTCTGCTTTCTGCAGGTCAGGGCCACTGCAGGCAGGCAGATGATGAACAATCCAGCTGCTGAGATTGGAATGATGGATGGATATATGGATGGACACAAGCTGATAACTTTCAGTGACAGCAGCTGCCCTACACTGTTAGGTTAGTTGCTGAGAGGAATAAAGTAAGTATTAACTTCTAACAATTACAGCTATTTCACATTGCATGTGTGTCCAGCAACTTCTCAGTTAATCCACTGTTGCTTGAGGAGATATTTCAAATGTCAAACATGTAATGCCCAGTGCCCAGCACATGGTAAGGATACATTAATATTACTCGAACGTAAATCTGACTTGCTGCTCTAAAACTGTTCCCTGCCTTTGGGAACTGAATGCTTGCCATTGGAACCAGTATTACCTACACTTACATTAATTTGGATGGCATGCCAGCCTGGTAGGCTAAACACTGAAAGTTTAATGATGAGAGTTGAAAGGAAATCTGCTTTAAAACTTATGCTTGCACAATTCCAGTGAGAAAAGCACAAACATTGGATTTTATTATGGTCTTTTGGATTGAAGAAAAAAAAAAAGACAGTAAGTTGGTGAGGGAGAGGTGAAGTAGCTAACAGTTTTAGCTGAGTAGCCAATGCACTATATTGCTCCAAGCTTTGGTTAGCCTCGGGGCTCTTCGATCTTGGGCCACCCTGTGTCTACTGCATAAGAATAGAGATTGCACTACTTTTCTGTGTCTGCTGTAACACATGACCACAAATTTAGTGACTGAAAATGAAACACAGGAAGGGCATCAAGATGGCTGATTAGAGGCAGCGGGTGCTCACCTCCTCCACGAAAAGAATCAAAATAGCAAGTAGATAATCACACTTTGAATAGATCCTCTAAGAGAGATCACTGGAATTCAACAGAGAAGTGACAGGAGACACCTAAGGCAAGGAATGAAAGGGAAGGAGGCAACCTACTCTCCCAGGATCAGCTGAGAACCTGGTGAGGCTTCCCAGTGTGGGGAAAGGGAAGGTGAGAGAACTCTAGCAGCAGTCCATATTCCCACCATGGACTCTTGCAATTCTAGCCACAAGAAAGCTCTTTGAACCTCATAGACCCTGAGACTAACATAAGGGACTGCCTAGAGACCATGCAATAGTACTGTTCCAGAGAGGGAGCTCACACTGGGTCCCACACACCTCCTGAGTCTTAAGCAACTCTAACATGGCATCATTTTGAGAGCACAGCCCCCCACCAGACTGCATCCTGCCCTGGGGTCCAATAGGCTCTTCATCTCCACATTCCTGGTGTCCCATGGATATCTGCCACCTGCAGCTACTGCTGCTCCTGGCTGCTGGGACCAGGGCCAATGTGCAAACCATGGCAGTAACTTTGCTATCCCCAGCAGTGGGGTTGGCATGCATTTACAAGTGCCCTGAGGACAGGCTATGCCACCTGCAGCTGACACATGGAACCAAAGCATACACACTCCCCAGCCACCTGCCTACAGTGCTGCCACTGAAAGCAATCCCACCCCCACTCTCATCAGGGCCAGAGTGCAGCTGCTGCAGAGCCCCCAGTCTGAGTATTCCCCTAGGGCCTGGGGATCACTGTGCCCCTATCTACCACAGTCAGCACCTCCACACACCAACTGAGGCCCTGAGAATGGGGCCACCTGGCCCAGTTTCACCCACCCCAGTGCCCAAGCACACCACTCAGGGACCTGGGAATGGTCCTGCCCTGTCCACCACTGTTGGCACCTGAGCACTCATTTTTGGGGCCTGAGGATGGGCCCGCACAATCTGCCACTACCACTACAGCTGGCACGCATATGCTACCTGTGGGTCTGGGGACTGGCCTGCCCAGCTTGTTATAGCCACTCCCAATACCAGTGCAGAGTGCTTGGAAGCCAGACGGTTGTCCTGACACTGCTACTGCCATTATGCATGTCATGCCCACTGCCAAAGAGCATGAGGACCCATCCACCTGCCCTGTCTACCACTGCCACTGTCAACACACATGCGAGCCACCTAGAGGCCCAGGAATCAGCCTGCCTGGACCTGCCAACACCAATGCCAGTGTATGACACCCAACAGCTATAAAATACACATTTTTCTCAGCAGTAGATGAAACATTCTCTGGGATATACCACATGTCAGGACACAAAACAAGTCTCAACAAATTTTTAAAATTTGAAATTATATCAAGCATCTTCTCAAGCCCCAATGGAATAAAACTAGAAAAATAAAGAAAACTAGAATAAAACTAGAAAATAAAATAAAACTTGGGAAACTATTAATACATGGAAATTAAACAACAAGCTTCTTAGTGACCATTGGGTCAAGAAAGGAATTAAGGAGAGAATCAAAAAATTTCCTGAGACAAATGAAATTTGCAACACAATATACCAAAACCTATGGGATACAGCAAAAACAGTGCTAAGAGTGAAATTAATAGCAATAAATATCTACATCAAAAAAATTGAAAGACTTCAAATAAACAATCTATCACTGAAGTAGACAAGCAAGAAAAAACAAAACTCAAATTATTAGGAGGAAAGAAATAATAATGATCAGAGCAGAAATAAATGAAATAGACTAAAAATAAAAATACAAAGCAACAATGAAATGAAAAGTCGATTTTATGAAACGATAAGCTAAATCTGTAAATCACTGGCTAGATTAACCAAGAAGAAAAGAAAGAACACCCAGATAAGTCCAATCAGAAATAAAAAAGGAGTCATTACAATTGATACCACAGAAATACAAAGATAATCAGAGACTATTATAAGTAACCATTAACAAATTAGAAAACCTAGAGGAAATTGATAAAGTCCTGGACACATACAACATACTATGATCAAGTCAGGAAGAAACAGAAAACCTAAACAGACCAATAACTACAATAACTAGTAATGAAATTGAATCAGTAGTTTAAAAGTCTCCCAACAAAGAAAAATCCAGGATCTTATGGCATCACTGCCACTGCCAAATTTTACCAAACAATTAAAGAACTAACACTAATTCTCCTCAAACATGCAAAAACAATTGAAGAGGAGAGGATTCTTCCTAACTCATTCTACAAGGCCAGCATTACCCAGAAACCAAAACCAGACAAGAACACAACAACAACAACAAAAATAAAGCTATAGGTAAATATCCCTGATGAACATATATACAAAAATCTTCAACAAAATACTAGCAAACAGAATTCAACAGCACATGTAAAAGATGATACACCATGATCAAGTGAGATTTATTCCAGGGATGCAAGAATGGTTCAACATACTCAAGTCAATAATGTGATATATCACATCCAAAGAATAAAAGACAAAAACCATATGGTCATCTCAACAGACACAGAAAAAACATTGGATAAAATTCTACACAACATCATGATAAAAGCTCTCAACAAACTAGGCATAAAAGGAATATACTTCAACATAGTAAAGGCCATATATGCCAGACCCACAGCAAACATCATACTGAGTGAGGAAATGTTGAAAGCCTTTCGTTTAAGAACTGGAACAAGACAAGAATGTACACTTTCACCTCTCCTATTCGACATAGTACTGGAAGTTCCAACCAGAGCAGTTAAACAGGAGAAGAAAATGAAAGCCATTCACCTTAGGAAAGAGGAAGTCAAATCATTCCTCTTTGAAGATGACATGATTTTACATCTTGAAAGCCCTCCATCAAAAATCTCTTATATCTAATAACAAAATTCAGTAAAGTTGCAGAATGCAAAAATCAACAAATAAAATCAGTAGCATTTCCGTGCTGTAATAATGAACTGGCTGAGAAAGAAACCAAGAAGGCAATCCCAATTTATAATAGCTGCCAAAAAACACCTAGGAATAAATTTAAATTTCATTTCAGGAGATGAAAGGCCTCTACAGGAAAAAGAAAAAAAAAAAAAAAAAAAAAGACCAAACATGGGTAAAATAATTAAGGAGAACCCACACAAAGGGAAAGATATCCCATGCTCGTAAATCAGAAGATCAGTATTGTTAAAATGGCCATACTACCCAAAGCAATCTACAGGTTGAATGCAATCCTTATCAAAACAGCAATGTCGCTTTTTAACAGAAATGGAAAAAAAAAATCCTAAAATTTGTATGGAACCAAAAAAAGAGACCAAATAGCCAATGAAATTCTGAGTAAAAAGAATAAAGTTGGAAGCGCCATACTGCCTGATTTCAAAATACATTATAAGGCTATTATAACCAAAACAGCATGGTATTGGCAGAAAAACAGACACATAAACCAATGGAACAGAATATAGAATCCAGCAATAAATCCACATATTTACAGTCAACTGATATTTGACAAAGACACCAAGAACATGTACTGGGGAAAGAATACCTTCTTCAATAAAAGGTGCTAAAAACTTGGATTACCTATGCAGAAGAATGAAAACAGGATGTCTGTCTCTCACCACATATAAAAATCAACTCAAGATGAATTAAAGATGTGAATATAAGACCTAACACCATAAAACTATTAGAAGAAACCATATGAGAAACATTTCGGGACAATGGTCAAGGCAAAGATTTTATGACTAAAACATCAAAAGCACAGACAATAAAATAAAACATAGGCAAATGGGACTATATAAAATTAAAATGCTTCTGTACAGCAAAGGAAACAACACAGTAAAGAGACAACCTGTTGAATGGGAGAAAACATTTCCAAATTATTCATCAGACAAGTCTAATATCCAGAATATACAAAGAACTCAAACAATTCAACAGTTTTTTAAAAATCCCATTAAAGAGTGAGCAAAGGGCATGAATAGACAATTCTCAAAAGAAGACATACAAATGGCCAACAGGCATATGAAAAAATGTTCAACATCACTAACCTTCAGGGAAATGCAAATCAAAATCACAATGAGATATCATCTTACTCCAGTTAGAATGAATCTTATTAAAAGGACAAGAAATCACAAATGCTGTCAAGGCTGCTGAGGAAAGGGAACTCATTCACTATTGGCAGGAATAGAAATCATTGCTGCCAATATGGAAAACAGTATTGCGATTTCTCAAAAAACTAAAAATAGAACTACTTTATGATTCAACAATTCCACTACTGGGGATATATCCAAAGGAGAGAAAGTCAGTATATCAAAAGGATACCTGCACCTCCACATTTACTGCGGCACTATTCACAATAGCAAAGATATGGAATCAACCTAAGTGTCCATCAACAGACAAATGGATAAAGAAAATATGGTGTATATACACAATGAAATACTATGCAGTACTAAAAGATGAAACCATGTCATTTGCAGCAACATTATGGGACTTGAGGACATTATGTTAATTGAAATAAGCCAGACACAGAAAAACAAATATTGCTTGTTTTCATTCATATGTGGGAGCTAAAGGTCAATTTCATGGAAGTAGAAAGCAGAACTATAGTTCTCAGAGGCTGGGAAGGATTGCAGTGGGGAATGAAGAGAAGTTGGTTAATAGACACAAACATGCAGTTAGAAGGAATAAGTTTTAATTTTCTACAGTAGAATAGGGTGCTATAATTAACAAAAATATATCATATATTTCAAAATAGCTCAAAGACATGATTTGAAATGTTCCCAGCACAGAAACGTAAAATGATAAATAAGGTTATGGATACCCTAAATACCCTAACTTGATTATTACACATTCTATGAATATAACAAAATTTCATATGTACCCCATTAATATGTACAAGTATAAATAAAGAAACAAACACATTTAATCTCTTACAACCTTGGAGGAATTTTAAGAACTTCAAAATCAGTCTCACTAGACTGAAGTTAAGGTGTCAGCAGGGCTAGCTCCCTCTGGAAGCTCTGAGAGGAGAATCTTTTCTCTACCTTTTTTCAGCTTGTAGAGGCCTCTGCATTCTTTGACTTTTGACCCCTTCTTCCATCTTCAAGACACATTACCCAATCTCTGCTTCCCTCGTCACATTGTCTTCTGGTCTGATAAGGACCCTCATGATTGCATCAGGCCCACACAGATTATCCAGGACAATCTGCTCCTCAGGATGCTTAAAGTGCAAAGTCTTTCTTGTCATGTAAACTAACATCCCCAGGATCTGGGGGTTAGCACTTGGAAATCTTGGGAGACCAGTGTTCAAACTTTCACTGGGATTTGGCCACAAGTCTAGTTGACAGAATATTCAGCGTTAAATAAAATGATGCAAATTTAGGATCAGGACCAAATGTTGAACTAACAAAATGCCCTTTCGAGTATAAATATAGTACATTGGTTTGATGCTTTCAGCCGGTAGTTTCTCAACCTATCTTCCCTCCAGAGGGAAAGGTAGCATGCCAGAACTTATTACAATAAAGATTGCATACTACCTATCCCCATGGTATGACATGGCTGAGACCACTGCTTAAGCCCTCTTAGGGGCCCACGGAGGTCCCTGGAATCAGTAATTTACTAACTTTATCCATGAGGATTCTTTTCAGGTACCGTAGTGATCCGAGCACATGAACTTATTTCTGATTGTGCTTGACAAACTCAGAGGGAACTTACATTTACCAGCATAAAAATGTCCCCACATCATGCTTTCTCCTGACTAGCTTCATTTCCTTTCTCAAGCTCAGCTAACACAAAATACAATCAACTCCTGGGCTTTACATTCTGTGATTGTGCATATCGGGCCTTATTGTTCCCAGTAGGTGAGTAAAAATTGGGAGCCAGGGGATACTGCATTGCACTGAATATGATTCATTTCCCCCTGGTTTATTAAGACCAGTGTTCTGTTATACTTCCTATATTATTCAGGAACAGATTTACCAGCTGGGAGCAGTTTGCCCTCCACCCCTGTGATAAATCCAAGTAAAGTTTGACCTGCCAATCTTGTGCCCCATCAGGATATCCATGGGCAGAGTTTCTCAACTTAATTAGAATCTGTCTTAATGGGCTCGCCAGGCCCTGGGAGCCCAAAGATGCTCCTACACAGCAGTTTTCTTTCTCTCCCTCTTCTTCTAGTTTGGCACAGCCTTGTCAACAGGTGTGATCAACAGTAAGGAAGCCTGCAGTGCCAGTGCTCCCATTCTGGTTCAGGATGAGAACCCACGACTGCAAAGATGGTACTCACAGCCTCAGGCAAGCTGCCACGAGATCGTCATTCCTTGGCACTGGTGCCTGTGGCGAGCATCTAGGCAACTTTTGATTGGGCACCATGCCCTCCAAACAGATGGGCATGAATGTAGGCAGGCAAGAGACCATTTATTTATATCAACCGTATTTGCTGAGGGCAGGGTTCCCAGCTGGGAACATCAAAACTGCTCTTTGTCCTGGCCGTCTGCAGCTCTGATGGAGGTGATGCTGCCTTGCAAATTCAGCTGGATTAATTTTGAAAAATAAGAACAATGTTTCTATGAACACCAGGGGACATTCTTGGCTCCCTTCAATGGTTCAGAGCACAGAGCAGGCTGGGCCCAAGTCATTTTAATAAAATCTCCCGTCCCTGTTTGGATTGGATGGGAAAGAGCCAAGAAAGCTTTCCAAATCGGGCCAAATTTAGGTGAACAGAGTTAGCCCCACATGGAAGCCAGTTTTGTGAGTTCTTTTATGCACAACGCCAAGTAGCTTCCAAAGAAAATTAAGCTGAAGTCACTCGGACTCAAGAGCTAGGAAAGGCATTCTGATACTACCCTGTTTTTCTCGGCATCCATTAACCTTCACGTTGTCCCTCCTGTAAATGATGAATGGGATCAAGTGTGAGCTGAAAGTGCAAGAGTAGACATTAGGGCTGGCTTCAATGAGAGTTTCAATTGGCTTTAAGGGTAAATAGATAAATAAAAAAAAAGAATTATTACCTACATTTAGACATCTGAGCAATTGTAGGGGTCTCTAAAGAGTACAACTTTATTATTAATATCAGTATTAACTACTAAAATATATTGCTTGCTTACATGTCCAGCGTTGTCTTAAGCACGTTACATGCAATCTTTCTGTTAATGTTTGCAAGAGCTCTATCATCTAATAATAACTCCATAAAAGTGCTATTATTAGTATCATTACACAGATGAGCAAACTGAAGCTTAGAGAGACTTATTCAAAGTCCCACAGCTAATACCTGGGATACCCAGGGTACAAACCCAGGACTGCTTGACAACAAAGCCTGACACTGTTCCGCTTCCTCTGGAAACACAGGAAGCTGCCAGTCTGTTTGGTAATTGGCTTGCCTAACTCGAGGGTGTTTCGTATAATAGTAGTTTAGGCTGATGCTTGTCAAACTTTCATGTGCCTACAAATTTTCCTGGGGGGGAAAGTGCTAAGGTGCAGATTCTGATGCAGTAGATTTGGGAGGATGTCTGAGATTTCTGCCTTCCTAACAAGCCCATGATGCTGGCACCCAGCTACACTGAGAGCAGCAAGGTTTCAATTTAGAATGAGCATTGGATCTCAACCTGAGCAGCATGTTGAAATGTTCTGGGGAAAGAATTTTGATGCCCAATAGTACTTTCAGAGATTCTGATTTAATTGTTCGACAACCTTTGGGTTAGCAATTCTCTTACCTACCAGTGTTTTGTCATTTGTTTGAAATGGGAATGCTGAATTTTAAAAGTTGCCCTTGGTTACATTCTGTACAGATGGAAAATAAGACAATGAATGAAGATGTGTTGTTGTAGGACCCTCCCAGTTCCTAGTCAGTTCATTTTCCTGACACTGACTATTTATAACAATGCTGGAGGCAGGTGATGGGATAGACCCTGCTATTCACACAGTCGTCCTTAATGTGAACAGCTGGGAGCAGGAGCAGACTGAGATCAGCACCATCGTCGCAATTGTTTAAGAGCCAAGTGTTGACAAACTGTATGTTGATGGAGGGGATGAGAAATTACAATCAGAGACATCATCTTTCTATGATAGGGGTTTTTTATTGTTATTTTTGGTTGAGAGGATCTAAATAGGAAAACCTAAGGCCATTCAAATCTAAACTATATCAAACCTTTCTTTAATCAGTTGCACATAACAAGCAATAGTATGGATCAGATGTTCAATGATTGTATTTATTAGAGAAGAACAATTGATTCCATGTTGGCAGATATGTGACCATGGCTCTTTTTAGGGTTTCCTGCTAAGTGTGATCAAACCAAAAGGACTACAGATTATTAAATTCAAATCAATATTTTTGCTGGCAAAAGCAAAGCATTCAGTGAGAAAAAAAGTATCTGCTTTTCAGAAGATCTCAGCCTCATGTATTATTGATGCAAAGATGATCAGATAAAAACTAGAACTTGGCAAGCTGTCAAATAAAAAATGCAGAGTGAATCAAAAATTTATAAAACAGTATTGAGTTATTACAATTCTATTATAGATACCAGTAATCATTTTTACTGAAACAAACCCCTTATATGACTGTACAGCTGGGACGTTAGGGTATGAGGATTTAAAACTCAACCTCATTTTGAGTGGAGGATACCACAAAATTAAAAATTAAGTGTAAAGAGTAAATTATTTAGGCACTGCTCAGTAGCAGATTGAATAAAAAGAGTTTTGTTTTTTTTTTTTTAAATGGCAATGTTTTCCTTCTTGGGCCACATTTTGCTGACTTCCTTGAAAAATTACTGGCATTAGATTCAGAGCAGGATGAATTGCTTTACAGGATCTGTAAACCTAATCTGAGCATGTGCCAAGCACATGCACGATGCAAGATGCTGGGGAGGAAAAATGACTTGGTGAAATATTTTGTCACTTACGGATTTTCTTTCATAGAAAAAAGATTCCAACTCTATAGTTGTATTAGCTGTCTCATCTTGTGTAGGGCCCTTCTCTCCCCCTTGCTGGAACTAACGTCTGACAATGCCAGAAACATATTCAAGAATGGAAAGATGACTGTCACCATTCCTAAATATTCAGAAGATAATTGCCAAAGTTAGAGCACCTTGACATAAAACATCCCTTTGGCCCCCAAGCCAATTTGCCTATCCAAGATCAAATAAATAGCTATAATGATAAAATCATGCAAGTCTGGATACATAATCAGCATTAGAAAAACAGCACTAAGAAAGTTGAACAGCGCCAGGCATGATGACTCATATATATAATCCCAGTACTTTGGGAGGCCGAGGCAAGTGGATCACTTGAGATCAGGAGTTCGAGGCCAGCCTGGACAACATGATGAAACCCCATATTTACTTAAAAATATTACAAAACATAGCCAGGCATGGTGGGGTGAGCCTGTAGTCCCAGCTACTAGGGAGGCTGAGGCAGGATAATTGTTTGAACCTGGAAGGTGGAGATTGCAGTAAGCCAAAATCATGCCACTGTACTCCAGCCTGGGTGACAGAGTGAGACTCCATTAAAAAAGAGAGAGAGAGAGAGAGAGAGAGAGAGAGAGAGAGAGAGAGAGAGAAAGAGAGAGAGAGAAAAGAAAGAAAAAAGAAAAGATGAGAAAAGACAAGAAAAGACAAGACAAGAAAAGAAGGTTTAACAATGAGACCTGCATTCTATCCTTGGCTTTTTCTCTCTGCCTAGGCAAAGAACAAAAAGGGTCTCTTGGAGCTGAAAACAATTCCAAAGCAAGGTAAGTATAGAACACAACCAGAAACATTGGCCCTGGTCACTTTGTCTTTTAGAAACAGAATTGACTCCACTTAAATGGATCTTATGAAGATGCAGAAAGGGAGAAATGCTTTGCTTAATCAGACCCAGAGCCAAATTACCCCATATTATGACCAAGATAAGAAAGTGTGATAAACTTTCATCAGACTTCAATAGGCAAAACTTCCATGTAAATTACATGTTTGCCAATTAGCCTTAATATTGCACATTGAACATTTTACCTAGAATTCTGATGCCAAGAAACCTGCAAGATTCATCAATCACTATCATGAAATAGCACAAAAAAAACTCAGATTCTCTGCTGTGATATATGAATTATGTTGAATCATTATTTTTTGACTTAATGTTTCATTCATGTCACTGTGACTGTTTTCAAGAACATAAGGAAAAAGCAAACACAAGGAGAATTTTAATTTCCTACCGAGAACCAACCTTAAAATGTTCCCATGGCACTTGCATTTGTCTTGGGTAACTGGTTATGTGCTCTGCTGTCTTCCCAATATTAGGAGTTAATTATTCAGTGTTGATTATCCCAATTACTAGGCTAGTGAACTCAACAAGAGCCAGATGAGGGCTGGAGATCAAGTGAGCCATGAGATCTCAAGTAAGAACAAACTCAGTGTTTGAAATGGGTCTGCTATTGCATGCTCTACCTCTGTCAGAATCCAATGAGGAAAACAGAAGCCACACTAAGTATTTCACACAGAAGAGATTTAGTACAAGGAGTTGATTACATGTGTGTGAATAGAGGGCACAGCCTTTTGGACAAAGAATAAATAAAAATCCCTAGGGTGAAATGCTCTCCAACTGCACACAGGAGTTTGGTAGGCTTAGCCAACCACCCTGCTTCAAATTGCATTTCAGCCATTTGGATCTCCTGACTTGCTTCTACTGGGAAGAATAAACTCTATCCTCATTTCCTATCATCTATTGCAGCGTGGAGTGACTGAAAATTGTTCAAGCAATTACTGGTTCACCAACCGGGTGCCTTTGGCCATAAGGGGCCTTTTGGGTTTGCAATAGCTCTACTGTCATTTCCCTTCTTTGGCTGATTCTGATACAAATTGCTAATGGCTTCCAAAGTGTGGTCCTCTATCACACTAGAAGGGAAGTCAGATTCCTTCAAAAATGCAGTTTGCTCTTAAGGTATGTGTAGCGATGATGGGAGTGGAATGGAAGCAGAGGACAGGGACAGAGGAGACACTCACCTGTAACACTAATCAACACCACTGATGAGTCCTATTGGTTCTGCCTCCTAATTATCTCTCATATTCATCCCCTTCACTACTCCCACAGCCACTGTGTTCCTCCAGGTCATTTTCTCTCTTAGCTTAAATATCACAACATCCTCCTAACTGATCCCTCTGCCTTCTATCCAGCTGTCTCCCTATTCACAATTCTCCATAGCAGTGGTTGTTTACCAGGGGTGTACTGCCACGTCTATTCCCACCCCCGACCAGCAGATATTTGAAAATGTGTGAGAGTGTTTGGGGTTGTTGTGATAATGGGGGTGGGGCATGCTGGCTGGCATTAAAAGGCAAGATCAAGGACACTGAAATGGCTACTTGTGTTCCTATTGCTGTGCTAAAAAGAAAAAAAGTGCAGCAAACTTCACAGCATAAAACACTCATTTACCATCTTACAGTTCTGCAGGTCAGTGGTCTGACCATGGCGTGACTGGTCTAAGATCAAACTTTCAGCAGGGCTGCATTTCTTAACTGGAAGCCCAGGGGGAAGAATCCTCTTCTCAGGTCATTCAGGTTGTTAAACGCAGAATGCAGTTCCATGTGGGTGTAGGACTGTGGTTCCAATTTTCTTGCTGGCTCTCAGCAGGATTATTCTCAGCTTCCAGGGGACTCTCACATGTGTTGGCTCATGGTCTCCTTCATCTTCAAAACTAGTAATGATGGATTGAATCTTTCTCATGCCTTGTGCCTCCTGTCCTCTCTTCTGCCATTCCTTTTTCTGGCTCATCTGTCTTCCTCTTCCACTTGTAAAGGCCCATGATTAGACTGGGTCCATCCAATCTAGGTACTCCAGGATAATTTTCCTAACTTAAGGTTTATAACTCTAATTGTGTCTGTAATGTTCCTTTAGCCATGTAATGTAACATGTTTACAGATTCTGGGAATTAAGACATGGACTTGTTTGGGGAATCATGAATCTGCCAGCTACACCTGGAATGACTGATCTTCATAACAAAGATATGCAATAACAAAGGGTGCAATAAATTTGTTTTCAACTGCTCTATAATAGAGACATAATTATGACAAGAGTCACACAACAAATTTTGTCATTCAGGAGCATTTCATTTGCACTATCTGTATTGAAGTAGAAATTATTATTGAGCCAATGTTATGGAGAAAATTGAAACACAAAAAGGATAGGCCAGGTGCAGGGGCTTACACCGGTAATCTCAGCACTTTGGGAGGCAGAGGCGGGCAGATCACGAGGCCAAGAGATCAAGACCATCCTGGTCAACATGGTGAAACCCTGTCTCTACTAAAAATACAAAACATATTAGCTGGGCGTGGTGGCGCATACCTATAATCCCAGCTACTTGGGAGGCTGAGGCAGGAGAATCTCTTGAACCTGGGAGGCAGAGGTTGCAATGAGCTGAGTCATGCTATTGTACTCCAGCCTGGCAACAGAGCAAGAGTCCATCTCAAAAAAAAAAAAAAAAAAAAACACCACAAAACAAAAAAAGGATAAATACCTGCAAGAGCACTTTGTCCTCAGGTGGCAAAGCTAAGATCCAAGGCTAGTTTCTGATTCCAAGCCAATACTATGGTATCTTTCTGAACCAAAAATAGTACCTTATAGTTTATAAAACATTATGCCACAGAGTCCTCATAACCTCACTCTTAAAATTAAAATGTTGATCTCTTTTTTGGACATGAAGAAAGATACTCATCAAAGTTAAGTGACTTGGCCAAAAACACACAGCTAATATGTGGCAAATTCAGACTAAAAGTCAGATATTTTAATTATATTCCTCTTGTTCTAACTATACCATCTACAAACTGGGAAGAGGCTAGAACTTGGAGAGTGGAATAAACTACCTTGGCAATGTGTTCTCAAAATATTTGTGTCATCATCTCATACCTCCCTGTACACACACAGCCAGTAAAGAACTTAGACCAATGAAAAATCTATTTAGAAAAAAAAAGAACTCCTGTATTCATGAATCACTTATATATTATGCAGGTGGCAAAAAGAGAGAGAAAATGTTGTGTGAATTTAACCTCCAAAAAGATGATAGGTGGTGAACAATGGCAGTTAGTTAGCTTGAGAACAAATGTTGATTATCATAGTTGTCAGAATACATACAAGGTACAGAATCCAACCTTGAGATAAGAAATCTGTCACTACAGTGTATGAGTCAGGACTCTGTTGGCTCCACTGTAGCCAGCCTCCAACAGGGCCTCTAGTAGTCTTTCCCTCTTGATATTCATATCCTTGTGTATTCCCCTCCCATACTGAATCAAGATTGTCCTAGTAAACAACAGAATACTAAAGATGTGATGGTATGTCACTTTCAAGGTTAGGTCATAAAAGACATTTTCATCTTCCACCTTGGTCTCCGGGATCACTTAACTTAGGGAAAGCCATCCGCCATATCATGAGAGCAGAAGCGACGCTGGGGAGAGGTTTCTGTGTGAAGAACTGAAACCCCCTACCAATAGTCAGTACAGGCTTATCACCATGTGGCTAAGCTACCTCGGAAGCAGATCTTTTAGCCCCAGTCAAGCCTTTAAGTGGCTGTAGCTCCAGCAAACATCAAAATGAACATTATGAGAAATCCCAAGTCAAAATCACCCAACCAAGCAGCTTCTGAATCCATGACCCATAGAAACTGAGAGATAATAAATGTATAATGTTGTCTTCACCCACTAATTTATTACACAGAGATAGATAACAATACAGGCAGCAAGTGACACAACTCCTATTTGAACTAGCTTTAAACAAACTTGGACCTCTTAACCTCTATAAGTAAGGAAAGTCTCAGGAGACATGGCCTTAGGGAGAGTGGAACTAGGTACTCCAAAGGGGCCAGGCTCCTTTTTTCTTTCACTCATCTCTGCTTCTCTCTGCACATATGTTGCATTCTCTTAGTCTTCCTCCACCTGACAGAAAACATGGCCACCAACACAGTCAGGCATTACATCTGACTTTCTCCCATCCCAAGTTCTAAAAGCACGGAAAGTACTCCAGTTGGCCTAAAAATGGATTACTTGCTCATCCTAGACCAATCAATGGAGGCCTAACTGGTGGAATCAGTAAAAATATCTGTTTCCATCCAAACCACATTATTAGGGTGAGGAAAAGAATGTTTCTTAGAAACAGCATGGGGTGGACAGTTTCCTTGGAAGAGAAACAAGCAATCTACTACTCACTGTGTGTTCACATAGGAGAATGAGGACACATACATATGCATGCACAAGGGGTTTCTCTATGCTAATCCTGGGGCGACAGTTAACATCATTATTTTCATGAATTATTTTATCACCTGGCCCTAAGGACAAGCTTCTCTCTAGCCAGGAGACCACATCAGCCAGATTTCCAATGAGAAGTAAATCTTATCTTTCAAAGAGAAAGGAGAAAAAATAGCCTAAAGCAGCCCCAAAGTAGAAAATATTCCTGAGATTTCTTTCCTGAGAACCTAGGGTCTAGATGATGAGAGAGGAATAACAATAATAATGATAATAGATGTCATCTATCATGCACATGTCAGGTACATTAAGCCACTGGATATCATTTTGACTCATATCACACAACTGATAAATGCCAGAGCCAATGTGACTCCTGAGTCTGTCTGTTGCCAAAGTCTAAACTTTTAGTCACTATGCAAAATATCAGAGAAGGAATTACACAAGCCCAAGACTCAACCAAGACCATGGTTAGGTCCTAAGCTAAAGAAAAGCAGAGCAAGCTACCCCCAGCTGAGAAGCTATTTTCTATAAATTTCATGTCAACCAAGACCTCACCTCAGCATTTCCCTGAGAGCCAGGGGGAAGAACCGAACTCCAGCTCACTCCTGCTGCTCTTGTCTATGAAACAGAGCAAGACCCAATGCAAAAGTTTTCAGAATTTTGTTATAACAAAATCTCTATTTTTCAGTGTCTTCAGAAATAAGTTCTGCAAATCAATTCCAGCTTTGGGTGGCTCTCAGAGGCAGTTACATAAAAAGAAAGCCCATGTGATTCATTCCTGCTGAGAGTGGGCCACTTTGCTCTCTTGGAAAAAGGGGATTTAAGTGCTCATCAAGGCAAGCATGACATCATCACTGACATGTCAGGCCAACCTTCAGATGAGGACCATGTCTGTTTCTGTTAACTGTGTCTTGGGGAAGTTAATACTTCCATGTCAAGGTTTCTTTATCTGAAAAAAAAAAAAAAGTGCCTCTATCTCATATTTCACAGGGTGATTGTGAAGATCAAATGAGACAACACATGTGGAAACACCTAGCAAAGTACTTAATGCTATAGTTTCAATGTTTATCCCCTTCAAACCTTCCACTGAAATTTTATCCCATGTTGGAGGTGGGGCCTAATGAAGGGTGTTTGGGTCCCCGTTGTGGATCCCTCATGAATAGAGTAATGCCCTTCCTTGGGGGTGAGTGAGTTCTCACGCTATGAGTTCCTGCTAGAGTTGGTTTCAAAAAGAGCCTGGCACCTACTCCACTCTTGTTTTTTTTCTTACCATGTGATCTCTGCACACACTGGATTCTCTCGCTTTCTGCCATGGGTGGAAGCAGCCTGAGGACTTCACCAGATGCCCAACTTTGAACTTTTTCAAACATCAGAAATAATGTGAAACGACTGAAATAAACCTTCTTTCTTTATAAATTACCCACTCCCACATATTTCTTGATAGCAACACAAAATGGACTAAGAGACACTTGATAAACATTTGTGGCATTTGTCTTTCATCATCATGGCTTTGTTTAGCTCTATGTTACAGTGCATGCAGCTTTTCTCCTCAAGGAGGTTCTAAGTTCCACTTGGCAGCATCACTGCCTTATTCCCACTCTGTATCCCACACATCACTCCTGAGCAGGTAGGGTTTGATGTGCTAATAGTGGTTGGTGCTGGACTCCACAGAGAGCAAATTTTCAAAACCAGCAAGCAGGATGTTTTCTGGCATGCCACAATATGCCATCATCTCAACTAGACAATAATAATATAGATGAACACTTGAACATTTGAACAGATATCTAACCTAATTGACTCAGTGGCTATAAGAGACAATTCCATGGATACATATAAACACTTTAATCCTACATAGCAAAAACTGTGTCAATGAGTGTAAGTAGTTAGTTATAGCCTCCACTCTCATCTGGGCAACTATGCCCTTTCTCCAACCCCTGTTGACAAGGCAACCCCAAGGTGGCCACATTGCAAACTAAATGATCTCCTCAAGTTTACGCAGTTGCACAGTTGGCTGGACCAGAGACATCAAAATATAATGCAACTAGGAATCAGATGAAGATTTGGACTAATCAGATCCTTTCCCTTGAGAACATGAACTTAGAAATACCATGGAACAAGGCAGTGCCAGATAGGCATTCAAACTGAAAGAATACCGTTGGAAGACAAATAAGAGTAGGGGATAAAGACTGGAGTCAGTCAGCCTGGATCCATGTGTTACCTCTGTCAGTTCCTGCCTATGTTATATTGGGAAAGGTACTTTCTACAAGTGTTCTCATCTGTAATATGGAGATGATAACAGGACTTCCCTCGTTGAGTAAGTATGAGGATTAAAGAGTAAATGTGTATGAAAAGTACTTGGATGGCTGACATATAGTTAGAGCTATATAAGCAATGGCTGTCAGTATCAAGTAGACTCCAAGATCAAGGAAAGCCCATACCATGTGCAGACCACGATGAGAAAGTAGAAACTATGAGAATGCCTAGAAAGCTCTGAGGTCAATACTGAAAGAAGAGTAGGGTATGTGCGTGGGGAACCCGTGAGTCACACAGACCTTCTAAAGCATGAGAAAGACGCACAGAGCATAAGATATCTTTGAGCTGACCCCTCTTGAATGTCCTTCAGCTCCTTGGAGGATGGGTCAGCCTGCCTGTTCTCTGAGCTGGGAAACGTAAAGAACCTAATATTTGGTACAAGATGAAGCCTGAACAAACAGAACTGTGTTTTTACTGCAAGTCCACAAAGGCTTCATGAAGATGATGTATCCCAGTTTTTTTCAGTGAAGAGATAAAAATGAGGCCATGAAAAAACCACATTGACATGCCCCTTACCTCGTTGTAAATTGCCAGTGAAAGCCCCAGGTTGGCACATCTGAGCTTTCTCCATCTAGCAAGTGATAACCCTTATCAAAGGAGCAGAGTCTGAAGCAAAGAATGTCTTGCAGCCCCAATAAGCTCCAAGGCGCTGGGCCAGGGTAATGGACCATAGGTGATGGAGCAGGGTCTGCCAAGCTCAATAATACGGCATTGTGGCTGCATTGGAAAATGTTTTAATTTACATTTTCAAGCGCAAAATATTTTCCCCTCATGCTTTAGCTAAATTAGGTAGTTAAAGTCTGTGAAGTGGCAGTAATTGGAAACAATGGATTTTATATTTGACATTTATTATTTTAGTGGAATCTGTTTTACATTTACATCAAACATCTAAGGACCCCTGCAGAAGTTTCCTTTGCTATTGCATTATCATTTGGCTCTAATAACGCACTTTGAATTCCCAGTTCTCAAATATAATTACATCATTTCAGATAGAGTAAGAGATGGAGTAGAGAGAAACCTTCAATGGAAATTGTACCCCTGTGCTTTCCCTTCCTTGTGTTGAACTTTGATACGTTAATAATTTGCTCAATATATTTTTATCCTAATTCTTTACAGTTTCATATTGTTCTCTAATTACTTTATATATTTTGATCTTCTCCAAAAACCTACTTAGGAACAAAAATCATGTTTTGTCCATATATTTGCTTGAATACAAGCACATAATGAGAATCAAGAAATGTTTCTCTACTCAAAATAGATCAGTGCTATCTTATGGGAAGTGGGGAGTAGAATCCAAGGGAGGACAAAATTCCATTTTGTTTAAGGAAAGATTTTCTTACAGAGCTGCTCGAGATGGATTAGGCTGATTCAGAAAGTAGTGAATTCTTAGTCCCCAGAAATGTTTAAAGGAAACTTTAAATAATCACTCTTCCTATTCTCTAATTTGACTCAAAGTAAAAATTGTAAAATACATTTGGGTCAGAAGTTCTATAGATAAGTTTAGGCTTTACCTAAAGCTCTGCTGTAATGGATGTCCCATCTGAGACCACTTTGTAACAAGGAAATGGGCCAAGAATGAAAAGGTTTGGAGTCAGAAAGAATTGGGTTTGACTCATAGCTTCATATCTTAATTCTGTGTGATCATGGGCAAAATGACCTAATCTCTCTAAGCTCAAGTTTCCTAATCTTGCAATGGCGTTAATAATGTAACTATTAATGAAAATTGAGAATAGGTATCCCTGTAATGAACTGGATGTCCTGAAGAGCCCCCAGTACTTAAGAGAGCCCACTTCTTTTGTGGTGAGGGAAAGTCAAAAAGTACCATTTAATTCTTGACTTTCATAATTACAGAAATCCAAACTGAGCAAATTTTTGGAGCAGAACTCAAAGACAGCCACCAGAAATTAAAAAAAGAATGGGTACCCTTCAAATCACAGGGAAAACTGAAAGTGACAGAGAACAAAGAAAAAGAAAGGAAACCTAAGACAACAGAAACTATAAAGCAAAATGACATTACAAAAATAACCTATATTTGTTAATGCAAATTAAAGTATTAATGCCAGGAACTAATACTTTAATACTAAAGTAAAGTATTAGTTCCTTATTAAGCATTAGTTCTTGACTAAAGCATTAGTTCCTGGTACTAATACCTTAATTTGCATTATAAAGTCCTTACTATGTTGGTAAGGACTTTACAAACTTCGTCTCCTTTAGTTCTTACAGTGTCCTAGAGACTGGCATTATTTTTAGGCCCACTTTACAGGTGAGAAAACTGAGGCTTAGAAAAGTAGAAATTTCTTAAATTTACCCAAGGACTAATACATTTGAAGCCAAACAATCTAGCTGCAGGGTGAACACTCCTAAATATTATGCCACCCTGTGGAAGCAAAAGAAAGGAACATAATATGTGTGTATGTCTAAATATTATCACATATTTATATGTACAGGAAATAATTGATCATAAATAAAATATGAAACAGTATTTATCTCTAGGTAGTAGGATTATGAGTACTCTTAATTTTTTCATTTATAGTCTTCTGCATTTTTCAAATTTTCTGCAATGAACATGTATTTATGTAGTCAGGGGAAATGCCATGAAATTTACAATAGATTGCCCTGCTTCTTATTATATTAGGAAGCCTAAGTCATGGTATAAATTCTTGAGACTTTCCTGGGATGTATGCTTCCTGAGGGAAAATGTTTTCAAAATGTTATCATTTCTTCCAGGGGAGCCAGCATTAAAACTAGGAGATGAATGAAGCATTTTCGTTTGTTGTTTCTAGTGTTTTCTATACAGATTAAAAAAAAAAAAAACTAAAAGTTTTCAGTCTAAGGCGAATTTATATAATCACTCATCTTATGCTCTCATTTGACTCAAAATAAAAATTGTAAAATACAGTTGTCAGAAGCTCTATAGGTAAGTTTGGCCTTTACCTGAAGGTCTGGGGCAATGGATGTCCCATCTGAGGAATTCCAGAAGAACTCCCCAATCTAGGGAAAGGTCTCACCTCAGAGGCAATGTGTGAGAGATGTAGCTACTCACATTAATGCAGCAAACAGCAGTCACATGGTCACACAGCAACACATTCTCTTCCAAACTATTTCCATTTCGTTAAACCACAGAAATTGCCAGAAAGGATTGTAGTGTTGAGTCCCACCCTTCTCTCTGTAAGTGAAGAAACGGAGATCTTGAAATACTGCATCACTCTGTTTCCATCATGACCTTCCTAGACCAAGCTACAGCCATCACTTACCTGAATTCCTGTATCTGTCCTCACCTGACTCACACCCAGTTCAGCGCCCTTCAACTCCATTTACCACCATGCTGCTGCCCCGACTCTCCCACTCACGGATTTTTATTGTTCTTAAAACAGAGAAGAATGCTCTTAACATGTTTTACAAGGTCTCTCCTAATCTGACCCTTCCCCCTCCCACATTTACCTAAATCACTTTTTTTTTTTTTTTTTTTTTTTGAGACAGAGTCCCCCTCTGTCACCCAGGCTGGAGTGCAGTGGCACGATCTTGGCTCACTGCAACCTCAGCCTCCTGGGTTCAAGCAATTCTCCTGTCACATCCTCCCAAGTACCACCACACCTGGCTCCTTTTTGTATTTTTAGTAGAAATGGGGTTTCACCATGTTGGTCAGGCTGGTCTCAAATTCCTGACCTCAGGTAATCCACCCGCCTCAGCCTCCCAAAGTGCTGGGATTACAGGTATGAGCCACTGCCACCAGCCAATCACTCTCTTCTTTAGTTCTCTAAGCCCCAGCTGCACTGTCCAATTTTTCAAACTAGCTGTTCTCTGCCCCGCGCCCCACCCCCTGGCACACACACACACAAAGGTTCCTCTACTGACCACGCACTTAGATCATTTCCAGTAAGAGGTTTCCTAGACTCCAGTCCAAGTTAGATCCTTCTCTCTTATTGTGTAAGTATCCTTCCTAGCTCTTATCACAGCTGTAGCTTTGCACTTCTTGCCTGTATTCCTCCCACTGGATTGTGAATCCAAGAGGCAAGGACATGTCAGTTTCACCCAGCATTTCATCATCAGCACTAACCCAGTGCCTGCCACATAGGATGCTGCATGGACACTTGTTGGATGAATAAATGGGTGGTGCACAGAGAGCCAATGACAGAGCAGGGTCAATGTTTCATTCCACACTATTTCTTTAACACGCTGGGGGAGAAGAAAGGCATGCCTCACACCGCAGGGATTTGCCTGCTCTGTGTTGTCTAAAATTATTTATTTCTTTCCCATCCTAGAAATATATAGTTTTAGAATCATTTAGCATCCGATGTCATTTAACCCAAGCTTCTTATCAAACAGTCAAAGAAACACAGGCCCAGAGAGGTTATGCAATTCTCTCAAAGGCACATAACCAGTTAGTGATAGAGTCAAGACTCAAATCCAGGTCTCCAGCATCGTTTCCTGTAGAGCTCCTGTCTCTTTCACACAGAGCTGCCTTTGTCCATCAATTATAGTTCTAGCCCAGCTCTTGTTTTTCTCCCAGATTTAAACTGTCAGACCTGGTCCTTCTGACTTCTCTCAAAGTCATCCTTCTCCACCTTCAACCCTGAGTCCCTCCTGAATTCCTTCATTTTACTTAGAGTTGCAAAATTACTTGTTTGTGTTTGTCTCAACACGTTTCCCTGACATTCTGAACTCTCCATAAATCAACCAGTGACAAAATTGTATTCAATCCCTCTTGTATTCTCAGAACGAAGCTGGCTGCTACAGGGAGTAAAAGGAAGACACAAATGTCCTTTTGACCCTTAAGAAACAAAATATCTATTTGAAGAAATAAGGCTCACACATCTAATGCTACTAGGGGAAAAAAAAACAGTAATAATAGTAATCAGGTTTGTGTAATACAGACTCTGAGTGCTACAGAAATTCAGCCAAAGAAAGATGAAGAATGCTACACATGGAAGGTGGAAATTGACCTGCAGCTTGAAGGAAGTTAAGAACTTAGATCTACAGAAAGGAGAGAGAAAAAAAAGCAATTTAAATTGTCATTTTCCAACAAGGGAAAAGGATGGAAGCACCATCAATGATGCTTGATGTTGAGAAGCATCATCAATACATTTTGTAAAGGACCAGCTCGAATGGAGAATAAGCCCAGACATGGGGGTGTAAAGAAAGACAAGGGCATAAGGTCTTGTTCCAAATCCCAAAGGGACTGTCAACAGACAAGTTGGGGAAGCTTGAGGGACAGTGTGACTCTCAAACACTGCTATGGCCTCTCCACTATTCAGATGTCAATGTTAATAGTTAATGGTAAAGTTAATCCTTATTGAACTCTATCTATATGTCAGACATTATATTAAGTGCTTTGCATATGTTATTTCATTTATTCTTACTTAATCCTCTCAATATTCCTGTAACAGTAGGTAGTAGTATTATCCTCGTCTTACATATGAGAAAGCTGAGGCTTTGTCAGAGTAAATAACTTACCAAAGAAGATTATATAAATGGATTACATAGAGCCAGAGTCTCAACCCACACTCTATACTTGGGAGCCTGAGCAAAAATTAAAACGACTCAAAAATTTCCAATGTTGTTTCTAAAAACCAAAATAATAGCACAGAGTATGAAACCAGAAGTTTACCCATTCTACCTAGTATGTGTAAATCTTAAGGAATTTTACTGAATTTTACAGGCATAGAGAGATGTAAAGGGGTCAGTTCTCATAACTTTATGATATTAAAATTTCATTAGTTTAGAACCATTAAGTCAAAAGGTAAACGAAATTTTTTTTCTAAATGCATCTGAGTTGCTGACTCAGAAATCACATGAATTGCTCTCCATTTTTTCTCCACTCATGAATATTCTTCCTGATGTCAGTAACAGCATTTTAACATGCCTCTTATAGGTAACAGAAAAGGTGATCTAAGTTTCAGGAATGGAAGGAGGGAGGGAAGAGGGAAGGAGGGAGGGAAGGAGGGAGGGAAGGAGGGAGGGAAGGAGGGAGGGAAGGAGGGAGGGAAGGAGGGAGGGAAGGAGGGAGGGAAGGAGGGAAACAGGGAAGGGAGGAGGGAAGGAAGGAAGGAAGGAGGGAAGGAGGAAAGGAAGGAAGGAAGGAAGGAAGGAAGGAAGGAAGGAAGGAAGGAAGGAAGGAAGGAAGGAAGGAAGGAAGGAAGGAAGGAAGGAAGGAAGGAAGGAAGGAAGGAAGAAGGAGAAAGAAAGAAGGAAAGAAGGAAAGAAGGGAGGGAGGGGCAGAAAAATTGTCTCCTCTTATTATCAAATGATGCTCGCCACCGCCTCTTATCTTCCCTCCATCTCCAGTAATGTATGTTGACAATAGTGACACCTCCTGGCGAAAACAAACTTGACCTCCTGCAGGATTTCATTTTGCTCACTCATTGTAAATTACTCTTGACTCTTCTTGTTGCCTCCAGGTGCAGTTTTCTTTTGCTTATCTGGAAGACTGTACACTAGAATGGCCATCCTCAACCTCAGAAACTCAATAACCCAGTGCTGACCTAACTGCAGAATTCTGTCTGACATGCAAAGCCCCGGAGTTTCATCCTAAAAACGTCAGCATGATTAGCCCAGAGACCCAATTCACAGCCTTCCTACTTACAGCTACATTAAATGTAAATAAAGCAAACTAAATACCAGCTACTGAGAAATAGTTCAATTAAATCCTACAGTGAGAGTGCCTCTTGATTTTAATGTGTTTAATCCCCTGGGAAACATAGTTGTTGTATGCCCTTCTTGTAGAATTTTTTTTTTTTTTTTTTTTGTCTCATACTTGTGCAAATCATACAGCCCCCAAAAAGGCTAAAAGCTGTTAGTACTATTGTTATCTAAAACAGTTTTTAAAAACTGACTGTGAAAGGTTTTGTTTCATCTCATTTCCCAGACATTCTAGGACATAATCCACATGGTTACTCACCTTGAAAATAATATATTGGAAAATATAGTAAAGTATTTTGTACCTACTTTGAAAGCAATCCAGCATTTTGTTTGTTAAACTAGACCCTTGAGCAAGCATAATTAAAGGTGAAAGTAGCTGACTGATCAGAGAGGAAAATGCAGACCTCAAGCCCTATGGCATTTTCCTTTCGTCAATTTTATAAAATAGCTTAGGCCCGTCTGTTTTTCTCTCTCTCTCTGAATCATTCAGTGGTTCAGAGTATAAAGAGTTTACCTTGAAACTTGTTTGCTTCTATTCCATTCATAGTCTGCACAAAGAAACCCCTTCATTTGGCCAGCTAAACCTTGTAAGTTCACTGGTTGAAAAATGTCTATGAACTTTCCCTTAGTGAAGCTTTTATTTTGAAAAGACTCCTATGTGAGACCTGCATATTAAATCTCAGGTGAACTTGCATCCCAAATTAATAAAAATTCAAACCCTTGCTCCTTTCCAGATCTAGTGATTCTTTTGACACATAAACCTTGGAGATTAGATTATATCTTTGTTATTCAAGAACAGAAAACACTGATTTTTTAAAAAACAAAAGTTCTTCTTGCTGATCAAAAAGAAAACAGTGGATGAGTTGTGGCAGTTATATTTTTGTCTCTGTGTTGTTTTACAGTGAAAATCGTGGTTAAAATTTCAACTGCCTTCTGATACAATAAAGATTCCAAACATGGGCATTTCAAAACTTCATGCAAAGGCAAATTGTGGTGGGAGTGGTCAATTTATAAAAGAAAAAAAAACTCTCTGCTTGCCTTAAAAGAACCCACATGAGAGATAGACACTGGAACTAGAAGAACAGCTTCATGATTAGCACAGCATCAAAACGATAGATCTGGAACATGTCAGCATATAACACACAAATAACAAATATATATTTGGACTCTATCACATAAGCTTATTCATTTACTCAACAGTGAATAAAGTATTTGCAGTGGGTTAAGCAAAATGGTAGGTGTTAGAAAACAATGGTGAACCCTGCCCTCAAGTGACAGCAGTCTAGTATGAGATGATAGAATTGTATGAGACATACTTATACTGAAAGATTAGTCATTGTTTATCTGAAAATCAAATTTAACTCAGTGCACTCCATTTTTATCTATTAAATTTGGTAACCTTAATAGAAGGTAAATGGGCAATTTCTTCTTTTTTATTGTTATTTTTCAGAGACAGCCTCTAACTCCTGGGCTCAAGTGATCCTCCCACCTCAGTCTCCCAAGTAGCTGGGATTACAGGCCAGAGCTACTGCACCCAGCAGCAATTTCAATATAGTATGATATATTGAAGTGATAAGAGTGATCTGAACATTAAAGAAGTACATAAGGATATCTCTTTGAAATATTTATTTTATTTCCTTTGGATACATACCCAGAAGTGAGACTGCTGGATCATATGGTAGTTCTATTTTCAATTTTTTGAGGAATCTTCATATTATTTTTGATAATCTACCAATTTACATTCCTATCAACAGTTCTCTTTTTGCCACATTCTTGCCAACATTTGAGAAGAGCCATCCTAACAGGTGTGAGGTAATATCTCATTGTAGTTTTGATTTGCATTTCCCTGATGATTCGTGATGTTGAGTACCTCTTTTCATATACCTGTTGGCGATTTGTCTTCTTTGGAAAAATGTCTCTTCGCCTCCTTTGCTCATTTTGTAATCAGGTTACTTGTTTTTGTTTGTTTTGTTTTGTTGTTTGTTGCTATTGAGTTTTATGAGTTTCTTACACATTTTGGATATTAACACCTTATCATATATATGATTTGTAAATATTTCCTCCCATTCCACAGACTGCCTTTCATTTTTTTATTGTTTCCTTTGCTATGCAGAAGCTTTTAAATTTGGTGTAGTCCTACTTGTTTATTTTTATTTGTGTTGCCATGTTTTTTATTTCATAGTCAAAAGATCACTGCCATGTTCATTGTGGCATTATTTGCAATAGCCAAGATATGAAAACAATCTAAGTGTCCATCAACAGATAAAATGATAAAGAAAATGTGGTGTGTAAATACACAATGGAATATTATTCAATCATAAAAAAGAAGGCAGTCCTGCCTTTTACAACAACATGGATGAACCTGGGGAACATTAAACTACATGAGAGAAGCCAGGCTCAAAATACAAATACAGCAGGATCTCACTTCTAAGTGAAATCTAAGTAATTCGGGTTCATACACGTAGAGAGTTGAATAATAGTTGCCAGGGAAAGGAGGGTGGGGGAAATGGGTAGATGTTGCTCAAAGGGTACAAACTTTCAGTTATAAGATGAATAAGTTCTGAGGATCTAATGTATAGTATCGTGACTGTATTTTATAATACTATGTTATTCACTTGAAATTTGCTGAAAGAACAGATCTTAAGTGTCCTCATGCCCCTCCCCCAGCACACACACAAAATGGTAACTATGTGTGGTGACGGGCATGTTGATTAACTTGATTGTGTTTATCATTACACAATGTATATAGATATCAAATCAGCATGTTGTCACCTTAAATATATACAATTTTTATTTGTCAATTACACCTCAATAAAGCTGGGGCGGGGGGGAAAGAAGTGCATAAGGAGGTAACCCTGACTTTGAAATTGGGATCTGAAAGATAAATAGGAGTTAACCAAGAAAAGAGAAAGAGGTAAGTGATTCCAAGAGGAAAGGCAAGTGCAACGTCCGGGAGGAGAGAAAGAGACTGACACATGTCTATCATTGTTGTTCAAAATAAATGGGCACAAGGTGATGAAGCAGGAGAGATTAGCAGATGCCAGACCACAGGGACCCTCTAAAGACATTTGGATGTTGTATTTAGGACAAGGGAAAATTTTAAAGGTTTCTAGGCAGAGGCATTTTATGATCAGATGTGTCATGTAGGAAGATTATTCTGGATGAATGCTGGAAAACAGACATCTGGCAAGACTGGAGGCAAGGAAACCAGTTGAAATAATATGCTTAAGGGACACTAAAGGAACTAAAATCTTAACCAAACTATGAACTAAAATCTTAGCAGTAAGAAGTGTACATCTTAGTCTAAATATATAAAGACCCACAAGTCTATGAATAGGTATTATTATTCCTGTTTTATAAATGAGGAACATGAGATTTAGAGAAAAACAAATAAATAATTGGCCTGTAAAGCTAGTAACTGGTGTTGTAAGGATGATATCCAGGTCTGGAGGATAAGCCATGGGCTGTAAGATGGTGCCACTGACCATGACTGGAAATACAGAAGAGGGTACGCATTTGTGAGAAAAGTGCTGGGCTCCTTTTTACACTTATTGAATTTCAAGTGCCTATGATACCTGAGGGCAACTGGATAGATGGGTTTAGAGCTCATCTCGAAATGAGGATTGGGGAGATGAGCTCATCTGGAGACAGGGACTGGGGAGATGAATCATCAGCCACACAATTATAATGGAAACTCTAAGAGTATAGATAAGGTGGATTACAGAGTGAAACTAGAAATAGCCCTAGGGAAGAATCTTGAGAAACCCAACATTTAAGGGTCAAGTGTGGCCAGGACAGTAGGAAAAAGCCCCAAGAGTATGGTGTCAAAGAAGTCAAGTGCTATGGACTGAATGTTTGTGTTTATCCAGCCAAATTCATGTGCTGAAATCCTAACCCCCAAGGTGATGATGTTAGGAAATGGAGCTTCTGGGAAATGACTAGGTCATGAGGGTAGGGCCCTCATGAATAGGATTAGGGTCCTTACAAAAGAGGCCCAGAGAGCTACCTTGCTCCTCCACAAATGAGAATACAGTAAGAAGATACCATGTATAAGAAAGTATGCCCTTATTAACAACTGATCTGCTGGTCATATATTCCTAAGCCTCAAGAACTGTGAGAAATAAATTTCTGTTGCTTATAATCTATCCAGTCCATGGTAGTCTGTTACAGCAGCTCAGATGGACTAAGACAAAATTGTTACTAAGAAGTAGAAGCACTGGCTGGACGCCATGGTTCACGCCTACAATCCCAGAACTCTGGGAGGCTGAGACAGGTGGATCACTTGAGGTCAGGAGTTTGAGGTCAGCCGGGCCAACATGGTGAAATCCCATCTCCACAAAAAAGACAAAGATTAGCTGGGCGTGTTGGTGCATGCCTGTAATCCCAGCTACTTGGGAGGCTGAGGCAGGAGAATTGCTTGAACCGGGGAGGTGGAGGTTGCAGTGAGCAGAGATCACACCACTGCTGTACTCCAGCCTGAGTGAAAGAGTGAGGGAGACTCAGTCTCAAAAAAAATAAATAAATAAAAAGAAGAAAGAAGAAGAAAGAAGAAGAAAGAAGAAGAACTGCTATACAAATACCTAAAAATGTAGATCTGGCTTTGAAACTGGGTAATGAGTAGAAGGTGGAAGAGTATTGAGCTGAATGCTAGAAAAAACCTGTATTGCCATAAACAGACTACTAAGGACAATTCTGGTTAGGGCTTAGGAAGGTTATAGAGAAATCCTCAATCTTCTTAGAGAATATCTGCGTGGCTGTAAACAGAATGTTGGTAGAAATATGGATGATAAAGTTTATTTTGATAAGGTCTCAGATGGAAATACAACCACTTAGGTATTCACTATTTGAAACTGGAGGAAAGGTGATTCTGATAAAGTGACAAAAAGTGCATCATGTTCATGTCCTAGTTTTTTGTGAAGGTAAGTAATAAAACTCACAAGATATTTGGCTGAGGAAAAGTCTAAGCACAGTGTTGAAAGAGTAGCTTGGCTTCTCTTGAATGTTTATAGTCAAATGCAAGAAAAGAAAAATTATTTAAAGATGGATTTTTTTAGGCCGGGCGCGGTGGCTCAAGCCTGTAATCCCAGCACTTTGGGAGGCCGAGACGGGCGGATCACGAGGTCAGGAGATCAAGACCATCCTGGCTAACACGGTGAAACCTCGTCTCTACTAAAAATACAAAAAACTAGCCGGGTGAGGTGGCGGGCGCCTGTAGTCCCAGCTATTTGGGAGGCTGAGGCAGGAGAATGGCGTAAACCCGGGAGGCAGAGCTTGCAGTGAGCTGAGATCCGGTCACTGCACTCCAGCCTGGGCGACAGAGCAAGACTCTGTCTCAAAAAAAAAAAAAAAGATGGATTTTTTTAATTAATAGGAAGCCGATCTTAAAGATTTGGAAAATTTACAACCTGGTCACACTCTAAGGAATGAGAGAGTATGTTTAGGAGACAACACCAAGGATGTTGTGAAACAACCTTTTGATAAGATTAAAATTGTACTGGTGGAAACCAGGCACTACTCATCAACACAATGGAAGAATGACCCCAAGGGCATTTAAAGACTGTGGGGGTTGTCCTTCTCATTGCAGGCCCAGAATATCAGGGCACTGGAGGCAAAATGCTTTAAAGGCTCTGCTTCTCTCATCCTTGCCCAGTGATCCTAGGCAGTTCACCCAGATGCAGCATGGACCAAGGTGACTGCCCCCTCAAGAGGGCACAGACGATAAACCTTGATGACAATCATGTATTGCCATTTCCACTGACCTATAGATTGTACAAAATATGAGGGTATGGCTATCTCCATCTAGACTGTGAAGGATGGAGCCACCAAGGAAAGTGTTAACTTCAGGGTAGGGCTACCAGAATCCCCACTAGGGCAATACTTAGTGACACCATAGGGTTAAGACCACCATGGTAACTTCAGACCATTAGAGCCACCAGCCTGAAACTCCAGCGTGGGAGAACCACTGGCACAAAATTCCCACCTATGAGGGGGTGCAGCATAGGCTGCACCTATCATAGCCGTGGGTGGGACCACCCAGAGTTCTGAGGGCCCAACCCTTACTGCAGTGTGTTTGGAAGGCTACACATCAATTCAAAAAACATTATTCTGGAACCTTCAGATTTTTTTAACATATTTTTAAATTTCTATGGCTTTTGGGATATAAGTGATTTTTGGTTACATGGATGAATTGCATAGTAATAAATTCTGAGATTTTAGTGTACCCGTCACCCAAGCAGTGTACATTGTACTCTGTGTGTAGTTTTTTATTCCTCATCCACCTTCACTCTCCCTCTTCTCAGTTTTAAAAGTCTATCACTCTGTATGCCTTTGTGTACTCATAGATTAGCTCCCACTTATAAGTGAGAATACATGATATTTGGTTTTCCATTCCTGAGTTACTTCACTTAGAATAATGGTCTCCAGCTCCATCCAGTTTGCTGCAAAATATATTATTTTATTCCTTTTTATGGCTGAATAGTATTCCATGGTGTTTATATACCACATTTTCTTTATCCACTTATTAGTTAATGGGCACTTAGGTTGGTTCCATATCTTTGCAATTATGAGTTAGGCTGCAATAAGCATATGTCTGCATGTGCCTTTTTCATACAATAACTTATTCTCCTTTGGGTAGATACCCAGTAGTGGTATTGCTTAATCAAATGATAGATCTACTTTTAGTTCTTTAAGAAACTGGAGCCTTAAGATTTAATGTTGTTTGCTCTGTTGGGTTTTGGACTTGCTTAGGACCTGTCAACTCCTTCCTTCTTCCTGTTTGTCTCTTTTGGAGTGGGAATGTCTATCCTATGTCTGCCCTGTCATTGTGTTTTGGAAGCACATAACATGTTTGATTTCATAGATTCACAGCTAGAGCGATTTGACTTAGAATAACTCATACCTTGAGATTCACCTATATCTGATTCAGATTATATTTAGATAAAACTTTAGACTTTAGACTTTTGAGACAATGCTGGAACAAGTTAAGACTCTGGGGGCTACTGGGATGGAATGAATGTATTTTGGATATTAAAAGGACTGCAATTTGGGGAGGCCAAGGGCAAAATGCTATGGTCTGAATGTTTGTAGCCCTCCAAAATCCATATGTTGAAATCCTAATCCCCAAGGTGATAGTATTAAGAGATAAGGCCTTTGGGAGATGATTGTGTCATGCGGGTGTAATCTTTATGAATGGAATTAGTGTCCTTTTAGGTGAGGTCCCAGAGAGCTACCTTGTTCCTTCCTTGATGTGAGGATTCAGCAAGAAGTTGCCCTTTATGAAGCAGACAGTAAGACCTCACTAGACATCAGAGCTGCTGGTGCCTTGATCTTGGACTCCTTAACCTCAAGAATTATAAGAAATAAATTTCTGTTGTTCATAAGCTACCTATGTCATGGTATTTTCTCATATTAGTCTGAACGGAACATTCCAAGATGTAGGTAGTGTCAGCATTATAATACGAATTATGTGAGATGTGCTAATCGGAGAGGAAATTTCGAAGGTCAATCTGTTGTATATAGCAGAAGAGAAAAATGTTAAAGCTAGTTGAAAGAAAAATAGTTAACTTAGTAAATTTAGGGGTAGAATATACTGGTGCACCGGAAAAGACAATTAAAACAGGAGAAAGAGAATGGTGGAAATGTGAACTGCTGTGCCTTCTTGCCAGCCCAGCAATAAGGCAAGTCTAGAACACAGTGGGAGTGTGATCAAGTAGGGTTAAGGTTAATTTTAATAAAGACTAAACTTTACATGTTCATAAAGTTCAATAAAGATCAAAGTCACTTCTGGTTGACCTAGTCATGGGGGTCTCCACCACATGCTGTTGGTATTATTATGAAAAACAAACACAGACATGGAGCTATTTTCAGTCAAGTTTGTTCTGCCTTAAGGGAAAGTTTGGGAAGGTGCTGAAAGGAGGGAGGAGAGGGCTGTGTGCTACAAACTAAAGGTGTCATCAGGACAGAAAAAATTTAAGCTCTCCCTAAAGAAATTAAATTGAGCCTACCCACTGGAGAGCTTCTGGGTACAGCACTAATCTGTTATTCTCCTATTGTCTTTGAACAAACTATGCACAATTGTAAAATGTACTGTTAAGAAAGGAAAAGCACCCCTACAAAGAGCTGGAAGACAAAAGGGCTACATCCTCAGTGTAAGAGTAAATGAGAAATGAACTCACAACACAGAAAGGGACGGTGAAGAAGTGTCTCCGTCTTGGCAATTTGTGAAGAGGAGATTAAAAACCCTCCCCTAGGTGTATGAGCCAAAGCACAGGCTTTGGTCCGAATTTATACCATCAGTGTAGCCAAAAAAGACCTCAAGCAGAAAATGTAGTTTAAAGTGATTTCAGGTTAGTGGACCCAGTGACTGGCAGAAAGAAGGAAACTCAAATCCGTCAGGAAAGTTGTTATCAACCCAGGCTTACAGTGATTTGAAATGCCATGAATTATAAAATATGCTAAAATGTGGGGGAAAAAAAAAAAGTCTTAAAGTGTGTGCAATAATGTAATTATTTCACCCTTATACCAGTTGGCCTGGAAGGAACTGTGGGTTTCACCTGATGACCTGTGAAGTTAGCTTAGGATCAGAACTTTTAATGGGCTGCCCTAGGATCAGAGCTTAGACTGTTTTTACTGTCTTAGTCTCATCTAGCAGCATTGGGCCTACCCAAAGGGAGTACTGAGAACAGAACAGGAAGTCAACAACTTGAGTCAATCAGGGTAACTGGCACCTTTAGGCCATACTTGTTCCAGTTCAAAAGAATTCTCAGGACAGGTGTGTGTCGCTGGGTTCACTGCAGAAACCAGATCACACACTTCTTCCAAGAAGTCTATAAAATAAGAACTAAAGAAATCCAATGGGTTTAACAACTACATCACTACTCCTCTTTCCAAGAACAATTTTGATGGAGTTGGAAAGAAAGAAGAAAAAATGCATTGAGTTGAAGTTGTAAAGGAGGTTAATAATCAGGTAACATGTAGAACAAAGTAATAATCATCTCCGTTCTAAAGAAGAGGACAGAAATTTTAATTCCCAAACATGGTATCTGTCCATTTTCTCTATTACTTAAGGTCAAGATAATGCATTCCTATAAAACCTTTTGGGGATTTCACTGGTGAAGGAACCTAGTCTAAAATCATTTGCTGTTTCCAACCAAAGGCTCTTGAAATGAAGGATTTATTCATGAATGTGTAATTTAGGTGTTTTACATTGGACCACTGAAGAGGCATAATAAATTCTTGAATGTTAAGTGATGTTTACCTTTTTGGTTCACTGTGAAAGAATGTTTAAATTAATTCAATTTGCTTTATTCCACTGACCAACATTCATGTATATCTTAGAGTCTAGTATATATCTAGTTAACATCAAAGTGCTCTTTAAAAATTTTCTTCAACCAGATTCTCAACTGTCACTGTCCTCTACCACCCTCACATTATTATTCTAAATTAGTGAAGTCTTGCTGCCCATGTAATAACTGTGTTTAGACATACACAGAATATTTCTTAAAGTTCTAAACTCTAAGATTTCCAAACCTGAAGAAGAAAATATAAAATAGGTGTTATCCTTGCTACAGGAGTTGCCTGGCAAAAGATCCTGTTTCCCTCTTCTCCATAGAAGCAAAAGTCATACAGATATGCTAGAGTTAGTGGTTCATGTTTTTTGTGTAGAGGATATATTTTATTCTGGTTTTGCCACTCTAGCTAGAGAAATGTTTTGAACTTGTCTCCCTAAGTAAAATAAAACAGGTAGGGCTAATAGTAGGAGGTCTTAGGAGAAAGTTGGCCAATAAAAACCTCATCTCCCACTTCCAATATAACAGCCCTAGTGGAGAGGACCTTAAAAAGTCAAGACTGGGTTAGTGCATCAATAAGACAGCAGAATAAGAATTTTCAGTGTTCATCCTCTTGCAGAAATATCAATTTAAATAACCATCCATGCAGAAAAACTTCCTCAAAGAGCTAAGAGATACAGCATCTGGATGGGGTGCAGAAATAAGAAAAAAAACATTGAAGAGTGTAGGACAGGTTCACATTATTTACCTCACCTTTCCACCAATCCCAGGAAGCACAGCATGAAGAGAGGTACTCTCCACATGGAGGAAAGAAAGTGAACATTCAACTTTGCTGCAGATCCAAGCACTAGGCCTGCTCTAGTAAACAATAGTACCAAGCCAGCCTCTATAGAATCAGGACTCAAGCCTGCCACAGTGTCAGTCTGGCCTCCACTGCCCCAAGCTCCAGGCTTGCACCCATGGTTTGAGGCACCAAGCCCACCCCTGCAGACCTAGGTTCCAGGATCATCCTCACAGACCCAGTCACCAGGCCCACCCACGTGGACCCAGACTACAGTCCTGCCCCAGTAGACCCAGGTTCCATACCCACCCCCATAAACTCAGGCACCAGGCCAGTCCCTGTGGATCTAGGCACCAGTCCAACCTGTCCAAGGACTCCAGCAGCAAGTCTGCCCATGAACCCCATTAGCCAGTCTGCTGAGAATCTCTAGAAGGGTTTTTCCTGTCAAACGCAGCTTACAAAAATGGGGAGAGGGGCTTGCTTCTTCAGATGTGCAGAAACCAACACAAGACTACAAAGATTACAAATACTCAAGGAAACACGACACCACCAGAGAAACAAAATTAAGTACCAGGAACTGATCCTAAAGAAATGGCAATTTGTGAACTCCCTGAAAAGAATTAAAATAATTATCTTAAAGAAGCTCAGTGAATTCTAAGAGAACACAGACAACTGCAAGAAATCAGAAAAACAATACACAAACAAATGAAAAGTTCAACAGAGATTCAAACCATAAAAAAGAACCAACAAGTTCTGGAGATAAAGAACACAATGACTGAACTGAAAATTTTCATTGAGAGCCTCAACAGCATACTCTATCAAGCAGAAGAAATAATTAATGGGCTGAAAGACAGGTTATATGAGACTACTTTATCCAGTCAGAAGACAAAATGAAAAAAAAAAAATGAGGAAAGCCTAGGGGACCTGAGACAATGTCAAGTGAACCAAGATTTGGATTATAGAGATCTCAGAAGAAGCAGAGAAAAAGACAGGGACAGAAAGCTTATTTAAAGAAATAATGACAGAAAATGTTCCAATTTGAAGAGGGAAATAATCATTTATATCCATGAATCCCGAAGAACTCCAACACATTAAACATAAAGAGGGGGTTCACCAAAACATATTATAATCAAATTCTTCAAAGAGCAAGAGAGATTTTTGAAAGCGGCAAGAGTGAATTGCTTATACAAGAGGTGATTTCCAAGTGACTGCAAGTGGATTTCTCAGCAGAAATCTTGCAGGCTTGGAGAGAGTGGATGATATATTCAAAGTGCAGAAAGAACACACAAAAAAGAACATTCAAGCAAGAATACTACACTCTGCAAATCCGTTCTTCAGAAACAAAAAAGATAAGGACTTTCCTAGACAAACAAAAGCTGAAAGAGTTCATCTCCACTATGTCTGCCTTGGAAGAAATGCTAAAAGGAGTTCTTAAAGTTGAAAGAAAAAGGTTCTAACTAATAACATGATAAGTCGTGAAAGTATAAAACTCACTGTAAAAGGTAAGAATATAGTTATATTTAGAATATGTTAATACTGCAATGTTAATAAATCACATTTAACTCTTTAGTATCAACATCAAAAGACAAAATTACTTTTAAAGTGTAACTACAAAATAATTTATTAATGGATACACAATATAAAAATATGTAAATTGTGACATCAATAACATAAAATGTGGAAGCAGAAGTTACCGTGTAGAGTTTTTGTATGCAGTTGAAATTAAGTTGTTATCAGGTTAAAATACACTGTTACAACTGTAAGACTTTATGTAAGCCTCCTGATAACCACAAAGAAAATATCTGTAGTAGATACACAAAAGTAAAGATAAAGAATTCAAAAACATAATGCTAAAAAAAAAAAGCCTAAATTATTAAATAACAAATAAAAACAAGAGGGGAAAAAAGAAAAAAGGAACTATAAAACAGTCAGAAGGCTGGGCGCGGTGGCTCAAGCCTGTAATCCCAGCACTTTGGGAGGCCGAGATGGGCGGATCATGAGGTCAGGAGATCGAGACCATCCTGGCTAACACAGTGAAACCCCGTCTCTACTAAAAAAATACAAAAAACTAGCCGGGCGAGGTGGTGGGTGCCTATAGTCCCAGCTACTTTGGAGGCTGAGGCAGGAGAATGGCGTAAACCCGGGAGGTGGAGCTTGCAGTGAGCTGAGATCCGGCCACTGCACTCCAGCCTGGGTGACAGAGCGAGGCTCTGTCTCAACCAAAAAAAAAAAAAGTCAGAAAAAAATTAACAAAATGATAAAAATAAGTTCTTATTTATCAATAATTATTTAAATTTAAATGGATTAAAGTTGGCTATATGGATGAAATAATAACAAGATCCAACTATATGCTGTCTACAGGAAACTTACTTTAACTTTAAGGACACACATGGACTGAAAGTGAAGAGATAGAAAAGATATTCCATGCAAATGATAACCCAAAGACAGCAAGAACAGCTATATCTATCAAACAAAACAAACTTTAAACCAAAATCTGTTACAAGAGACAAGGTCATAATAAAATGATAATGGAGTCAATTCATCAATAGAATATAATGATAGTAAAAATATATGCACCCACCATTAGACACCTAAACACATAAAGCAAATGTTAACAGAACTAAAGGGAAAAATAGACAGCAAAACAATAATAGTAGGGGACTTCAACACCTCATTTTCAACAATGGATAGATCATCCAGACAGAAAATCAATAAGGAAACAGTGGACTTGAGCAACATTATACATCAAATGGACCTAACAGACATGCACAGCACATTCAATCCAACAACAGCAGGCTGTACATTCTAAAGTTCACATAAAACATTCCCATGACAGATCATATGTTGGACCACAAAGCAAGTCTTAACAAATTTATGAAGATTGAAATCATATCAGGTATCTTTTCTGACCATAGTGGTATGAAACTAAAATCAATAACAGGAAGAAACTTCGAAAACTCAAATATATGGAAGTTACACAACGCACTCCTAAACTCCTAGGTCAAAGAAGAAACAAAAAGAAAAAAAAAAACTTAAGATGAATAAAAATGTAAATACACCTCAACAAACTAGAAAAAGACAAATAAACTAAACCTGAGTTAGCAGAAGGAAGAGAATGATAAAATTCAGAGCAGAAATAAATAAAATAGACAATAGAAAAAAATAGGAAGACCAATGAAACTATAAATTGTTTTCTTAAAAGATAAAATGGACAAACTCTTAGCTAGACTAAATCAGAAAAAATGAAAGAAGACTCAAAGAAATAAACCACAAATAAAAGAGCAAACATTACAAATGATACCACAGGAAAAAAAATTACACTTGTTCATGTTGTCTGATCTTTGTAGATCGTAAGAGATTACTATAAGCAATCATATGGCAAAAAATTGGATAACCTAGAAGGAGGGAATACATTTAGACAATAGAGCCTAACAACATAGAATAATGAATAAAAGAAAATATTAACAAACCAAAAATGAGTAAGATTAAATCAGTAATGAAAAACCTCACCACAAAGAAAAGCTCAGGACTTGACGGCTTCAGTGGTGAATTCTACCAGACATTTAAATAAGACTTAGCAGCTAAGCTTCTCAAACTTTTCCAAAAATGATTAGGGAACGCTTTCAAAACCATCATACAAAGCCAGCATTACCTTGATACTAAAGCTAGATAAGGACACTATATGAAAAGAAAGTTACAGGCCAACATCTATGATAAATATAGCAGCAAAAATCCTCTACAAAATACTAACAAACAAAATTCAATAGTACAACAAGATCAGACAACATGAACAAGTGGGTTTTATCCCTGAGATATAAGGATGGTTCAACATACAAAAATAAATATACCAAATTAACCAAAAGGAAGGATAAAAGCCATATGTTAATCTCAATAGATGCAGAAAAAGCATTTAATAAAACTCAACACTCTTTCATGATGAAATCTCTCAACAAATTAGGAATAGAAGGAATATACCTCAACATAATAAAGGCCATATATGACAAGCTCACAGCTAACATTATACTCAATGGTGAAAAGCTTAAACCTTTTTCTCTAAGATCAGAAACAAGAAAAGTATACCCACTCTTGTCACTTCTACTCAACACAGAACTAGAATTCCTAACTAGAGCAATTAGTCAAGAAAAAGAAATAAAACACATCAAAATTGTAAATGAAGAAGTAAAATTATTTCTGTTTACAGGTTACATTGTCTTCTTTATAGCAAAACCTAAATGCTTCACCAAAAAGAAACCTGTCAGAAATAATAAACAAAATTCAATAAAGTTGCAGGGCACAAAATCAACATATAAAAATTCATTGTCTATACACTAGCAAGAGCAATTAGAAAATCAAGAAAACAATCCCATTTATAATAGCTACAATACATCCTTTAAGGGGTTAATATCTAAAATATATACAGAGCTCAAACAACTCAATGGTAATAAAATAACTCAATTTTAAAATGGACGAAGAATCTGAACAGACATTTTTCTAAAGAAGACGTAAAAGTGGACAACAGGTATTTGAAAAATACTCATCACTAATCATTAGGGAGACACAAATTAAAACCACAATGAGATATCACCTCACACCTGTTAGAATGGCTGTTATCAAAAAAATAAATAAAAGATAAGTGTTAGTGAGAATGTGGAGAAAGGGGCACCCTTGTACACTGTTGGTGGGAATGTAAATTAGTGCAGTCATTATGAAAAATAGTATAGAGGTTTCTCAAAAAACTAAAATCAAACTACCGTATCATTCAGACATCCCACTACTGAGTAAATATATTCAATGGAAATAAAATCGGTATCTTGAAAATGTATCTGCATTCTCATGTTTATTGCAGCATTATTCACAATATCCAAGATATAGGATCAGCCTAAGTGTTCATCAACAGATGACTGGATTAAAAAAATATAATGTATATCATATATACAATTAAATATTATTCAGTCTTAAAGAAGAAAAAAACTTGCCATTTATGACAATATGGATAACCTGGAGGACATTATTCTAAGTGAAATAAGCCAGGCACAGAAAGACAAATATCACATGATTTCACTTATATGTGGAATGTAAAAAAGTAGAACTCATAGAAGCAGAGAGCAGAATGGTGGTTGGTAGGGTTTGGAGAGCATGGGGACAATAAAAAGATGTTGGTCAACGTGTACAATGTTTACATTAAACATAATTTCTGGAGATCTAATGTATAGAATGATGATTGTGGTTAATAATACTATATCAGATACCTAAAATTTCCTAAGAGTAGATCTTAAAAGTTATCACCACAAAAAAGGTAACTAGGTGAGGTGGTGAATATGTTAATTAGCTTGATAGTGACTATAATTTCTCAACACACATATATATATATCTCAAAACATCATGTTGTATATCTTAAATATATACATTTGCATTTGTCAATTATACCTCCATATAGCTGGAAAATAAAGAAGGAAATAAATCAATTTTAAAAAAAAAATCAGAGCTGCTTTTATTCACTGGGGACCAAAGGTCAGAAGTCAGAGTCCCAAGCAGAGATAGGAAAGTGGTGATGTGCATCTTACTGGAATCACCTGATACTCTGAGACTCAAGTTGACTTCTCATGACTTCCCCTATAAGAATGTGGCAACCAACTGAAAATGGGAACACAGCAGCAGCCAAATCCCAGTCCAAAAAAGATTCATTTGTATCACATCCATTGCTATCTACTTTCTTCCTGAGAAAAACATCTAGGTTGTAAGAAGTGGTACTTTCAGGTCAGAAATAAGAGGAACAAATGAGTTAAAGAGTACCTTGTCTCTATTTTCCTTTCATTGTATAGCTCTCAAATCAGTAGGCTTCTTTTCCCTTTTAAATTTTTTGCTTGATAAATGCTGAATTGAAATGGATAAGTTGGGCTATGCTTCAACTACTAGATCATTTGCAAAATAGAATTTTAAACATTGCGTAGTTTCATTTGCCTAGCTGGTAAGCCCCAAAGTTAGAATATTATGAGTGCCTTATTGTATTAATTTCCTATTGCCACCATAACAAATTACCACACTCTTGGTGGTTTAAAACAGCACAAACTTATTCTTTCATAGTTCTGGAGGTCACAAATCCAAAGTCAGTATCACTGGACCAAAATCAAGGTGTCATCAGGGCCACACTTCCTTCAGAAGTTCTAGGAGAGAATTTGTTCCCTGACTCTTGCAACTTCTGGTTGCAAGCATTCCTTGGTTTGTGGCTACATCACCCCAAATCTTCAAGGCCAGTATCTTGAAATCTTTCTCTGTTCCATTGTCATATCACCATCTTCATTGTATGTGTCAAATTTCCCACTGCCTTCCTGTTATAGACACCTAGGATTGTATGTATCCTTATAAGGCTTCTTGGAACCCCAGAGACTAATCCAGGACAATCTCTCCATCTCAAGTCTTAATTTAATCATATTCACAAGGGCCTTTTTTGGCCATATAAAGTAACATTCACAGGATCTAGTGATTAGGACATGAAGCTCTTTGAAGGCCCGTTTTTCAATCTAGCATACTCACTTCTTACCTATTATCTCACAAATACAAAGTCAGGTAGATAGGTAGGTAGAGTTTAAACCCAAAACAAAGTAACAAGCTATTGGTTTATTCTTCTTCAAACCTTGCCATGAAAGTGGTAATACTCAATTATCTGGAAAATTCACCTGAGAGGAACTCTTTATTCACACAATGCTGAATGTATAAGATGTATTGAAAAATTTAAAAAAATCTCTCCAGTAGTTTGATTTCGAAGTACAGGATTTACTTTGGGTCAATATTTTGCCATCAGGCTTTAGAAAGAACGTAATAAAGAAAGATGCAAACAGAGAACTGGGATTATGCCACAACCTCTAGTTGTGGTACACTTACCCTCACTATCTGCCAATTTAGGTAGGTGTGTGAGGAGAGGAGAAACAAAGGAATTGTCCACCCTTGGACTTAAATTCCCTATAGAATTTTATCCTTAAATTTATCCTTAAATTCCCTATAGAAGCGACGTGACAAAGCAAATGCCATTTGCTTTTATATTGGAAGAGGACACGAGTCCCTGGGGTAATAAAACTCAATTCAATTCAATTCGCAACCCAAGAGAGTATACAGAATTGGATTCTAAATTAATCCATTCAGAATTTAAATACATTTTAATATCTTAAAATGTGTTGGTGAGTCATTCACACAAGATGGTGTGGTGGACAAGATTAAGGGGTAGAGACAGATCTGGGACAAAATTATGCCCTTAGAGCCTACAACTCAAGAGGAACCCAAAGTGACCCTGAACCTCAAAGACAAGGAGGAGGAGAAATATTGCCCATAAGGCCCTCAAAAGGAAATCTTTGCTTTTTGTTTCTACCTTTTATTTCTATTCCCATTGAATATTTTCTAGTCCTATAACAAATTTGATGTTCTGAGTGGGTGAGGGTAAGAGGCACTCTGAGATTTAGACCAGAAAGCACTAAACAGAACAACAATTCTCTCTCTCTCCCTCTCTCTCTCTCTCACACACACACACATACACACACACACACACACACACACACACACAGAGCTTGGGAGGACTGTGTGAGGACATCCATGTACTATGCCTAGGGTAAAGTGACTCATGAAGCTAAATCATGCCGACGTTTCTAATTCCAGATCACCAGGGATTTAAATTGTACAATGAGGAAATGACTCGTTGGATAACTTCCAGAGTTTTTCTTAAGATTTAATTGCAGCATACCTAACACTTTTATAAAATAAATACATTTTACTTATGTTTCTTAGTCAAAATATTCCTCTAACCTTTTTTTCTTTTTTTAGTAAGTGACGAAAGTGTTCTTGTTGTAATTAATGAAGAACAAAAATATTGGGGAAACATGCCTAAAGGCTTAAACTATAATTCTATTACTAATATATTCCCTTGGCTTGCCTTTTGAACTCTGCTGCCTCTTGCCTTGCAGCTGTGTTTAATGAGTAGAGAGATTATTCAAATGAGCCCACAGCAGAGCATTATTTCTGAGGCTCTAGCTATCTTGAGCAGGCATCTTCTCCTACAATCAGGCAGTAAAAGCAGACCATTGCTCTTCAGTTCCCTGGCCATGTAAAATAATTCTGTAGACACCAGATCACATCCCTAGATTGGGAGAGAAGCTACTAATGATGCCGTGGCCTGACAAAAGGACAGCAGAAATAGCCTTCAAGCTGAAAAATGAGAAGGCACCTGCGCTAGGCTCTACTGTGCGTCAGCTTTCAATTTGTCACGACCTGTCAGTGATGGAGACTGTTAGTGGCTAATAATGAAAACATGCAGCCTTACAGAATAGTCTCTTTAAAAATCACTGTTTGTGGGCATATGGCCTTTGTCCCAATAACATCACAATGGGACTCACTGCAAATGGGCAGGCCAATGTTTAATAATTTTTAAGATGTTAAAATGAGTTCCTACTCATGTAAGATTTAAAAGTTGGAACAACTCTCTAGGGGAGAAACCCCTGAGACAGTTACAAAGTTGCCAAGAAAATTTAATAAGAACTAATTTTGAGCTGATAAGCATTCAGTCCAATATGGTGGGATTAAGCAATAAGAATTCTTCCTGGGAATTTACAGAGAGATAAGCATCTCATGAATAAGTAAATTCTGAAACAGGAGGCTACCGGGTGTTTATTGATTTTGAAATCATTTGTTTGAGAAATTGCCCTTGAGGAAAAACTATTATGGCTGATAATATAATAGTTATATTCAGAGACAACCTATTTCTTTGACTGATGGCAGAATAGAAAGATTATCCACCCAATACAAAATTTATAAGCAAAAGTTTAATCCACAAAATTCACTCATTATTCTAATCTTCCATTTCCTAATTCCTATAAATTTCCAGATATCATTTTTAGAGTCAAAAATAAGTAAAGGCCTAAATAAACAGGATATCCAATTTACTAAATACTTTTGCTACAACTGGAATTGAAATGTTTTGCAAAAAGGCTGTGTCCAGAGACATTCAAAGGTTCATACGCATTCATACCAATCCTTTACACTATCTGAATCTACCTCTGCAACTGGGGATAATAATTAAAATTTAGAGGGAACTTCTGTGTCATTTAAATATTTTCAAAACAATTTTTTTCAGTTTATCATTCTCACTAAAGTAAAAAAGCAAGAAAAATTCAATCACTTTTAACAATGGTGCAAGCATAAGTTTTATGGTAAATTCTGAGTTAGGCAGAAAATTTCATCAAAAAAATCTTGTGTTTACCAATAATTGGGTAGTCATTTTTTTCCTGAACATTCCTCATAAAGGACAGCTCCCAGTTGCCCCCTTTTTTGACTGCTATCCAACATAAAGCAAGCTAACAGGATTCAATTTGGTTATCAATAAAGACGCAGTGGCTAGAACAATATTATCTTCCATGACAGTATCATGATGCATCAGTACCTGTATTGGGTTCCACATGAATAGTGAGCTTCCCATCCTCTCCTGCTTACATCTAGTCTCTGGGGAAGAATGAGTCCTCTTCAGGGCAAACTCTCCCTCTCTCTGTCCTCTTAATTCCCTCCTTCCTATATCTTCCAGGACCATACTGCATCAGTTGTGCCCTTTTCTAGATTTATCCTTGCCCCTTCTGTTTTCTCTTTCTCCTTAGTCTATTAACAAGTGACCTGACTTCATTAAAAAATAAAACCAATCTCTCTCAATTTGCTAACTCATCTTCATCCACACATGACTTGCCAGATTCTTGAGTAACTACAGTCTAGTCACCACTTGTGACTCAGCAGGCTGCTTCATTCTTTGATCCATTTTCCACCAGCACCAACACATGGAAATGTCTCCCAAGCCTCAATCATGCTTGACTGCCTCAGGTTCTCATCAATATTTGATGCTATTGGTCACTGTATCAATCCTTCTCTCTGTCTTCCATGACCTGGTTCTCCTGCTCCTGCCAGGTTTGTTGGGCACTGAGGCCAAATGCCTCCCCAACTTCTCCTCCTATATTAGTCTGTTCTCATACTGCTATAAGGACATATCCAAGACTGGGTGATTGATAAAGGAAAGAGGTTTAACTGACTTACATTTCCACAGGGCTGGAGAGGCCTCAGGAAACTTACAATCATGGCAAAAGGAGAAGCGAACATATCCTTCTTCACACGGCACCAGGAAGAAGAATGAGAGCTGAGTGAAGAGGGAAGCCCCTTATAAAACAATCAGATCTCGTGAGCAGTTACTATCACGAGAACAAGATGGGGGAGCCACTCCCGTGATTCAATTATCTTCACCTGATCCCTCCCATGATGGATGGGAATTATGGGAACTACAATTCAACATGAGAATTGGGTGGGGACACAGCCAAACCATATCACCCCCTAAAGAAACAGTACACATCCTTCAAAGTCAACCTATAATGCCACATTGTCTGGAACGTTTCTTAACTCCATCCAAGAAAAGAGTCATCCACACCTTGCACATATCTCTGTAATACCTCTTCACACATCAAATGGAACTTCTATTTATTAATTCACCAAATATTGTTGCATTTCTTCTTGATGTGAGGTTCTGGTTTTGGCATTTGGGACATTTTTGCAGAAAATGATCCCATTACTTAAAACGCCCTCCCCCGCAGCTTCTCAGGTACCCTCCTCCAAGATACAATTCAAAGCCACTTTTCCCGTGAACACCCAGTGAATGCCCCAACCAAAGCAATGCCTTACATTTTTAAATGCTCACAACCATTAATTTGCATCTCCAACTCTTATCTGCTTTTTTTTTCTATTTGTCAAGATTATCTGTATGCAGAATTTTTAACCTCTGTCTTCCTGTCTGACCTTGTCTCTGACTTTCCACCTCATCTGAGGACTTTAGCTTCTTTCTGCTCCTAGCAGTTGTTCACTCCTACTGCCCAGGACTTGCTCCCTCAAGATCTTCACTTGACTTTTGCATTATTCACTTCCTTTGCATTATTCAGATTCAGGGCTCAGAGAAGCATCCCAGAACTCCTTTCCTGTCCCAGCTACTCTAGATCACATTACTTCTGTATTCATGTTTTTACAGCATGCATCATCAGTACCTATCTTATTTGTGGTTTATTAAATTTGTTTACTTGACTGTAAGCTCAATGACAGCAGGGAATTTGTCTGTCTTGTTCACTGCTGACTCCTCAGTGCTCACAGCACATAGTAGGACTCAATAAATATGTGCAGAATGAACGAAAACCTCGTGGCCTCTATTAACTTGACAGTTACTTTGAGAACATAGAAGTTCTTTTTTATAGCTTTTAATCCCCCGTGGTGTATGATCCCTTTCCTGAAGGATAATACTCATTTAAATATTTATTGAAGGAATGAATGAGTACATAAATAAGAAAAGAATTCTTTGGATATATTCTGATAAAAAGAACCTTGTAAACCACTGGCTTGCAACCTTCACTGCCCATTAGAATCACCTGGGGGGCTTTTTAAAAATGTCAATGCCCTGGTCCCACCCCCAGAGATTCTGCTTTAATTAGGCTGGAAAAGCACTTGGGCATCAATAGATTCTTAAGCTCCTCAGATGATTCTAATAGGAAACCAAAGTTAAGAACCACTGCTCTAAACTCTATAGAAGAATGTCAAATCCAAATAAAATGTTGAATTCTGAACAAGACTTAGGCCATTGATTTGATTCTTGAGCTGCTCTTCATGAGGAATTGTGAGCAAGTGCCCTCTTTTGCAAAGGCCTACTGAAAGAGAACACTTTGAAGCAAAAAAAAAAAAAAAAAGATATGCTACTTTGCTGCTATATACTAAAGGAGGTGGCCTTTCAAAGCAAACACTACATAGACCCATCTACTCTTCACAAGTTCTTTGGGAAAATCATTGTCTATAGCACATGCAGGTCCCCACAAGCCAGAGCAGAAAATGTATGCTATGTCATAAAGGCATTTAGTATGACTTTGGAGAGATTTGGAGCCTATATGCAGAGGAATGGATTATACCTTCCTATCATGGTATTAATATGAATGGTGTAAGCCTATTGTGTTCAAGATTCAATAAACCTGCAATGATTTAGTCAGAGAGGGTGTTTGTAAAGCAGAAGAAAGCCTGCCTAATTAGAAAAACAAGGAATGAGAAAATAAATAAAGGGGTTGAACGAAGTCAGGTCTGGCTTTAATTTGCCTGGAGACATCCTAACACTTGCTGCAAAATAAATCGAATTTTTGCTGTATACATTCAATATTTGTTAATAAGCTGACAGCTAGCAATTTTCTGTATTTCCTGCACAAGCAGGGAGTGGTGTGTGTATTGTCAGGTTGGTGCATGCGATGAACCACATGGAGGCAACTTTCAGTCTGCAAAACACAGCCTGGTCTCCAGAGAAGACTGCCCCCAACTTGTACATCAGGAGGAAAAAAGACAGCATAGGTGAGATCCATGTGCTTCATATATTGTGTTGGGAAGGAAAATAATAATTTTTAGAGGCCATTTGACAAGGAATTTCTACCCTGCTAGTCTGGGTTAGCATTTCTGAATGTGACAAATAACAGGGCTCTTGGACAGCCCATTTTTTTCTTTATTTTGATACCCTTACAGCAGTAATCATGCCTCTTGTCAGGTGTTATAAAGATAAAGACAAATGTTCCCTATTGCTATTCTGTCAATGCAGCTCAACCAAGCCAAAGAAAGACGCCCCTGCCGGATGTGGGGAATGCACCATTTGTCTTGTTTCCATTACAGATGGAAGCACATCCTGTCCCAACAGGATCCTCAGGTCAGAAAAATAGAAATCTGCTACTGACAGTGTCAAGGCTTGCTTTGCCTGCTCCAGAAACTAGCGCACCTTGCGTGTTCCCTTCACGCTGACACCAAGATTTATTTTCCTTTTCTGGGACTATTGATTAGACTGTGCAATATATTCATAAGGTCAAATAGCAAAACAACTCCTTTATCAAATAAGATGGGCTTTGGCACTAGTGGTTTTTTTTTAACAGAAAGACTCCATACTGTCATTTATTGATGGTAGCAATATTTAAGAAACATAAAATAATTTTCGAAGATGTGGTTCAGGAACCCATCTGAAACATTGCTGATGCCAAAACAGATGGAGTCTGGCTTAATTGTTGAAGTAAATTGCCATATGGAACAAAACACAGCTGATTATTGCATTAACACTAATGTTAATATGTTTCATCATTCTGTTGTCATTGTAGCTACAGTTGTCACCATACTCTAATCAATATGCTTATAAGGAAATACAAATTGTGGAATTTGGGACCCAAATGAGATTTCAGAGATTACCTAGTTATTTCATAGATGAGGAAACTGAGGCCTGCAGAGGATGAGTGCTTTGTATAAAGGCATGTACCCTATAACCTAGAAATGAAAGATAGTCTAAAAATATATGGCACATATCAGCAAGGCATTCATTAAAAGCAAGACGATTATAACTCAAAGTGAAGCATCACTACTGCAAATGAGCATGATAGCAGACTTGGCGCAATGAGATGAAACAGACAGGACTTCCCAATTCGAAAAGCTTCTTTTTCATGCTTAGCATCTCTTTGTTAAGACCCAAGATACTCTGTAATGATTTCTTGAACTTTTGTAATAATTTCTCAGTTAGCATCTTCTGAGGATAGTCTCCATATAAAATAAAAGCATTTTCTGGATGACAGAAAACACACACACACACACAAATAAGCCACCAGAGATGGTGGGGAAAGAAAATGGGACACGAGAACAGAGAGTTCAGTTCCATTTCCAGGTGTGGTGAGTGAACTTTTTTCCTCTTAGTTTTTCTCATAACTGTTGATCCTTCTGTGGTCCTCTCTTCTCTGTAAAGTGGGAAATGAATGGGAATTGATCTGAAAAGCTATTTCAAAAGTTATTACAGGATTGTCAGTAATCCTTCTAAACCTAACCTCCATCTCAACTGCCACCCCTACACCTGACACACAAAACCCTTTGAAAAGCTAGTGTTGGAAGTCTGAAGTGTCTGAAGTGTGAAACAGTAAGCCAGTGGCCACCCCCTACCCCAGCCCCAGCTCGAGGTCAGTGACCCAGAAACAAGTGAGAGGAGGCTTCCAAATTCTGTGAAAGTAATTGTACAGGTGCATTGAATGGATGCTCTGTTTCATGATTTGTGTTTCATCCCACTGCAGCAAACTTTTAAGAGATGTCCAAATCCTTTCATTTTCTCCGGCTACCACCCCTGACAGAGTCCTCTATTACAGTACTCCCCACCTTTAATTTCCCTTTATTATTTCTTTTTCTATCTTTTCCAGCTAGTTTCTCAGCTCCTGACCAAAAAAGGGAGAGGAAAAAATACGTAATTGTCTATGCAACTCTGTGCTTAAGACAATAGGCAGTAACTGGTACTGAATATAAGCACGGATCTAGAATTTGTTGAGCTCCGGAGTTGTAAGTGCTGTATTAAGCAGTGGGTGTTTATATGCTTGTGTCTGCTGTGTATTTGCTAACTATGAGTCAGGGTAAGAGTCAAGCTGCTATAACAAAGAGACCTGAAGATATAGTGACATACTTAACACAGAAGTTTGTTTTTCTCTCACATAACAGACCAGTAGTAGGTGAGTGGTCCAAAGTGGGTAAGTGGCTCTGGTCTGCAAAGTTATTTTGGGACTTGAGCTAGTGAGTTATTTCCGCCATCTTCAACATATGGTTTCCATCTCTGGGCCTCACATGGCTCCATTTCCCAGCCTGTAAAAATGGGGAGGGAAAACGTGAGAGGGAAAGAGTGGAGAGCCAGCAACTTTCTTAGCACACATTTCTTCCACTGACATCCCATTGGCCAAACTTTGTCACATGAGCATACCTTAGTTGCAAGAGAAGCTGGAAAATTTCATCTCAAGCTGGACAGCCATGCGCCTAGATAAAATTCAAATGTGGGAGATGGGGAACAGTATCGGTTAATAAAAGGAAAGAAGAGAAAATGGATACTGAAGAACTAGTTGCCTCCACCACAGTGTTTGTTTTGGAAGAAGAAGATGCAAGAAAAGAAATATAGTTTAGATTTAACAAAATACAATTAATAGGGTTATGAGCTGTATCTACTACATTTTGCTATCCCAAAGTTAGCACTGAAAACACTTATTTGCTCACAATCCTGTGGATTAGCAATTTGGGTTAGGCTCAGCTGGAATGGCTCCTCTGTAGTCCACAGGGTGTTGGCTGGACCCAATCATGCATGGTCAGCTGACTGTTTACATGTCTCAGGGTTGACTGGCTTTTGGCAAGGGCAATTGTCCCAAGAAGTAACTGGTCTTATGCTGCTCATCATCCAGCAGGTAGCCCGAGCTCACTGGACACAAGATTACCAAGAGCAGCAAGGGAGAGCAAGGTCCTGAGAGTAAGTACTTTCCAAGGCTCTACTTGCATCAGATGTGCTAATGTTCCACTGGCCAAAGCAAGTCATGTAGTCAAGGCCAAAGTCAAAGAGTGATAGATTCACTTCTGAATGGGAGTTGCTGCCAACTTACATAGAAAAAGGGGCATGCATATAAGAAGAAGAAAAATTTCTGACCATTTGTGCAAACAATCTACCATGGAAGCTAGACTCAAAATATATCAATAGAAAGTATCAGAGCACTTTCTACAATGCTTTATAAGAGATGGCACATTCTAAATTTGTTAGCCAAATTTTTTGAAAGGAATAACTAAATGGATATTATCTGTAGTATCAGAAAAGGTACAAATCTCAGTAGAATAAACCATTTTATTCTCTAATTTAAGAAATAAACTATTTTTTTTCAAGTATCACAGGAACATTATGAAGACAAAAATAATTCACTTTCTGGGGGAAAAGGGGTTATGCCCTCCAGAAAGGGGATCTTTTGAACTGAATGAATAAGATTATATTAGCCCTAAAAAAAAGTTGGAGAACATTTTACATATCCCCACCATTTTATCTTTCTAATCCAATTCCATAAGCCTGTGTTGAGTACATACCACATGCTAAGCCCTGTGGCAATTTTGTAATGACAAGGGATATTAAAGTATCATGAATTTGGAAATGTTCTTATTGGATTACTTATAAAGTGAGTTTGGTGAAAGTACTCCCAGTTTTTGGTAAAGAAACTGAATAAGAAGAGTGCTTTAGTAAAGCTATCCAGGGATACAGTGGTGGGACCCAGGGCAGAATCCAGAGCCACCTTTGCCATGCACCAGGGCACTGGTGATGAGAATAAAGGCACAGAAGACAGGAGGGGGCTAGATTGGGATATCTCTTATTTTAGGAATTTAGAAATGCAAAATTAGGATCACGAAGAACTAGATGCAAATTATTAAATTAACCTGATGTACTCAGCATAGAAACATTAATAATATGCTTTTGAGGTTTCCCAGCAGAAAAAAATCCAAGTTCTTACATACCCTATAAGGCTCTGCAAAACCTAAATGGTCCATCTTCTACCATCTCCTTCTCCTTCTCTCTGTTTCTGCCACCCTGCCTCATTGCTGTTCCTCAAAAACACCAAGATATCCCTTCTCAGAGCTGTGTACCTCCTCTCCCCTCTAGTTGGACCACTTTTCCTTCCCAGAGCTCTGCAAGCCTCCTCCCAAGTTTTAGCTCAGATATCACCTTACTGGAGATGCCCTTCCTAAACATACTGTATGAAACACAACTTTCCCTCTGTCTTTCATACTCTGTCTCCTTAACATGCTATTTTTTTTTCTCGCTCTGTCACCAGGCTGGAGTGCAGTGGCATGATCTTGGCTCACTGCAACCTCCGACTCCCTGGTTCAAGCGATTCTTCTGCCTCAGCCTCCCAAGTACCTGGGATTACAGGTAAGCACCATCATGCCCAGCTAATTTTTTTTTTTTTTTTTTTTTTTTTTTTTTTTTTTTTGTATTTTTAGTAGAGACAGGGTTTCGCCATGTCGGCCAGGATGGTCTCGATCTCCTGACCTCATGATCTGCCCGTCTCAGCCTCCCAAAATGCTGGGATTACAGGCATGAGCCACCACACCTGGCCCATGCTATCCATTTTTATTCTTAGCATTTCTCATCTCCTTAGTTGATAGATACTTACTGTCTGTCTTTCCTACTAGAATACAAGCTCTTCAAGATTTGGTCTATTTTGTTCACCATTTTATTCCTAGCACCCAGGATAGTGTTCAGCCTATAGTAAGTGTTCAATAAACATTTGTTGAAAAAAGTATTCTTCACTGATATATATATATATATATATA
>NW_016811519.1:1310099-1432338 GCF_001698545.2 Rhinopithecus bieti | reverse complement strand
AGATATATATATATATATATATAATGAGTATACATATATGATATGGAAATACATATATGCATATATGTATAGATGTATATACACATATAGGCTCCTCTGTGCCAATGAAGAACTGCTACAGTGTGCTCCTGGGCTTAATTAACAATCTCTTCTCGTCAGGGCATGATTATCACTCTAAAATTTGTTAACTTTATGGTTTTGATCTCCTTTTGTTACGCTGTTGCATCAGTGTTCACTGATTGTTTGCAATTTGGATTTCACACAGATTCATGAACTTCACTTTTTTGTGAGACCAGGTAGAACTCATTAAAGAGAATCCTCATGATCTAAAATTGCTTAAAATGCACTCTTTCATGTAAAGAGAATTTCTGCCTTGAAATACATAGATGTTATCTATAAACGTCATTTCTGTTGATCTAGATGGTCACTTTCCTATTTGCTATTACGCAGGTATAGACAATAGTGAAAGACAATGCTCCCTGTACCTCAGACGGTGCATAATAAAATGCCCCCACACCCCTGCTACACAATATCAATTACAGATACATAATAAAAATGTTTAAAGCACCTTCCAATGTATTTGTTTCCTGTAAGAAAAGTAAGTCTTTCAGATTAATTACTATTTGGAGGCTTCTCCCCATTAAAGAAAACCTATTGTTTGTTGTGCGATTATTTTCTGTCTCTAAAATATCTCCCACTTAACACAAGTGAGAATAAAAGCTTTCAGCTTCCAAGCTCACTGATGATTGGCATTTAACCCTTTCATGCCTAGACACATGTGGGTTACTGAGTACAGGTGGATCACCTGGGAAAGTCAACAGAAGGGGCCATAGTGGGGAGAAAAGGCACAATACTCAGGTAACAGAATTTCTAAGACAGCATCTACCATCCCAGTTCTCAATTCTGAGCCCTTCTCTCCTTCCGCATAACTACTTCTCCAATTCAGACCCTTATAATCTCTCAGCTAGACTATTCCAAGGCCCCTTAACTAATTTCTTTCCCTGACTCGTTTCTCTCTTCTCTAATTTCTCCATGATGAAATCACCTGAGTCTTCTTCCTAACTCACACATAGGATCATATCAGGATCAAACACGGAAACCTTCTGTGTTTCCTCTTGCTGAAAGAGTCAACTCCATACTCCTGAGCAAACCCCTAAACCTCCTCGTGGTTTAATCCAAGACCACTCCCCCAACTTCATCTCCCACTGCACACCCTCACTTAGTCTCAACACTCCAGCAAAAGGAGAGCTACATATCAGTGACTTTTTGTGTTTTCTCACCTTGCCTCTTTTTGTTTCTTTTAGCAAGAATCCATTCCCTTGATACCAGCTCACTTCTCAATGTACAGACCACAGTCAACCTAATTCACGAAAACTTCCCTATTCCTTTCAGTTTGAATTAACTGCTCCTTTCTCTGTGGTCCACATATTTTGCAAATGTCCCTCTATTGCATGTGTCTCATACTCTGCATTGTTTTTGGTACAGAACATCTCCTCCACTACAGTGCCAGTGCTTTAGAAATGCATTTATCTCTGTATCCCTTATGGGGCTTTTACTATATGTTAGAGACAATTTCAAACTCAGCAGGTGCCCAGCTAATTTTCTTTTGTATTTTTAGTAGAGACAGGGTTTCACTATGTTGACCAGGATGGTCTCGATCCTGGATTGAGAATGGTCTAGCAATTTTTTAACCCTCATAACAACTCTAGGGAGTAGTTACTCTTATCCCTATTTTACAAATAAGTAGACCAAGGTACAGGCAGGTTAGGCAACATGTCTACCACAATGGTAAGTGTTGGAGTTAGTCAATCCGACTCCAGAATCCTTATCCTTAATATGTGAAGTAGATATTTAAACTTATCTGAACAAAGGCATTTAGATAGTTCCAAAGACTGATAGAAAATACTATAAAATCAGGCAACAGCAATATTAATGAGTAACAGACTAAAGCCCAGAGAAAGTGAGCTGCTTGCCTAAGTTCCCACAGTGAGTTACTGGCAAAGACAAAATAAGATCTGGGTCTCCAGAGGCTGGCCTAGCACTCTTTAAACTAGATAGATCATAGCTCCTGTGTGGTGCCTATGAAGCAAAAGGGCAAGAAAAAGAAATGAGAAATCTAGTCAAGTCTTGTTTAATTGTAAAAGGTAATGAGGAATTCAGGCAAGGATGGGTCTCAAGACACTGCAAGCTCACTCCCTAATAAACACATCTCTGCAGATGAATTTTCTTAAACTATAAAATGCAAAAACCTAAATCCATGGATCCAAGGAAAAACGTGGGCAAAATGCAAATGGACAGAACCTAAAAAACAACAACTAACTCTTTCTTCAGTACTTAGCATAGGCTGGGAGCTGTATTAGCACTTGATCGAATTTAATCCTCAAAATCAACCCTTCTTTTTTATAATTAGCCTCATTTTATAGAGAAACAAAGAGTCACAGAGAAGTGAAGTAAGTTTCCCAAGGTCAACAAGCAGGTAAGAAGTAGCACTGGATGCATATTTCAAATCAGTGAGTTTTTCACATAATAGAAGCTTATTCCTTGAAGCTCTAAAACCATTTTGAATTTCAGCACTCTCCCACATAGTACACACTTCCCTGTCCTCCAAAAAAGGAGGGATTGGAATAATTTTAATCTATTACTTGGTCCCCAAAGTCATCATTATGCATGTCCCTATGCAGCAGCTCCTTCCAAAATGGTTGTAAAGAAACAATTATCAGACAACAATGCCTCGTTGATGGAGGTATGTCTAGTGTACAGTGTCCGACAATAAATGACCTTTCTTTTTTTTGAGACACAGTTTCACTCTGTCGCCCAGGCTGGAGTGCAGTGGCATGAACTTGGCTCACTGCAACCTTCACTTCCTGGGTTCAAGAGATTCTCATGCCTCAGCCTCCCAAGTAGCAGGGGCTACAGGCACGTACCACCAAGCCCAGCTAATTTTTGTATTTTTAGTTGAGACAGGGTTTTGCCATGTTGGCCAGGCTGGTCTCGAACTCTTGACCTCAGGTGATCTGCCTGCCTCGGCCTCCAAAAGTGCTGGGATTACAGGTGCGAGTCACCACATCCAGCTAGCAATGACCTCTTATATATTTTCTTAGTCCCTTTTCCTGCCTTTATGGTTTTCCCATCCTTTCTCTCATCAAAACACAGCAGCTGCTATTTCTTACAGTTAGGTCTTTCTCATATTCTCCCCTTTTTGTCATGGGCTGGGAAACCACATAATAGGCATGGTTAGAATTTGGTCACAACTTATAGTTGTCAGCATTTGAGTGAGAGTCTGAGATACTACACCCCAAGTAAACTGCTTGAGCAGAAGCAAAGCAATGCCTTTTCTTTTGACTCATTAGAACCTCTTTCTTTAGCTGTGTTTCTGATCATTTAAACAAATGCTGGGAGGGGTGTGGCACTGGAAGGATTTGGGGATTGGACGGTAACATTATCTTATAATGATAGATTTTTTAGGGTAAATAAAAAAGCAACCATTTAAAAAAAATAGAATATTTTAATAGGATCAGATTATAAAAATTGAAATGTCGCTTTTAATCTTTATTAAATATTTAAAGAGGTGCTATGGTGAGATGCAAAAGCCTAGATTTTATACCTAGAAATACCTAAGCTGCAATCTCTCTCCACTGTTTTCTGATAATTGACTTTGCACGTTACTTAATTTATCCAAGCTCCCATTTTTTTATTTTCATATCTTAAATTGTGGATAAAGATAAAATATATCTCATAAAGTATGTAAAGTACCTGACACATAACAGTTAGCTTGAAAATCCCATATAATAGAGTTGAGATCATATTTTTATTACTCCAATTTAAAATATGTTTAGCTTCAAATTTATACTTATGGTGTAGAATATATAACTCATAATTTTATAGCAAAAAAGATAAAGAGCTCATGCTGTCTTCTGAAGCTACCAGAGTTTCATATTCAGAGAATTTGTATGATTTGAAGTTGCCAATCATCATTTAAGCCTGGTGGCTTAAATTTAGAAGTTTCTTGCTAAATATCTGTTGGATAGATGGATGGATGGAGGGAGTGAGGGAGGGAGGGATGGATGGAAGGAAGGAAAGACTTATATTTGGGCACAAAGTTAATATTTAAACAGGATAAATTTTTAGGAGGATATATACATGTATTAGTCTATTCTCATGCTGCTGATAAAGACACACACAAGACTGGGCAATTTACAAAAGCAAGAGGTTTAATGGACTCACAGTTCCATGTGGTTGGGGAGACCTCACAATCACAGCAGAAGGTGAAAGGCATGTCTCACATGGTGGCAGACAAGAGAAGAGAACTTGCGCAGGGAAACTCCCCTTTATAAAACCATCAGATCTCATTAAGACTTATTCACTATCAAGAGAACAGTATGGGAAAGACCCACCCCCATGATTCAATTACCTCCCACCAAGTCCCTCCCATGACAGGTGGGAATTGTGGGAGCTACAATTCAAGATGAGATTAGGGTGGGGACACAGCCAAACCATATCTATCTACCTATCTATCTATGGAAAATCATCTTTGGTAGGAAAACTATTCTGACTGGATTAGAATCATTATTTAATACAAGATCAATTTGGCAATACCTATCTGGACTTGAGTTTAAAGTATGCAGGACCTCAGCAACATGGAGCTGGAAGGAAGAAATGAGAAGCTAGGTGGGATAAGAATGGAGGTAAGGGGGGCATAGAATCTGGACTACCTCCAGCTACAGAGCTAGGAAAGTTCAGCTAGAGAGTCTAAAGCTTAGAATCCAAGGGGTACAGCAAACTTGGCACAATTCAGTAAAACTACTACTCCTGAGTAAACTAGTCTGACAGATGAAGTGCACAACAATGGAAAATTTAAAAAGGACGACAGCAAGAACTCTCAAGATATGGGAGGAGAACTGCAAAGATGGTCCTAGGGAATCTATTCATTTCCTACAGAGCTGGGGCCTGCAGCCTCAGATTCCAGGATAATGCCCTAGCCCTCAGAGAAAGGAATTAGAAGGAACAAAACAAGCTGATGTTGGGGTCAGAGGAAATGGGCAGAGAGGTATGACTGACAAAATATTGGGGACCAAGGCAAAGGCCCAGGGGAAGGAAGGTGCCAGGCCAGATGAAAGCAATGGAGTCGTCATGTGACAAAACAGTGCTCAGCTCTCGTTTAACTATTAAGGGAAAATTCAAGGAAGCAACATGGCCCAGCACCCGTGGCTAGGCCCTAGTCTCTGGGTCCCAGGTCTGGGTTTGAGACTCATTTTCAAATCCTCCTGAATACTAAAAGTGAGGCTATGTTTCTGCCTCACTTGGGATTACATTCAGAATCAGAACATACTTGGTGCTGGGTGGGGAGAGTCAACAACACTAGTAATGAGAAATTGAAAAGACAGAAGCGAGAGAAATAATGTTGATAATACGTTTCTAAGATAAATGTATTTTGAAAAGATGCTTGAGATCAGAAACTGAATCTTCTTTATTCATTGAAACTTCATAATGATGCCCTGCCCAGGTGGGCACTACAGTCAATCCTCAGCAAAGGTTAAACGGAATCTATTCTCATGAGTACAAATTAACTACTCCAGTCACTAATTGTTACAAGTGCCACTTAGCTTCTTTCCCCTGTATATCTATAAACAAAAATATCCTGCCATATCCCCCTTGCTACTCAAAAATATTTTCATAACTTCTGACCTTATCTCCATCTGTGCCCTGACTGCTTTTCAAAGAAAAGTGTTATTTCCCCAGCAATTATCTGTTCATCTTAAATCCTCTTATCAAAGATATTTTGACCTATATAGATTAGAGCTCTGAGCTCCTGCATAATCTTCTCATCACAGCATACTAAATTTAATTAAACAAACATTTGTTTAGCAACTATAATGGGTATTAAGTGCAAAAGAATAGCAAGTATTTGGAGCAAATATGATTATGACAAGTTCCCTGTCCTCAAGAAGCTTTAAAACTAGTCAGATGAGCAAATATGAAAAAATGAAATAAGCTAAAACCAAATGAAACAAATAATACAATGAAGATACAAAGAATATGGATGAATAAGCAATTAATTCCTGTACAAAGTATGTATATTATTAATATCAATATCACCTCCCTTGTGCATTTCCAGGAACCTCAAACAAATTGCATTTATTCTCTGCTCTGGTATTTATTCCAAACTCTCCGAAGCAACTTTGTTAGACTTCCTACCAGCTTAGTCACATGTCATTCGCCTCCAAGTAGACCAAAAGCTGATGCAATCTCTGGCCCAGAGACAGGTTTTTGAACACAGGGGCACCTAATCTCTATTTTTTAAGTTGAACAGAAATATACGTACACATGCAATGAATATCTATTGTTTGAGGAGATAATAATTATTCTTAATACTTTTTGATTCTGAAATATTTCCCCCAAGTATCCAGGATTAGCATGTTGATTTAGATAGTTCATTTCCCACTGGTTTCAAAACAACTGCTTCAGCTATTTTTAATAAAGAAAGTTTAAAAATTATTATTCAATTTTCTGATGTAGCAGCACAAATAATTTGTGGGGGGATAGCTAAACAAATCATCAATGTAAGATATGCAATGTATAAAATCTATAAAATGAAATTTTAGCTGTATCTAGGCACAGGAAATATTAAATAAAGTTATAAACAACAAAACTCACTCTTTGTAAAAGGCAATAATTATAATCACTTGGTCATTAGTTTAGGCCAATATTGAAATGTATTAAAAGAAAATTCAATAATGTTTATCATCTATATTAATTTAAAATAATTAAAATCTTGAAATTGGGGCCAAATCCAGAATGTGAAAAGCTAAAACCAATAAGTGCATAATTTCCACTAAGCTATCCTCCTCCATGGCACTGAATACAGAAGATTTTTGAGGTAAACACTTCATTATTTAAAAACCTCATCTGACCCTTGCCAATGTAAACCTCTTCCCCAAGTCATACCTCACACTAGGAATCCAAGGACTGGCTGGCGGTTTCCACATTCAAAGTTCCTGGATCTCCAGATTTTACAAGTTATTTCCCTCAAGAATTTTATAAGCAAGAATGGCTGGATAAATTATTTTCCTCGTTATGTGACTGTGGTGAGGCTAGAGTCCATAATAAACAAGAATGAAAGAAGGAAGGAAGGAAGGAAGGAAGGAAGGAAGGAAGGAAGGAAGGAAGGAAGGAAGGAAGGAAGGAAGGAAGGGACTGAGGGAAGGAAGGAAGTGAGGGAAGGAGGATGGATTCCATTTTATCCAATGGATTTACAATTTCAAAATCTCTAGAAATTATCCTAATGGCATATAGCAAATAAGGAAACATTTATTAAGAAAATGTAATAGATCTTGATAAGAACAGCAAGAATCTGTGGCACTTGAGCTATGGCCCACTTTCTCACTCCGTACTCCGTCTTAGCACAGTGGAAGTTCTACTCCGGGAAGGTGCATCCAAGAACGAAAAGAGGAAGAGAGGGAGGATGTAATCTATTTTATTCATTGGAGGTGTTCTTGAAAAGTTGTCTATATTAGTTGGTTAGGGCTGCTTTAACAAAATACCACAGATTGAGTAGCTTAAATAACAGAAATCTATTTCTTCACAATTCCAGAGAATAAAGGTCTGAGATAAAGGTTTCAGCAGGATTGGTTTCTTCTGAGCTCTTTCTCCTTAGCTTACGGGTGGCCACCTCTTCTCTGTGCTTTCACATGGTCTTTTCCTCTGCACCTATCTGTGTTCTGATCTCCTCTTCTTGTAAAGATACCAGTCATATTAGATTAGGGTCCACCCCAATAACCTCGTTTAACCTTAATTACCTCTTTAAAGACCCTATAATCATATACAGTCACATTCTGAGGTCTGGGAGTTAATACTTCAACATATGAATTTGCGGGGGCTGGGGGAACAGAGTGCAGCTCATAGCATTGTTCAACATTTTTAAATTAAATGTTTTATATTTATAGAAATAGTTTGACTTGTAACGGCATTTTGCAGTAAGTTCTTAGTGAACAGAAAATTACCCACTGCTTTATCCTCTATGTTAGTTGGGGGTTTATATAGTATAATGAACTTGAGAGTTACGCTCAAATGGTTAAGTAACATTTCAATAACTGGAACATAATTTTTTCATATTTGTTAAACTTGGTACTAAAGTTATAATTTATTTTATAATAACATATCTATCCTTTCTATTCCATTGATTTTAAGAATTAGACTTGATTTAATTCTATACTACTAAAATCTTCTTAACTCTATTACCAGATTAAAACTAAGTTCTGTTTAAAACTGTTGGGAGTCTTTTTAAACATCCAATAGTGCAGCCCTACCGAAAGAGAGAATACAGATGGGATTCTTGGGAATGGGGTATATATAATTTTTAAATCATGAAAGAAATTTAAAAGATAAACTAGAGAATATCAACTTAATGCAAAGAAAACAATAAAGGAGAAATGGAAGAAAAAAAGACATAATATTTACAGAAAACAAACAGTTAAATATAAGACATAAATTCAAACAAATGACAATAATATTAAATATGAATGAATTAAACAATTCGATCAACAGACAGAGATAGTAAGATAGGATAAAAACAAGTTCCAACTTTGTGCTTCCTCCAGGAGACACTCTTTAGAACTGAAAATACAAATGGGCTTAAAATAAAAAATGTGGGAAAGTATAGCAAGCAAACAGGAACAGTAAGAGAGTTAGAGTGACCATGTAATACCAGACAAAGTAGACTTTAAAACAAAAATATGCTACTGAAAATAATGTAAATAATTTTACAATGGTAAATGGGTCAATTCACTAGGAAGATATGATAAATAGAAACATATATGCACCTAACAACAGAGATTTCAAAGTACATAAAGCAAAAACTGATAGATTGACAGGAGAAACAGACAATTCAACAATAATGGTTGAAATCTTCAATATGCCACTTTCAATAATAAAGGGAACAACCGGGGAGCAAAAGGAGCAAAGTAAACTTAAAGCAAGCAGAAGAAAGAAAATAATAATTATAATAGATATGAATGAAAGAAAATAGAAAACAATAGTGAAAATCAACAAAACCAAAAGTTACTTTTTAAAAAGGATCAACACAATTGTCAAACATTTAGTTAGACTGAGCAAGAAGAAGAAAAAAGACTCAAATTACTAGAATCAGAAATAACAGATGTAACTAATTAACCTTACAGAAATAAAGAAGATTATGAGGAAATAGTATGAAAAACAGTATGCAACAAGTTAGATAATTTAGATGAAACAAACTCCTAGAAAGACATAAACTATTAAAACTGACTCAAGAATAAGCAAAAATCTAATAGACTTACAACAAATAAAGAGATTAAATTAGTAATTTTAAGTCTTCCCACAAGGGAAAGCCCAGAACAAGATGACTTCACTGATAAATTCTACCTCACTTTTAAATAAGAAATAATAGCAATTCTCCACAAACTCTTCCCCAAAAATAGAATAGCAGAAAGCATTTTCTAACCCTATTCTATGGGGTCAACAATATCCTGATACTAAAACCAGACACAAACATCACCAGAAAAGAAAACTGCAGACAAATAGCTCTTATAAACACAGATGAAAAAATCTCAACAAAATACTAGCAAACCACATCTAGACATTAAAAAGGATTATTCATCATAATCAAGTGAGACTTGTCTTGGGAATTCAAGGATACTTTAATATTAGCAAATTATTTAATATAATGTAACCTATTAACAAAAATGAAGGAGGAAAGCCACATAATCATCCTAATAAACACAGAAAAAAAAATTTGGCAAAATTCAACATCTTTTCATGATTAAAAAAAAAAACACTTAAGAAAAACACTCACAGCTAACATCATATTTAATGGGAAAGACCAAATGTCTTCCTCCTAAGAACAGAAACAAGACACAGATGTCTACACTCACCACTTTTACTAAACATTTTACTTGAAATTTTAATCGGGGCAATTGGGCAAGTGAAGTAAATAAAAAGCATCAAGATTGGCAAGGAAGGAGTAGAAATATCTGTATCTGCAAATGACATGATTTTTTATTTAGAAAATTTTAGTAAATCCACCGGAAAATGATTCCAACTAATGTCTGAGTTCAGTAAGGTTTCGGGACACAAGATAAACATACAAAGAAAAGAATTATATTTTAATAAGCAAGTAATGAACAACCTGAAAATAAAATTGAGAAAATAATTCCATTTAAAATAGCATTGAAAATAATGTTTAAATCACTTGAGAATAAATTTAACAAAAGAAGCACAAAAGTTACACTCTGGAAACTACAAAACATAAAAAGAAGAACTTAAATAAATGTAAAGATATCCTATGTTCATGAAAGAAGTAAAAGAAGACCTAAATAAATGGAAAGACATCCTATGTTCATGGATTGGAAGAATTAAGACAGCCACACTCCCAAAGCTAATCTATACATTGAGTGCAATCTCTATACAAATCTGAGCTGGCTTCCTTACAGAAATGAACAAGCTTAGCTTAAAATTCATATGAAAATACAAGGGACACAGAACAACCAGAACAATCTTGAAAAAGAACAAAGTTGACAGACTCACACTTACTAATTTTAAAACCTACTACAAAGCTGTATCGATCAGGAAATGTAGTACTCTTACAAAAACATAGAGGTCAATGGAATAGAACCGACAGTATGGAAATAAACCCCTAATTTGTAATCTACTGATTCTGACAAGGAAGCCAAGACAAATAAATGGGAAAAGAACAGTCTTCTCAATAAATGGTGCTAATACAACTGGATACCCACATGCAAAACAATAAGGTCATACCACATGCTTATACTACACACAAAAATTACTATTGATGACAAACCTAAACATAAGAGGTGAAACTGTAGAACTCTTAGAAAAAAAATAGGAGGAAATTTTCATGACCTTGAGTTAGACAAAAGCTTCTTAAATAAAACACCAAAAACACAAATAAAAAAATAAAAAAAGTAAAGTGGACTTCATCTAAATAAAAATTTTTGTGCTTCAGGAAAGGTCAAGCATGGTGGCTCACACCTGTAATTCCAGAGTGTTGGGAGATCAAAGCAGAAGGATCACTCGAGGCCAGGAGTTCAAAGCCAGCCTGGAAAACATAACAAAACTTCATGTTTACAAAAAATATTTTTAAAATTAGCTGAGCATGGTGGCACGTGCCAGTAGTTCAGCTACTTGGGAAGCTGAGATGAGAGGATCCCTTGAGCTCAGAAGTTCGAGGCTGCAGTGGGCTATGATCATGCCACTGCACACTGCACTCCGGCCTAGGTGGCAAAATGAGACCCTGTCTCAAAAAGAAAAAAAAAAAAATCATCAAGAAAATGAAAAGACAACTGACAGAAGATAAAATTTGCAAACTATATATATATATACCTGATAAGGGACTTGTATTCAGCATATATAAAGAACACTTACAACTCAATAATAAAAACATATTTTTAAATGGACAAAGATTCTAAAGGAGACACATAGATGGCTAATAAGCACATGAAAAGATGTTTGACTCCATTAAACATCAGGGAAATGCAAATCAAAACCGCAATGACATACCACTTCACACCCACTAAGAAGACAAAGAACACCACAAGAGTTAGTAAGGATGTGGAGAAGTCAGAAGCTGCGTACACTGCTGATGATAATATAAAATGGTGCAGCCACTTTGGAGTATAATACCATTTGACACCACAATTCTTTTAGGTATATATCCAAGAGAAATTAAAACATACATCCACACAAACACTTGTCCATCAGTATTCATAGCAAACAACTCAAATGTCCATCAACTGAAAAATGAAAAGATACAATGTAGTGTATTCATACATGGATTTTATTTGCCAATGAGAAGAAATGAAGTACTGATGCATGCTATGACCTGGATGAACTCCGAAAATATGTTTAGTGAAAAAAGTCACCAAAAAAACACATATTCTATTATTCCATGTATACAAAATGTACAGAATAATCAAATCAATAGAGACAGAAAATAGATTATTGGTTGTTTAGTGCTTGGGAGACTAAGGAATGATGGTTAATGGGTACAGGGTTCCTTTTTAGAGTGATGAAACATTCTAAAATAAGATTGTGATGATTGTGACACAATTCTATGAATACACTAAAAACCATTGAAGTGCATATTTTCAATAGATGAATTGTATACTATGTGAATTATGTCTCTATAAATCTGTTAAAAGCATTTTTAAATCGAGTTTGAGATTGGAGTTTTAAACCAAACTATGCTTTTAACAACTGAAAATGCCTTGAAGGTGATAGAATATCAGGAGACATGGATATAGCAATAAAAGAAATTGTTACATAGCATCCCCTGGGTGCACTCCAGCTTTTTACCCTCACAGGCTAGGAAACCTGTTGCGCTCCAGTGTCTTCCTCTGTCAAATGAGGTTAATAAGAATATTTCTGTCATAAAGTTGTGATTATTAACAATATAAATACAGAAAAGTAATTAGAATAGTTCAATATATACTAATTTTAAGGAACTAAAAAATAAGTTTCACTATAGCCCGTTTGGGGTTGTAATTGGGACAAAATTTTAAAACATTTTCTTTTCTTTCTTTTTTTTTTTTTTTTTGAGACAGAATCTTGCTCTGTCTTCCAGGCTGGAGTGCAGTGCTGCGATCTCAGCTCACTACAACCTCTGCCTCCTGGGTTCAAGTGATTCTTCTGCCTCAGCTTCCCAAGTAGCTGGGATAACAGGTGTGCATCACCACACCTGGCTAATTTTTGTATTTTTTAGTAGAGAAGAGTTTTCACCATGTTGGCCAGGCTGGTCTTGAACTCCTGACCTCAGATGATCCACCCATCTCAGCTTCCCAAAGTGCTGGGATTACAGGCATGAGCCATCATGCCCAGGCAAATTTTTAAAACATTTTATATTTATACCCCTTCCAAGGTAAGGCTCTTTAATAATCTAGTTACAGATATAAAAGTCATGACACACAAAATTAAACCTTGAAGTAGAGAAATATGAGACACAAAAGATCAGCAAACAAGAAAATTCTTGAAAATTGGATCTGGACTATGTTGGAGTAGAGACAGATGTCGCTGAGGGTTTCCTGATTTCTTCACCTGGATATTAACAGCAGAGACTCATTTATAACTAATTAGAGTTTTCGCTACAGTTGTGCAACTAGTGATAGCAATTGTTTTAATAAGCTGTATACAGTAATTCCACACCTCCTCCACAAGTGAACTCATTATATTATCAAATAATCTATTTTCATATTAGTAAAATATAAACTATTTCTTTATACTCCCACCTTCTAAAAATAATTCAGAGTTTCTTGCAAGACTACATGAATAATCACAAGATAACATGAAAGTGAGTTTAAAAAAACAGAAATGTAACTGTAAATACATAAATGCCAAGAAATGCAAAGGATTCAAATGTAGTTGTTCAAGGTAAAACACTATGGTTCTAATCTGTCTTTTTGGTAGCTACTGGGAAGGCAGAACTTTGATTTTTCACACAAATCTGTTTCCCAGCTCTTTTACATTATCACTTAAACCAAACTCTTCTTTCAGCCATAGTATATTGGCAAGATCACAGCCCCTGAAAACATATTCCCCGATGTGATCACTCTTCCATGATACACTAGCTATATGACCTCGGGCAAGTAACTTAACTTCTCTGAACCTCTCTCTCCACCTGTAAGGTGTAGATAATGCACCTCTCCCAAAGTTCTTTCACAGAATCTCTGAGATGATGTATATTGATTGCAGTTCCCACTCCCTCCCAGCCCAAAACAGCTGCTCAGTACTTGCTACAACTCATATTTCTCCCTCCTTTCTTCATTCCCTTCCTTACCTCTCCTAGTTCAATGTGGATGAAATATAAATAGATTCCCAAACACAGCCATCCCTCGTATTCATGGGAAATTGGTTCCAGAACCCCCGTGAACACTGAAATTGTGGATGCTTAAGTCTTTTATATAAAATAGCATAGTATTTGCATACAATCTATGCACATCCTCCCACAAACTTTAAATCTTCTCTAAATTACTTATAATACCTAATACAATGTAAATGGTATGTAAATAGTTGTTTTACTATATTATTTTCTTTGTATTATTTTATTGTTGTATTGTTATTTTAATATTTTGATCCATAGTTGGTTGAATCCTTGGATGCAGAGCCCACAGATAGAGGGCTAACTGCATTTCCATTCTTTAGATATTTTTGTTATTAAGACTGGAATAAAGGGCAGTAGGTCAAGTTATTTTTTTTATTGCCAACCTTAAAGGACAGCAAAGTAGGAAACACACCCAATGGATTTCCATTTTTGCACCAATTTTCAATCGTGTTGTATCTTCCCAAAACACCTGGAAGCCACACCCAAGTCTATTGAAAAAAAAAAAAAAACTTTTACTTGGTTTCCCATCTTTCAAGTGGGAATAGTTATAATCAAACTTCTTGCCAAATAATATTTTTGTAAGAATCAGATGAGTTCGAAAATGTAAAGTATTTAGAAAAATATAAGGATATTGTACTGAAGGTCTTTTTTCAACTATTGATATGGTTCATTCAGTGAGAATTCAAATTTAAAATAATAAGTCCACCCACCCACCCCCATAACTCCCACTCACACCTTCCCCAACCCAAGCCAAAAGGTTATCACCCATTCTTAAACTGAATAAAGATTTTGTTTATTTTTAAGGGAAACATGCTGTGTTAAATCAAGAGTAATAATTCATAGGCATCTCCCTATTAGCATTTCTAAAATCTTCCAAGTTAGAATTAGAGAATTTATTGCAGCTTTAGGCTATGCTGAAGGTATACCCACAATAATTGATGCCTCTGAAAGCACACACAGAGAAAAAAATAATCTGAATTATTTCAAGCTGTTTCTCTTCAAATTTATGAAATATTGATAGAAAATATAAATAGGTATTAATGCTGTTTTAGTAAATATTCGGTCTGGTGGAAAAAGAGCATAATTTATCTCCAACCTGCAGGATTAACACTAGAGTTGCCACTGATTCTGCATTAATAGCCAGAGGCATGTTTCATAAAATCTCTATGCTCCAGGTTCCTCAGGCAGGAAACGAGTGCTGAACTCTTAAGGTATCACTGTGGAGAACACAGCTTAAAGTCTTCAACTCCTATAGAGTTGCTCTGCCTACAAAACCATGAGTCCGACACTCAATCATGTACTGTTTCCACTATTTTCCCAGTGTCTGCCTATACTACTCAGGGGTTCCACTCTGTTGCAAGTCTTAGATAACCCAAGTGACAGAATTTAAACACAAGTTCTGAGAGGTAGTTGCCAATGTTGATTTTTTGGGTGATGGATATTAGAGCCATGGTGTCTAATTCTCTTGGCTTTACTGCATGATCATGTCTTGGCTGCTAAAGCTCCAGCCATCATATCTTTATTCTAGGCAGAAAAAGGTAACAAAGACTGTAGAATAAAGGCATGGAGTTGTCCATTGTATCACAAAAGCAGAGGCCTTCTCAGAAGTCTCAAGGAAGGCTTCCTATAAATGTTTCCTTGGTCTAAATGATATTTCATGGACACCCATAGCATCTAGGCAGTCTGAAAATGTGATGTTTGCAACTTCTATGAAAGGAGTAAGGGGGGAAAGGTTGGAATGAGTATTTAGAGAGCTATCACAATATCTGGCTCAGAAGCTCTCAATTAATATTTGACAGAACAAGGTCATCAGAACTGATTCTTGCTCCACTGGAAACTGGTATGGGTCAGATTTTGGGACTTCAACATAGAGTTCCCTCAAAGAAACTATAATGGTGAGCCAGTAATACAGACAGTATCTCAGCAGAAAACATAGATGGATAGATAAATAGAATATAGATAGATAGATAGATAGATAGATAGATAGATAGATAGATAGATAATATAGATATCCTTTATTCAATGGAATAAAATGTTTTGTTATCAAGCTCAGGTCCCCTAAACAGCTCATCCTCTCCCCACCCACCTCTCCTTCCCAAACACACAAACATCCACACATATACAACAAATATACATTACATTAAGACAGGCACAGTGGCTCATGCCTGTAATCCCAGCACTTTAGAAGGCCAAGGTGGGAGGACTACTTAAGGCCAGGAGTTCAAGACCACTCTGGTCTACAAAGCAAGACTCCACTTCTATAAGAGTATAAAATAATTTTTTAATAAATAGGAAAATAGAGGACATAAAAGTGAAGAAATGTTAAAGAAAGCCAACATACACACCCAAATCATTGTTCACATCTGTATACTTGGGGAAAGGGTACAAAATGGATATGATAAAAACAGTTGTGAATCATACATTTCTGCTCCAGAATGTGGAAGATATTTTGCACCCACAGAAAGGGGAGAAATAAGTACCCTGTCCCAGCAGCATGAACTGTGGGTCTTGGTTCCTTTCCCACTGCCCACCTTCGTTCTCTTTTCCCCTGTTCAAACTCACCTCTTCTCACTGAAGGGGAGAGGGATGGAGAGAGGGTCAGGCAGAGAAGGTATGTGAGGGCTTAGGGCATCACTCAGACTGTGTTTGGGAGCACCTAGGCTTGCTTCTTCTACCTCTTTAGCATCTCTCAGATCACCAGATTCTATTCCCAGTGACACTTGCTAGGTTCAGGCCTGAGTCTTCTCTAGCCCCAAATCATTGCAAGGGTCACCAGCTGTTAACTGGTCTCCCTGTTCCAGTGCAGATCCACAGTTCCCAGGGTTATTTTCCCCTCATTCTTTAAGAAGCATCTATATGTGTGTGTGTGTGTGTGTGTTTGTGTGTGTGTGTGTGCTCACGTGCACATGTGTATTAGTCTGTGTTCATGCTGCTCATAAAGGCATACCTGAGACTGAGGAAAAAAAGAGGTTTAATGGGCTTACAGTTCCACGTGGCTGGGGAGGCCTCACAACCATGAGACCTCCCTCATGGCAGAAGGCAAGGAGGAGCAAGTCCCATCTTACATGGATGCTGACAGGCAAAGAGAGAGCTTGTGCAGGGAAACTCCCATTTTTAAAACCATCGGATCTTGTGAGACTTATTCACTATCATGAGAACAGCACAGGAAAGATCAACCCTCATAATCCAATCACCTCCCACCAGGTTCCTCCCATGACACATAGGAATTGTGGGAATTACAATTCAAGATGAGATTTGGGTGGGGACACAGCCAAACCATATCAGCATGTTCATATATACATGCACACATCCATGCATGTACATCCGTAGACATACATGCATGCCTACATACATAGAGAGAATTGTTTATGTATGCACATACATTTGAATTATAAAAATCAAGTAACAACACAAGGCTTAAAATGATAAATGAACATGGCCTCTCCCTCAACCCACCTCCCAATTCCAGTCCCACTTTCTAGAAGCAACCTTTTCAGACTCTTAGCTCTTAGCTCTGTTTTTAGGTAGTTGCCTCCATATTGCTAAGTAACGTATTTCCAACATTCTTCCTTTTCTTTTTCTTTCTTTTTTTTTTTTTTGAAAAGGGATCTTGCTCTGTCACCCAGGCTGGAGTGCAATGGTGTGATCTTGGCTCACTGCAGCCTCAACCTCCCGGACTCAAGCAATCCTCCTACCTCATCCTCTCAAGCAGCTGGGAATATAGGCGTGTACCACCATGCCCGACTTTTTTTTTTTTTTTAATTCTTTGTAGACATGAGGTTTCACTGTGTTGCCCAGGCTGGTCTTGAACTCCTGGCAAATGATCCTCCCACATCAATTTCTCAAAATGTTGGGATTACAGGTGCGAGCCACCACACCTGGCTGTTCTTTCTTAATGTGTCAATTCAGCATCATCTATTTCTGTTGTGATCTTCCTTCGGCACAATTCTGCTGGCAGCATCTGTCACTACATATGGCTGTGCAAACTGAGCATTGCTAGTCACCAGGAGGTACCCTTCACTTTGGTACTTCCTGGAGACATGCAACATGGTGGCCCTATCTTCCCCTTAGATGGAAGTTTTGAAAGCTGCATGTGGCCTGGGCCAGAACTGCCATACTCAGTCTCTCCAAAGCCACAATCAGTAGCCATGCACAGTTTCAAAGTAACTGTGATGGTTAACTTACGTATCACCTTGACTGGGCCATGAGATGCCCAGATATCTGATAAAACATTATTTCTGGATATTTCTGTAAGAGTATTTCCATAAGAGACTGGCATTAGAATTGGTAGACTGAGTAAAGCAGATGGCCCTCCCCAGTATGGATGGGCATCATCCAATTCACTGATGACTTGAACAGAACAAAAAGTGGAGGAAGGTTGGGTTCTCTCTCTCTCTCTCTCTCTCTCTCTCTCTCTCTCCCCCCCTCCCTCTCTCTCTCTCCCTCTCTCTGACTAAATGTTGAGCTGGGACATGGATCTTCTGCTCTCCATATTTCTGGTTCTCAAGACTTTAGACTCAGACTAAAATCTATACCATTGCCCTTCACCTCTCAGGCCTTTGAACTACACTGCCAGCTTTCCTAATTCTCCAGCTTGCAGATGGCAGGTGACAAATCATAGGACTTCTCAGGCTTAATAATTGCATGAACAAATTCTCGTTTGTGTGTGTGCATGCCTGTGTGCATATGTGTGTGTGTGTGCATGTGCATGTGTATCTCCTGTTGGTTCTGTTTCTTTGGAGAACCCTAATACATTTCACATGTGTCATGCCTGAGATGACTATCAGACATGACTCTGGTAGGGTAGTAAGAAATTACTCCAGAACTTGGATATTAGATGAGGTTGCATACAGGTGGTACAAGAGACTTAAAAAGTCTCTTCTCAGGACTTACCAATACCCAGTGGTCTCCACTCTCAACAGGCAAACAATCATCACTACCACACCATTAAATCACTCACAATGAAGCTGGGAGGACTCTGCTCACCTACAGCCCACAATCTGGAAGCCATCTCCTATTCTTTGTGGAAAAAAATCCTCCCATTTGTGCTTAGTTCAGGAGGGCATAACTTGTAGAAGGGGTGTGTCAAAAGGTGAGACATCTTTAAGCACAGGAGCTATGCCTGTCTTTCTGACTGAAGCAGATCTAGCTCTGAGCCAGGGCCTGGTGGATATGAAGGGAGTGGACATGCATTCCACGAAGAAGTCATGAAAGTTTGTTTTCTGCTTCTATCTCTTTAGCAAGAGCCTTGTCTCTTCCCTGAGAGGCTATATCCACTTCCAGGAGGCAAGATAAGAATCTAGGGGTACACACAGCTCCTTTCCCTCCTCCCTCCCTCCCTTCCTCCCTTTCTTCCTACCTTCCTTATTTCCTTCCTCCCCTTCTTCCTTTCTTTCTTCTTTCTTTCTTTTCTTACTTTCTTTCAAGTTTATGTTTGTTTTGCTTACCCATGAAAATTGTGAACTGGGCCTGATCTGAGGCTTGAAATATGGGATACTCTGATTTAAGCAAGTAAGAAAAAAAACCCCAGCAATTGAAATACACAAGGCAGTATCTAGTCGGTATAAAATAATTAAAATATAGACTACTTTTTACCCATAAAATAAATCCTAGTGGGTTACAATTTTGAAGCAACTACAATCTCCTCCATGAGGGAAGGTTCTTTCTCTTTCCAAAAGGTAACTCATTGCTGTAAGAACTCTGGTTGCAAACATAATGTCAGCAAGGTCTCCAGTTAGGAGGATGTTAGTTAGGTCATAAAGGCAGTAGTGACAGGACGTACATAACAGAGAAAGATAGTATATCTATCTTCAAGCACAGATCAAAGAAGTGGTGCCCATATGGCTAGATTTGAAAGAAAATGTATGTATATGATCTGGTTCAATTTATCTTTCCTGACTGGGCGTGGTGGCTCACACCTGTAATCACAGCACCTTGGGAGGCCAAGGCCAGTGTATCACTTAAGGTCGGGAGTTCAAGACCAGCCTGGACAACATAATGAAACTCTGTCTCTATCAGAAATACAAAATTTAGCTGGGCATGGTGGCCCATGCCTGTAATACCAGCCACTCAGGAGGCTGAGGCAGGAGAATCACTTAAACCCAGGAGGCAGAGGTTGCAGTGAGCCAAGATTGCACCACTGTACTCCAGCCTGGGCGACAGAGCGAGACTCTTTCATAAATAAATCCTTCTTCTCGTGCTTTGAAATTTCACCATTAGACATGCAGTCCTTTGCTATTCATATTGCTCACTCCCTGCGTTTAACACGTAGATGTTTCTGAAAGAATTAACACATCCGATGGCTATAAAAACATAAGTATACAAGAGATAGAAACAGGAGGTAAAGTACAACAAAGGCCCATCCTCAAAAGTTTACCCTAGGGTATTTTTTAATTACGTTGCATTTTTTGCAAATGAAACATAATTAAAGTAGAGATCTAGTAAAGGCTTCCATCAAACATTTTTAAAAATGAGCATTCACAATGATATTTGATTAGCATTTTCATTACCAAGTTTCCTTTATCCTTGCCTATAAATGCCAGCCTATAAGCTGGGCCTGTTTGGTTTTGCTTTCCTTCATAGCTTCATGTTTTAAGCCCAGAAAATCTGGCCATTAGAAATTTATTTTTACATGGATTAAGTGCTCTCCCAGGAGCAATCTTTAAACTTTTCTATCTATATTTTGATAAAACTTCACATGAAGTAAATAGCAAATTAGAACATAAATATTTAAGCAGCTCAAAGATAAAATGAGAGCTTCTCTCTTTCTCTCTTTTTAATGTTGCTGGTAATGTGCCAGATAGAGAGGAATTAAGGGTCTTGGGGAATATGTCAGAAGCCTTTGCTTGTGCAAACAAGAAAACCAAGCAAAAGGTCACTAAACTGAGAGAGAAGTGGGTGTCACCTTGAAGTTGATGTCATTCACTTTAGGAATCTCTAATACTCTCAAACAACTTCTCTCCATCTTTTCTAGAAGTCTTTAATGCAGGAGGAAAAGCACTAATAATTNCTCTCTTTTTAATGTTGCTGGTAATGTGCCAGATAGAGAGGAATTAAGGGTCTTGGGGAATATGTCAGAAGCCTTTGCTTGTGCAAACAAGAAAAACCAAGCAAAAGGTCACTAAACTGAGAGAGAAGTGGGTGTCACCTTGAAGTTGATGTCATTCACTTTAGGAATCTCTAATACTCTCAAACAACTTCTCTCCATCTTTTTCTAGAAGTCTTTAATGCAGGAGGAAAAGCACTAATAATTTTTCCACGGGCCTTTTGCCCTTAATGGAGGCACGCTATTAGCACTCTGCTACATTTTTTTAACGTACAGGAAATTTTATTCATGTTCAAGGGATATAAAGAAGAAAAGGCTCTTCGTTTCTAAAAAGCAATCAGAGGAAATGAGGAGCGGAGTATCCCCCATTAAAAGAAACAAATAATTGGTGAAATAAAACTGAACTGACATGCTAATATATGCAAAGATGATTTCAGAAAGTGATGAACTTAAACAAATAAACCCCAGCATAAGCCACCCATTTGCTAAGAGTCACTCTGAAAAGACTTTACTAAGATCATTTGTGCATGGAGATGGTCTATCAAGGAATAAATCTTGTCTATTCCATATGCCAAGATAAGATCTCATGCCAGGGAGGATTTTTCTCAGGCTTTCATGGTAATTTTAGATATTTGATTGTAAATCAGAATGTTTGTTCTACCTAATGAACAAAAGCACTGGATTAGTCATAGCTTGTATTAAAAGTTGTTTTTGTTTACAGCATGGTTGAGGTTTTAATGTTCTCTGAGTACCCAAAGAACATTCTCAAATGTCATATTTGTCTGACACACAAATAGTTCCCCCTTTAAATGAGCTAGAAACTAACAAATTAAGTCTCTGCCTGCTTTTGACTAACAGGAGCATCTACACATTGTGCTCTCCTTAATAAGCAGGTACAAGGGACAGTCTGGGAGGCAGTGGTTTGCTCTGATTTGCTTCCATTTCATTAAGGATGAAAGAAGGCATTTGGTGTCATGCCATTGAAGGTGTACTTCCAGGGGTAACTTAACATTGTTTTCATCTAGCCTAAGTGTAATACCACAAGGGATATTGAAGGGGGAGCCCCGCCAATACCTTCAATCCATGTCCACAGGAAGGCACGACTTGAATTCATTTATTCATTCACTCACTCATTCAACAAATATAATTTAAGCACATGCCAGGCACTGGGTCTGATGTTGCAAATATAACAATGAGCTAGAGAAACGCACTCCCTTACCACTTGCTCCCCACATATATCTGGGCTTACACTATCCCATTGTATGAAACTTGAGCAAAAATGAACATGAAGGCAACAGTTTTTCTATCCAACTGACAGTTATTAGCAAAGGAGGGGGCTAGTATCTTCCTCACAGAAATCAGAATATCAGCACTACTGGAAGTGTTGAAATAAGATTAGAAAGACCTTACTTGGCTTACTTCAGTGGTAAAGTCAAGACTAGAACTCAACCTTTCTACACTTCCCCACAGGGCCTCCTTCCCCATCCAAGTTTGCTTCAGAGAAAGAGGTCTAATTTTTTTTTAATGATGGATGCGCAGCTTACATCATGATGTAGTTAATGATAAAAGCAAGACTTCAATGCACGCATACTTTAAATAACACATGAGGCTTATCACTGATGATATCTTTAATTATACCAAGGCAAAACTGGAGACCATCTAAGGGGAAATACAGATTACTTGTTAAAATTATTAACAGAGTTAATGTGCTTACATTTGTTTATGTGTACTGGAATCAGCTCAAATATTTGACTGCAATGATAATAAGTGTAAAGATCAATTAAAAGTCATAGAGATGAGATATTAGATTTCCAGACCTTAATAGGATTTCATCTGCACTTGCTATATTATGTTATACAATTATAATTGAGCTTCCGTCAAATCACAGAATCTGTCACCTCACCAATTTATTTTCCAAGCACTAATGAAACTTATTTCCTGTTGAGAATGCTTTTAAAAGCCTAACCCTGAGGAAGGGAGGTGCACATGGGCCAACTGGCTTCTATTTACTTAGCAAACTTAAGTAAAAGCTTGGACATAAGTAAAATGAAGTTGACAGTATTAGGAGGGTCCTTAGTAGCCATTTGTTCTTATTATAAAGAGCATGTAAGTGCTCTCAAAAAGAATTGTAAACAACATATATAACTCACGCTTACTTTGAGTCACACATCAGATTAATTCTCTGCCTCTTTATTGTTAAGTAGTCTAGCTAGAGGCAGGGTTAATATAATATTTTCCTCTGAATTTTCCTTATTTTTTCCCCAAATTGCAATCATGCATTGAATTATAAAACAAATTTCTCCGGAAAAAAAATATATATTGAGGTAGCTTTCACTTGATAAAATGTGAATTCTCATTCCACTTTTGTTTAGAAAAGTAAAAACAATATCTAGAGACTGCAGTGTAATGCAGTGATAAGATGGCAAATTCCAGAATGACAGAAGCAATGATACTCTTCGAAACACTCTCAAAGCTCCTATAATAATAATCTTATGCACTTCATTCTGGCTTGAGATAGTATAGCCACAAGTGAGAAACGGATGCTTGGCCTGGGGAGTAAGGAATGGAATTCCTTAGAATCCTTTATTTACGGACAATCCCAAGGGATCCTAGCGATCCTGTGACTTGGCCCTCAACAGGAAACCCTTACATGACAGATATATGGCTAGATCCACTTGAACATATCCACACGTAAGGAGCTCACCTTATTAAAACAGTTGCCAGACAACTGTCAGAAGTTCTTTGGGCCTTGCTGATGTCTGCCTCCTCGTATAATAATTTTAATCCTACTGTCTGAAGCCATGCAGTCACTTCTGTTCAGTCTAGAAGCATATACTCTGCAGCTCTCTGTGCCCAACAGAAACATTGAATAGGTGGAGCTCAGCTGCTCTCCTAACTCTCACCTCGAGGTTGTGATGGAGAATAACTGGGCTGATAAACACTCTCAGGCCTCTTCAAACTCCTTAATGCAAGGCATGTATTTCATAGAATGCCTTTACTTACTATATTTTGTCAACATAATGTTTTAATTCATGTACTCCTAGCTGGTCACTCTTTCAAATGGAGACAATAAAACTAATCAAAACATTTTAACAGCTATGCTGCACTAAATATTTGAAAATCTCTCTCATGCTTTCCCTTCCCTCTACCCCTTCAAACTAAATATGCTCAATTTTCTTAATGCTCCCCTTAAAGAGTGTTTCCTGAGGGATACCAGTCACCCTTCACATCCAGTCATCACTGAATCTTGTTGAACATCCCTCCTAAATATTTCTTCATCCCTTAGGCTTGCCCTGGTCCAGGCCGTGGTCATCTGCCATCTGCTGACTGCAGAAACTTCCTTATGCCTCTCTCTGCCTCCATCCTTGCTGCCCTCCAATTATTATTGTAGACTGTCACCAGAGTAGTCTTTCCAAAATGTGATTCTCACCATGACACACCCCTGCTGAAAACCCTCAATAGCTCCCTGTTGCTCTGAGCATGAAGTTCAAATCCTTTATCACCTCTACCATAAACTCTTCATAATCTCATCTCTCCTTAACTTCTTCCTTCTCACCTCTCTCCAGTCTCCCCTGGAAATATTAACCTTTAGGCATAGAACATGTCTCTCAGTGTCTACAATAAGCCACTCTCTATCTTGCCTCTAGGCCTTTGCCCATGCTATTCCCTGTGCCTGAAACATTGTCTCCTAAGGCTTCACCCACAAGTCCATCACCTGCTAGCACACGCTTCCAGTCTTGGCTTAGATGGCACTTCCTCAAGGTCATCTTCCTGACCCTTAGGAGGCCCAGCCCTGCATTCCAAGGCACACCCTGCATTTCCCCAGGCCTCATGCTTATCACACATATTTGTCAATTACTTATTATGCTGCCTCTCTTCCTCACTAGAACATTAGTTTTCCAAAGGCAAAACCCATGTCATCTTGTTTACTGCTGAACATGCAGAGCTTAGCATGATGCCTGACGTAGAGCAAATACTCAGTAAATAACTTTGGAGGAAAAAAGGAGGGAGAAAAAGAGGGAGAAAAATGGAGAGAAGGGGAAATGCCATCTGCCATTCAAAATCTTACCCACAGCTAAGCACAGTATTCTACCTAGGATCAGCTAAGAAAAGTGAGAAGTGAGGCCAGGCAGTTATCTGGGTCTGAGGGTGCTGTCCCCTGAAGACACAAAGTTCTAAGGAAGTTTACATCATTTATATTACAAGTATTTATTAGGCATTATGTTATTTTAAAATTTTCATATCATCCCAGCACTTTGTGAGGTCAAGACAGGCAAATCACTTGAAGTCAGGAGTTCGAGACCAGTCTGGCCAACATGGTGAAACACCATCTCTACTAAAAATACAAAAATTAGCTGGGTGTCGTGGCGGGCACCTGTAATCCTAGCTACTCAGGAGGCTGAGGCAGGAGAATTGCTTGAACTTTGGAGGCAGAAGTAGCAGTGAGCCAAGATTGCACCATTGCACTTCAGCCTGGGTAACAGAGTGAGACTGCCTCAAAAAAAAAAAAAAAATCCCATCATAAATACAGTTTAGAATGGTAGCTTAGAATTAATTATAGAGCCAGAATGTCTACATTTCAATCATTGTTCCAGCACTTAATGTGTGACGTGAGGCATGTTATTTAACTTTTCTGGGTCTCCTTTTTCTCATCTGTAAAATGGCAGTTATAGTAAGGACACTTCAGTAGTTGTGATGACTAAAGTAACTCATATATATAAAGCCCTTAGAACTGGACCTGCCTCATAGTAAGTGCTTTCCTCTCTTCATATCCAGACACCAAGGAAAGGCCACGTGAGCACACAGGGTGAAGGTAGCCGTGAACAATCCAGGAGCAAGGCCCTCGCCAGACACCTAATCTACCAGCACCTTCATCTTGACCTTCCCAGCCTCCAGAACTGTGAGAAATAAATGTCTGTTGTTTAACCCACCTACCTGAGGGTATTTTGTTATGGCAGCTCAAGTGACAGTCATGAACTGCTCTGCCTCCGTTTCTGGATCTGTGAAATGGTACTAGCAGTGGCTGTGTCTCAAGATGATTGTGAGAGTTGAGCCCAGTATGTCATCTTTGTCATGACTCGGAGGGGAAGGCGCATGGAATAGAACCTGGAGCCACTTACTGGTGCTAGAGTCCTGGGCGGCTCCAGTTTGAGACCGAGTTTCTTCATTTATAAAATGAGAACGATAATCCCTGCTGATCCTGTTTCTAAAAATTGTTCCAAGGAATCAATGAGACAGTACTAGTGACTCAAATGACACGTTATATTTGTTTTAAAAAATTAATAAAACAGAAGCTACAGTTTTGATATCCCAAGGCCAACCACTCACGGTTATGTAGTCAAAACTTCAGTCATCATGATTTCCCAAAAACAATAGTTTTAATTAGAAGCAAAACCCAAAATGTGAGCTTTTTATCTTTGTTGACATAATTCAGTGAAATTAAACCAATCACCTATGGACAAATCAGCTTAAACTGCTCTATTTGCCTTTAAAAGAACATTAATGTATAAGAATGAATCACAAAGAAGTCCAAAATACTTCTTCCTTTATGCTTTACAGGCTGTGCTGTAACTACTGTAAGTCAGGCTTCTTACCAGTTGTGGTTCAAAGTCTCCCAGTTCTTAAACTGTTCGTTTGTATGCATAACAAACTTTTAAAAAGTTTAACTTGATTTGATTTCACTTTTGGCATATTAAATAAATATATAAATATTATAACATAATGTCAACATAAATTTTATAATATAAATTATTATATATACATTTAAGAATACAATAATATTAATGGTAAATATAATTTAGTGAACACAGACCATATAAAAAGCACTATGTTTACTATTTTAGGTTTGTGATATTGCTTCTTAAAAGAGAACGTCTACTGTTTATTGAGGTCTCTTGTTGGCTGGGCTCTGTGCGAGGTGCTCCCTTGTTCTAAAAATAAGCCCTGGAGAGCTCTCCTGTGTCTTCTTCTTCTTCTTCTTATAAGGACACTGATCTCATCATGAGGGTCCACTGTTGTGATCTAATCTAAACCTAATTATTTGCCAAAAACTTTACCCCCAACACTATCACCTTAGGGGTCAAGGCTTCAATATATGAGTTTTAGGAGGCACATACATTCAGTTCATAACGACAACTTTGCCCGAGGTTGCCTTGCGGGCCAACTGCAATGCTTATGCTCTCAACACACTCACTTCACCAGTGGTCCCAAGAGCCAGTAGAGCATCAGACTTCCTTAGGAAGCACAGGGAGCTTCTCAACTCTTGAGACTCCAATTCAGGTCTAGAATGTGATCCAGAAATCCAATTTTACAAAGCTCCTCGGCAACCCTAAGTCAGTGATTAGGAACCACTGAACACCCACTTCAATGTGATGGGCCTGCTTCTGTAGGACCCCAAGCATCTAAAGGATAGAAGGCTGGGATCAGGGCCACACCAAAGACAAACTGCCATCCTCACCATTTTTCCCAGGGCTGACTCAGCTATTTCCTACACCTTTACTGAACTCCAATTCTTTAGAGTTGAATCATCAGCAAAAATTTAGTGTTATCTATTGAATTTCAGCAGAGCTCGATTCCCCTGACATGCACTGTTTGTTTAGACTTATTCATCTCTCTTTTGATCTATTAGTGAAAACATTGTTTAAAAGGAACATTTTAACACTGTTAAAAAGGAACAGTGATCACACTGACGGTGCTATTTGCTTTAAAGTTTTCCCTCCAAGCCATGGACATGGGTATGCTTTAGTGTTGTTGAAAGCGTCATAATGTGCACAATTCTTGGGGAGGATGAGAATACCTGTTACCATATTTCTATGCTGCACTTAAAATGCTGGAGTGGTATCGGATACACTGTCACAGAAACTGCTCTCCAGCCTCCAGTGACTTGCATGGAATATGGACAAATGAGGACTGCAAGTGAGCCTTAGGAACACCATGGTTACAACTGTAGTTTAAACCCATAAACCACAAATGCATGTCTGACCAGAATTAAAAAGGATCTGAGCATTACATCCTCCTAAGTGGATTCCTCCATAGAATAATGTTGGAGAAGAGTCTAGCCCCGAGTACTTAACTTTGCAATTCAAAAGAGTTGTGACTTAGCTTCCCTTATATAACATGGGCAGCTTTTCATTATGTTTATTTGATGCAGTGTTATTGAGGCAATATTTCATATGAATAATTCATTTCTACTCCAACTTTATCTAGCAAAGTCAAAAGCAAAATCCTAAATTTCAAAATAGATCAAAGAGTTTTTTAAATAAAAGAAATGCCTTGAGTTGCCCTCTCTCTGGGTCTCCCTGTCTTGTCTAGGCATTAAGCAAGCACTTACTATGGGCGACTGGGTACTGAAGTTGTTAAACGTTCACAGCTCTCCCTGCATTTTCTTTGGCGAAGATGAATCTTAGAGCCCCAGTTTTGCACCGTTTCCTCTTGTTCTTATCCAGAAATTGGGTTCTATGAGAGCAAATTACATCTGAGTAATTTGTTTTTACATATTTCTAACTTTGGTTGTGCATGCCTGACTTTCTGAGATCGTCGCAGCCCTGATTACCTTCTGTTCCACTGGGCAGTCTGATGAACACAGCAGGCAAGCTGTGGTGAATAAAACAGAGCAATTACATTTGGATGCTCAAGACTGCCAGCTGCCTGGGGATGCCTCACCACAGCCTCTCCATTGTGGTTATCCTCCTTTCAGATCTTACCAAGTCATGCAAGAAAGTCGCCCTTCAAAATGATTGACATCCAAAGAATTGCCTTGGCTTTATCCAGACACAGGAGCTGCAAACAAGAGTGGAGCAGAGAGAAAAATGAAACATGGGAGAAAGAAAAGAAAGTATTCAGAATCACGAAATCATACTTAAGCATACTTTTCATAAAATAGTTTTAGGCCAATGGGAGAAAATAAAATAACTAAAAGATCATTAAAGTCATCAAAGAAAGCTCACTTCATACATGACTGTGTTGGAAAGAACCTCTGGGGCAGTAATTTGGCCATTTCACTGCTTCTGAGAGGGAGATCATCTTTTCTGGCTGGGGCAGGTAGACATTTGGGGAAGAATATAGGGACAAGAGTATCAACACAGGAGTCAGAAAAATCTAGCTTTAATTTCTACCTGGGCCACTTACTAAGTAGGGGACTGCTGTGGTTTACATATAATTTGTTTGTCCTACCAAAGTTTATATGAAAATTTGATCCCTAGTGTTGGGAGATGGGGCCTAGTGGGGAGGTGTTTGGGCCATTCAGACAGATCCCTCATGAATGACTTGGCGCTGTTCTATGGCAGTGAGAGCTCTGGCTCTGAGGAAACTGGATTAGTTCCATTAGGAATAAATTAGTATCCATGAGAGTGGGTGGTTATAAAGCCAGGATGCCCTTGGGTTTTACCTCTTTCCACCACATGTCCACTTCCGCTTTGACTTTCTCTGCTCTGTTATGACACAGCATAAAAGTACTTGCCAAATGCCGGGGCCATGCCCTTGCATGCCCTTCCAGCCTACCTGCAAAACCATGATCTAAATAAACCTCTCTTCTTTATAAATTACCTAGTCTCAGGTATTCTGTTATAGCAACACAAAATGAACTAAGACAAGTGGCTGGGGGCAACTTCATATGCATTTCTGGATCTCTATATTAGGAGAATAATGCTATGCACTTTTTGAGATGTTGGAAAAATGTAAATATGTTTAAGTGTCTAGTACATAGTAGGAAATGGTAACTCTTATTCAGCAACCTTGATTATTAACAGTTTACTCTTCAGAATTATGTTAAGATGTTCTAGTGTGCTCTACTGTTGCCTAGTCAACACTACATGTTGAAGATGAATGAAAACATCCACTCCAAAAACATATTCCTTTAGCTGGTTGATTTGTGAAGTAAATATTCCATAGTTGTCCAACCTATAGGCAGAGCCTGGTTCCATGATGGTGGCTTGAAATAATATATACTAATTTCCCATAGTCCCTTTCAGCTAAGCATAAACAAAAGTTGTTGGAGACTTCCTGGGAGAAATTATTTTCCTGATAAATTAAAGAGAAATGTGAGGAGAAAACTCTTTTCTACTCTCTCTTCTTTCTGTCATCTAAGGATATCCTTCAAACTGCTGTAGCCATCTTAAATCTTGAGGAAAAAGCCAAAACAGATTCTGACTTTGCTCACTAACATTGTTGAGCTACTGGACTAACCCTGCAGTGACCTCGTGCCAGCTTCTTGTCATGTGAGATAATGAAGTGCTTTTACTATTTAAACCATTCATTATTTATAACTGAACAAGCACAGCCCTTGTTTCCTTGTCTTTCCAGAACATCAAAAGACTCTTTCCATTTTGTACTTGAGTAGCTGAGCAGGCATATGCAGGTATTATTCAACAGAGGTTCATCTTTATGAATAACACTAATTCATTTTCAGGGAAGTTGGGTAGCTCATCCAATGTCACAACCATGAAGTGGCAGAAAAGGGAACCTAGGCCAGTCTGCCTCCAAGGCCCATCTCTCCAGCATACTATAGCTACACAAGTAGCTATTAGCCGGTCTGATAGGAAAGATGTTAAGTTGATGAATGTGATTTCTATCTTTCTTTTCAGTTTATATACTGAGCTGTGTAACTGCACATCTCCACACTTTGACCTCCCTGAGCAACCTCATGTTCTGAACCTTTCCCTTCTTCTTCCTCCTTCCTATCAAAATGTGCCTTTTCTGGATTCCACTTTCTGAGGAAGCCAATACACTTTATGAGGTTAAAACTAGATACTTAGTTAAGGGCATTTTTTTAATGGGATCCTAGGTGGAGAATGCCTTCAATGTAAGTTCTCAATACTCTAGTGGACCAGAAGAGGAGATGGTCCTTTCCTATCACAGGGTCAGATACTTCCTCAGGCACAAAGGTCTGGTTCTTCCATAAAAGCTAGCTGAGACTCAGAGCATGCCTAGAATTCATGTATTACTTAAGCAGGTGCTTATTAAGTGCCTCGCTTACTATACCAGCAATATTCTAGATGCTAGGGATATAGCACTAAATAAAGCACACAAATTTCCTCCCTTCATGACATTTAAATTCTAGTTGGGGGAGAGATAATTAACAAATAAATATCTAGTATTCGAGTGGTAAAAATGTTATAAAGAAAAATAAAGTCAGGTAAAGAGGATAGATTGGTGGAAGTGGACTGTCTCATCAAGAGTAATCAGGACGCACTATATAAGGAAGAGAAGTAAATGTTAACAGCATGACAATAGAAAAGTCATGGGAGAAGAAAAGTCAATGGGAAAGGAGAGACAAAGGAAACTACACAAAGGCTAATACTCTCTTCTTAAAAAGTGGGAAATCAAGAAATGCTGCTAAAACTGAACTGAACAAAAAAGAGGACTTTACTGTATTACTTAACGTTCTAAAGTAGAAAATGAAGTCTTGAGAGAAGAAAGCATAGGAGAAGGAACACTGTAAGGGACTAAATCTTCTTTTTCATTTCTAGGAGTCATAGAAACTGTGAAATTGGCAAAATAGGTTTTATCTCACATATTCATTTTCACTGATCATTGGTGGCTGCCTGGGGCCCTCCTGAGTAGAACTTCATATACAAGGCCCAACTCATTGAGACAGTGTGCTGTGATCAGTTAGTGCTGTCTGCCCAGGTACAGAAAGGATCAACGACATCATGTACATCGTCTCCACTTGCAGCAACACTGGGTCATCTGCGTACAGAGGGCGAAGAGAAAGCATTAGCAGCAGTAAGAATGGGATATATCAGATTATAGAGAAACACAATGGTGAGGGGCTTAGTAATACAAGAAATTCCTATGTGAGGCTTTTTGTTTAAATTGACAACATTCTGAAATATACAAAGGAGATAAGCCGTAGAGAAGACTGACCAAAAAATAGAGGTTTATATCTGTACTTTGTAAGAGTTGGGTGTCTTAGTTTTCGAATCCTGCCTTTCTCATGTCTTACATAAGAATTTAAGCAACAGAGTTTTGAAGACAAGTGCCTCCCTTGGCTGGATTGTATCCAGTGACTCATTTAAAATCAGTGAAATGTATTTTGGGTACTGGAAACCTTTGATGGAAAAAGCTTACCATTGCTCCAATAAAGCCCTCCCTGCTGTACCAATTACCTAAACAGAGGAAGCTGAGATAGCACGGTCCCAGCTGTACCATCACGCCAAATCCTGGGAACACAAGCAAAGCTTGAAGTCTTATCTCTACTTAAATCATGTGGAGTCTGGTGACTTTGCTGGTCTCCTGCTCAGCTGCAAACCATGTGAAACCCTGAGCAGTCTCCCTTGGTGGCTAATGACTCTAATAAAAACACAACCCCCAGCCTGTGTCAGCTCCCAAGGATTGGCATTAAATAAAGAGGATAGGAACCTTCATGGTTATCAGAAGGGCACAGTTAGAGAGCTGTCTGCTCACTAAATGAAGCGAGAATAAAGCTTCATATCCTTTTGGCACCCTAAGTACTTCCTCACCTTTTCCTGAAGCAGTATCCAAAGAGGTGACTATTGCAAAGAGCCCTACGCTAGAGTTCTCATTCACACCCCATCTCTGAAACCTTTATGTATTCGTCCAACCAATATTCACCCTAACCCTGTGCTGAATGATGAATGACCCAGTCACCCCCACCCCTGTACACCAGGCTCTGCCAGTAACCAGAGCACCACACTCTGCAGTGTCAATTCCAACAGGCATGGATTGTTTCTGAAGTGCCAGGCAGGTCTCCCTGTGCTGAGGATTTCATTGCACATGTAGGATGATCAGAGGATCTTTGACCCCAACCAACTCTCCCACCTGGTCCAGGAATCCTAAATTAAAGACTCATTTCTTAGGTTCCTTATTAAATGCCCCTTTAGAAATGGCTCAGCACAGTTATCAGCCATTAATACCTTAGCATGACATGTTTCCAGATGAGAGCCTACTGTGTGCCAAGGGCTGTGGCAGGTGACTTATTTAGACTCTATAATCCTCAAAAACATTCTAGTAAGGTCTAATCAGTTAATATAAATGTATACACATGCACATACATGCACATTTTTTGAGGACCTACTATGTACAGGACATTGTACTCAGCTGCTGAGCAGGTGAAGAATGGTTTGGTGTGCAGTAAGGGTAAACCATGTACAGCCCTGAGCACCATGTAGTAAAAGTGGTAAGATGCATACATTAAGCAAATATAATATACAGCGAATGGATTACCATGACCAAGGCACAAAGTACTATGTTTGGGATTTAGATGTGCTACAGAAAGAACAGGAAGGGTGTTCCAGGCTGGGACCTAGCCATTCATTCACCATGTATTTATTCAGCACAAACAGACTCACTTATACTAGAAACTACGCTGGACCAAAGAGTTTAAGCTGAGAAAAAACAGGATACGTGTGGGATATGTGTGCAGGTGACAGGTAAAAAAAAAAAAAAAGAAAGAGAGAGAGAGATAGAGAAAGCATGTGTAGAGATCCGTAAGTAATTCTATCAGGATGGGAAGCATAAAAGGGAGAAATGGGATATAAAATTAAAAAGATCTAGTGGAACCAGATCATGAAAGGTTTTGTATGTTATATTAGACAGTTTAGAGCTTATTCTACAGTCAACAAGGAGCCATAGGAGGTTTAGAGCTGGAAATTGATGTAACCAGGGCTCTGTTTTATAAAGACTAACTTGACAATATATGGAAGAAATTAACTAAAGATAAATATGGTGTGAGACCATCAAGGAAATTACTGAGTGCCCTGAGAGGGATAAGGGCATGAGCTCTTATCAGTGGAAACACAGGAAACAGAGAGAGAAGGGTAAATGCTGGCACCATTGGGTTCTGAAATTGGCAACATGAGCAATAAGCCCAAGTTCTGGGTCATACTGCTACCAAGTAGACTGTACAGGGCCTGGCATAGAGTAGCCTCAGGATAAATGTCAGAGTATAAATAAATGGATGAACGCAGGACAGGGAGGAATGAAAGATGACTGATGTTTGGGGCTGGATGTCTGTGAATGTTTTTTGGAACAGGTTTGAGAAAACAAACCATCATGGATCAATGCCATTGACCGAGAAAGATGGGAGATAAGAAAATATCTAGATCTAGATCACAGGGCTTGGTGAAAACACACAAGGGGTCTGTGACTTTAACAAGAGAAGGCAGCAAAGGAGAAGAGCAAGGAGCTGCTGCTCAGCTGCCTCCTAGAAAAGGGTGTACAGAGTTGAGAACCTGTGGTTTTGGGGGGTACCTGACCCCCTGAGGACTATCTGGGGCAAAGGAGGTTGATAATCACTGCATCAGGACAAATCCTGGCATGAGGCCCTGGTTACAAAGATGGATTTTACAATCAGAGAAAATTCAGACAAGCCTTTACAGGAATTCTGATTATGCCACTTAGTAATCAGGTCACACTATTAGAACATTCGGGGCCTTGATTTGCTCACCATTAAATAGAGATAATATTACCAAATAGAGTTCTTTAGAGACTGGATGAGATGGCATATGTCCACCAAAAACTCACTCTCCCCCAAAACTTGCAGAATGTGAGTTGTTACTGGGAGGAAACTGCTCAGCCAGGCACTGCATTTCTCAGTCCCCTTTGTGGTCAGATATGACCATATTCTGAGTCTTAGGAGAAGCTGGGATTTTTAAGGAGCAGGAGAACCTTCTCCACACACTTTTCTCCAATCACTTGACTGTATGCAGAGGCATCTGGGGACCTGGGGGAGAGTGGGCAGACAAAGCCTGAGTTGCAAACCATCCTGTAGAAGAAAGCCAGCCTGAGATCATAGCTCTGGCATCAGACAGTCATGTGAACAAGAAATAAGCCTCTATGGGGTCAAACCACTGTAATTTTGTGATTTACTTGTTACGGCAGGAGGGCTCATGCTAACAAATGCAGCAAGGATTACAACTTAAATAACAGATACAGCATGTAGCTCTTTATCTCCTCCTGGTAAGTACTCAATAAACGTTAGCCAGAAGGAAAAAGAAGGAAGAAAGAAATAGAACTTGTGATGATGAGCAGAGACCCTGGCTCACAGCCTTCCAGGGAACTCTAAGATCCAGGACATCCAGCTCCTCTTTCTTTCCTTTGACAAGTGAGACGTATATTTTGACCTAGTAGAAGTGGAAATATATTTTCTCATCTCAAGACAGGAATATTTTATAGGAATAAAGGAATGAATGACTCACTGTATGTGAGAGAGTTCATGGGCCTCCTGAACCCTATCTTTGTACAACCTGTACATGTGCATGTGTGTGCCTTTGTGTGCCCGTGTGCGCATGCACACACACACACACACACACGCTCAACCATCTCATCTCCCCATTTCCAGTCCAGGTAAAGAATCTTTGGCTTGGCATTTTGAGCTGCTGACAATCTCCCGTATTTGGCCCTAGAGTACACCATCCAGGCCTCTTCCCTGTGGTAGGTAGAATAATGGCCCTCAAAAGATGTCCATATCCCAGTCCCCAGAACCTGTGAATGTGTTGCCTTATGTAGCAAAAGGGACCTGGCAGGTGTGATTAAGTTAAGGATTAGCCTGGATTAGCCAGGGGGGCCCAATGTCATCACAGTGTCCTTATAAGTGAAAGTGGGAAGGAGGTGGGTCAGAGTGAGAGGAGATACAATGATGGAAGCAAAGATCAGAGAATCAGAAAGAGATTGGAAGATGCTATCCTTCGACTTTGAAGATGGAGGAAGAAGCCAACAGCCAAAGAATGAAGTTGACCTCTAGAAGTTGGAAAAGGTAAAGAAATCAATTTTCTCATAGAGCTTCCAAAAGGAACAAGCCCTGATGACACCTTGACGTTAGATCCACAAGACTGATTTGAGACTTCTGAACTCTGGAATTGTAAGATAGTAAATGGGCACTATTTTTAAGCCACTATGTATATGGCAATTCATTACAACAGCAATCAGAAACTAATACACCTTCCCAGAACCAGCCCCAGAGGTGCAGCTGCTGGTCTCTTCCTTGCTTTGACTTGCCACACTTGCCACACAGAGATAAGATGCCACTCTGGGCTTACAAGCCTTAGTCCCTAGAGCTGAGAATTGAGTCCCAATTCTGATGTGCAGAGCCCCTTCACAGCACAGCTGTCCAACCCTGTGATCCAGCCATTATCCATCACGGGCCAAACCAACCATGACAGTGCAGTAGATAACTACCAGCTCTATTAAGCTGGGAAATGACTTCTCAGCAACCTAAAGGATTTCACAGTCATCAGATTACTAGTCCATTACTGGGAAGAATTGACATTTTTTCTTTAATTCTTCACCAGGTAGCCAATTAGGCAGAGGACATCATCAGATAATACTATTTTTATTGCAATTTCTATGTCTATTAAAATTGTTTCTTGTGTTCAACAATATAATGGGTGAGTTTCCAAATTTACTTCGTGTTTTAAAAGATTATAATAAGCACATAATGGCTCAAGAAGTAGGATCAGGCCGTTCTTATCCTCCTTCAATTGCTGAAACAGGTGTGTCAGGCAGGGGGTTGTTACGGGCTGAATTGTGTCCTCGCTACAAAATTCATTTGTTGAAGTCCTAACCCCCAGTATTTTAGAATGTGACTGTACTTGGAGACAGAGTCTTTAAAGAGGTAATTAAGATTAAATAAGCTCATTGTGGTGGGCTCTGATCCAATATGACTAGTGTCCTAATAGGAAGAGGAAATCAGGCCATTAACACACAGAGAGAGGGAGGACCATGTGAGGGCACAGTGAGATGGTCATCTAAAACCAAGGAGAGAGCCCTCAGAAGAAATGAAGCCTGCCCAAACATTGATCTCATGTCTTTAACCTCCAAAACTGTGAGATAATAAATTTTTGCTGTTTAAGTCACTGAGTGTCTGGTACTTTGTTATGGCAGCCCAAGCTAACTAATACAGGGGGCTATCTTTATCAGCACTCGAGAAGTTGCACTAAAGATTTCTCTACTAGGCAAATAGCCAGAATTAATACACTAAGACTTTGTTTCCAATATAGTCAACTCTTTTATAAAAGCAGCAAATCAATATCTTATATTTTGTTCATTGCATCAACTAATTAGGTGAACGGAACTAATATTTTTCAAGTGCTTGCTATACACCAGACACTGTAATAAGCTGTTTAGGCCTGTTATCTCATTTAATATTCACAAGGGACATTGTTGTTTCTTTAAAAATAAATAAATACATAAAAACACAGATAAGGAAATCAAGTCTCACCGCAGTTAAATAACTTGCCCAAGTCTGCATAGATATTTTGTGGAATTTATATCCGGGTCTATGGGTTCACGGGTTCATGCCATTCTCCCCAGATTTTCCACAATCTTTTCCAGACAGCTGCCTCTTTGTGCTGAAAGTGGTAAGGGCTCCAAAGGTAATATGAAGATTAAGAGGAGCCCTATTCGGTGTCCTTTGAGGTGGCAAGCTATTTCTAGGAAGGGGTTACAGAGTCGTCACAGGAGAAGGAAAAGAGAAATATGCTTCTTTTTTATGTACACATAGGAAACAAAAATCTAGTTGCCTATTGAGAGGGTATGCACATCATTTCCCCTCCCTTGGTAATGCGGCTGCTGCTGGTGCTTCGGGAGTGCGATAAACAAGTTGTAATGTATTAGCGCAAGTGGTTGCAGCAGCATGCTTCTATAGCTGGCAGAATTCCTGAGAAATGGCTTTTATGGCACCAATCTCCTTGGAGACCTTAAATAACAGCCTAAAATGTATGGTACAAAGATCACAGGGTTTATTACTTTAGTTTCAGCTGGTGTTCTACAATTTATAGTTTTCCTGATAAATTGGGATCCATTCAGCTGGTACATATTATGTAGGATGGTGGAATTGTCTCTTCTGCATTGAAGGATTAGAAATGGGCAGATGCCTTGATTGGGTAATAACAGCACCAGCCCAAGTTGTGCGTGTCAGACAGGGCTTGAGTTGAATGTTTGGGCTCATTTTAAAGAGGAATGGGTTCCCACAGTAGGATTGCAGCCCTCCCTCCATCTCCCAGATACCGTCTAGGTTCAGATGACCCAGGCACTGAAGTTAGTTATCTCATGCTTTCATTAGGACCTGGCTAAGGGTAAACAAATGCCACATGTCATGGTCCCTTTTCGGGGGTGGGTGGGTATGTGGGGTCCTTACTGAAATATGCAAATTAAAATCCTACTTCAGAATCCAGCAATGAAGGAATGACTTTTTATACAGAACCTATGAATATATTGTTTCCTATTTTCCATGAATTAAATTACACTGAAATCTGCTTTTAGTGGCTGTGGCTATGGCTGCTTTCTATATACTTAATTAATCTGATCTTGTTCAAAATCAGATTTTACAAGCTGTGAACAAAGAATATTTGAGAGAAAGCTGTGAGTTTGTGCTCCTGATTTTCACCCAGTTAATCAGAGTCTGTTTTAAAACAAAAATTTTGTAAGAAAGAAAAGGGACAGCAATTGCATCTTGTTATTGTTGTCCTTATTGCTGTTGTTCCATTAAAAAAAAAAATCAAGCTATGATGCGGGAACAGTAACTTTCTCTCAGCTGAAAATCTGGTATAGATTTTAGCATTTGGACTTTGGAGCCCTTCCAAGTCTTGTCTGGCTATTAATCTGCAAAGGATGAAGGATTTACACAAAGGGCCTCAACTCTGAAGTGTCATTAAGTTCTATTGGGTCAATAATTCCTGAAAATGAATTAAAACAACAAAGTTCAATAATTTTATAGACATTGTTAGCCTGTATCTTTGGAGAGGAAAAAAAAAGGAAAAGAAAATAAATGGGCCTGGGTATGAGGAATCGGAAAAATGGTTAGGAGAGAAGAACTCTGCCCCTAATAGATTCCAGATATTCCTTTGAGCTCACAAGCCACCCAGTTTTCTGTGGTGAGAAACACTTTCCAACGTGTGATTGCAACTATGGCTTGCTCCTAGGTAGCTAACGTTCTTTCTAATGGGTCTTTCTAAGATAGGGAAACACCCCCCTTGATATCACTGGATTCCCTAGAAAGAAGATGGGGCAGATGATCAAATGGGCATCCAGTTGCTGGAACTTGTGCCTCAATAACATCATTTGCTGCTGTAGACCCATTGAGAGCTGGTTCAGTTAAAGGCTCATGTCTAGTCAAATACAAGGTCATGAGCAGCCTCACAGTGGGTTGTATCTAAGACCAAGCTAACTATTCTTGATAAATGAAAAGACAACCCAGGTTGTTTACTGTTTTATAACCTACGGCAAGATTCTCAATGGTCTTGTCTCCTGGGAAAGATGCATTCTGGAAATTAGTCCTCTAAATACAAAGGTTCTGAGTGCAGTGACCACTCAAACAGAGATGGAGGAAAGGGGGAGTGGGGAAGGCAGGAGCAGACAGATGCAGTGATTGGCCCAAGGGGGCTGTCTTAAGTGCCAGGCAGGAAGCATTTCTCCTGGATCTCACAACAACCCCATGAGGTAAGAATTGATACTATTATTCCAATTTTACCCATGAAGAAACTGACACTCGGACAAAATAAATGATTCATTCCAAGGTCCACAAGCACTAAGTGATGGAAGCAGAGTTTGAAATCCGGGAATCTTTCTCCACAGTGCCCCTTTTTTGCATTAGAGTATAACCCTTGGTGGAGAAACCTGAGTTGATTAAGCTCACCAACCAACCTGAGACTGAAATTTGGGAGCACAGTTCATTCATCATTAGGAACTGCCTGTAGAGTCCACATAATTAAAGACGAATTCACACATCAAGACCTACTGATGTACCTACACACAGGAAAAGACCCACTGGGGGAACTCAAGCATCTTACGGCCGACCGCTAGATGATTGACCATGGCCATTTAAACTATGCTGTGGAATCATCAAAAGTGGAGTTGCTTCTTTAAAAACCTCCTCTGTGATATTTTAATAACCTTCCCTCATCTTCTGGTCCTGATTCCCAGTTATCCCTCAGTGGCTAATCCCTTTCTCTTGTCACTGGCTCCTCACACTCTGAACACTTTCAATTACTAGGTTGTTAACTGAAAAAAACACAGCCTCACAGACCCTTTGGGATAACCCAAGAAAAATGGCATTCATCTCTGTAAGCAAGAAATGGCCTCACCTTAAAAGAGAACCAATCAAAAACATGCAGACCTCATACCCTGATGACTTCTCAGAAGAGAGCCAGTCATCCATTGAAGTAAGCTTATTCTTTTTCTCTTTCTTTCTTTCAAGTAAAACTTCCAGCAGCCATGCTCCTAAAGACAGTTAAGCACAGCCAGAAACCTATTAAAATTACAACCAACTACTTGAAGGACTGAGGTCCTTCCAGCTCTCACAATGATGTAAAGTAGCCACTTCCTGAAGAATAAACACTAAGGGGCCTTTTGTAACCACAGGATGAGAAAATGCAACCCAACTTCATTAGCAGCTGTGTCTGGCCTTCCGTTCCAAAGCCAAGCCTGCCTGTCCATGGAGAAACTGGGGGAGAAGATTATATACCAAGGCTTTTGTAGTTGACAGCTCTCTCAGAGTCAAGGTTCTCCCATACCCATCTTCTTCCTAGTGAGGAATTAGATGGAGAGAGGGTTGAGGGAAAGGTTGAGAAACCCATTCTCTCTTCTTCATGTTGGAATGGGAGAGAGGACCAGAGACTTATCCATCAGAAGGCTTCCCCGCTTGACATTCTTCCATCAGTTACTCCGACACTTTCTTGGGGTTTCTTCGAAGAGGGTATATTAGTCTGTTCTCACACTGCTACCAAGATATATCTGAGACTGGGTAATTTATAAAGAAAAGAGGTTTGATTGGCTCACAGTTCCACAGGCTGCACCGGAAGCATGATGCTGGCCATCTGCTTGGCTTCTGAGGATGCCCTCAGGAAACTTACAATCGTGGCGGAAGACAAAGTGGAAGCAGGCTCGTCTTACGTGGCTGGAGCAGGAGGAAGAGAGAGAAGTTCTGCACACTTTTAAACAACTAGATCTCATGAGAACTCACTCACTATCCAGTACCAAGGTCAATGGTACTAAACCATTAATGAGATTCTGCCTCCATGACCCAGTCACCTCCCACCAGGCCCCACCTCCAATACTAGGGATTACGTATCCAAACTGTATCAGGGGCTATGTCGGATGACCCTCCTAGCCTCCAAAGACAACTCTGGTATGGATTCAGATTATTTCCAAACTCCTTCAGCCAAGCTCTATATCAAGTACCCGTGATATACAAGGCAATGGTAGGAGGCAACACCTAAGACCCAATCCCTGCCATAGCAAGGAGGGCACAGAAGACTTGGGAAAAGAGGTCAATAGACAAAGTATTATACTAAATACAATAAGGGCCATGACAGAGCCAGATGTGATTTCACAGGCACAGGTGAGGATTTGGGGAATTAGCAAATCGGATTGGGGTTAAGAACTAGTGACTGAAGGTGAGGACTAAGCTGAATCCTAAACAACAAATAGGGAGTTTGAAAAGAAGAAGGGGGTGTCATGGACAGATGGTTCAATTACTGTTCTTACTCAGACATAACATTATCTTCTAAGAGAGAAACTAATGAAAGTTAGTATATCATGAGGATGTCCCCATAAGAGCAGTGATCTTGCCCCCCATGTTAACAATTTTACTCTAGCACCTAAGAATGGGCGCAGACAATAACAAAGATGTGAAGTCAACCCAAATGGCCATCAATGATAGACTGGATTTAAAAAATGTGGTACCTATACACCATGGAATACCATGCAGCCATAAAAATGGAAAAGATCATGTCCTTTTCAGGGACATGGGTGGAGCTGGAAGCCACTATCCTCAGCAAACTAATGCAAGAACAGAAAACCAAACGCCACGTGTTCTCACTTACCAGTGGGAGCTGAACAATGAGAACACATTGACACATAGGGAAGAACAACACACAACTGGGCCTGTTGGCAGGGATTGCGGGAGGGAGAGCATCAGGAGGAATAGCTAATGGATGCTGGACTTGATACCTAGGTGATGGGAATCACCATGGCACATGTTCACTTATGCAACAAACTTGTGCATCCTGCACATGTGCCCCAGAACTTAAAAGTTGAAGAAGAAAAAAAAATGGGTGCAGAAAAGGTGCGCCATAAATATTTTCTCTGAACATGCGAAGCACACTTGGCCTGAGGACATTTGCACTCCTTCAATGTTCCCGCTCCCATCTGCATGGCTCACTCTCTCTCTTCCTTCCCATTATTCTAAATGCCTTTTCCCTACTTGAGCTTTTCTCATAGCACCTACCAACTGATATCACATACAGTTGGTTGTTTATTGTCTGTCCCTCCTACTGGAATATAAGCTCCATACGAGTAGGAACTTAATCATTTTTGCTCAGTTGATATCTTCAACAACTATTAAGTGCCTGGCACATAGCAAGCGCTCAATAAATACTTGCTGAACAAGGGAATGCAGTTGACTACTCCCTTAAAGCCATTCTAATTCCTCCAATTCTCTTCACCAAATGACTATAGTTCCTCATTCAGTTCCTCCTGAATGCCAGGAAGAGAACACTCTGAAAAGTGCTCTGGTTTTTTTCACTTTCACATGAAGGCCCAGGCGGTTTTATATAGATTCTAACAAACTGGAAGGGTTTCTCATTGTCAATAAGGTCAGGTCCAAATCTGTTGGAAGGTCATACTAAGCTCTCCATGGCTGGGCTTCTGTTTTCTCCTCCAGCCGCACTTCCTCCACTTTCTACCTTCTACTTTAGACTTTGATGCACTGAGCCACTGGCTCCAGCGAATGGCTTCATTCACTCACCCAACATTGAATGGGATGACCTACGAGCCCAACACAGTAGTTCCTGCAACTTGAGTGTATTGTTTTCTCTTCCTTACCAGCCTTCCCCTGGCTTTACCAAGTTAATACACACCTGTTCTTTAATGTGCAGATTATCAGAGCTGGGGTTCAGTCATAGAGGACTAAGCCACAGGAAGATCAGAGAAGAGAATAAGGTAGGCTTATCTCTGGGTTACCCAGGAGTGTTCAGATCACGAAGCCTATCCACAAATGAGGCAGAGGAGACCAAAGACAGCTACCTTCTTTATTTGATATGGTCACCTGATGTTAGCTTTTGGCCTGCATCATCCTTCATATTTGTCACTATCAATGTTTGAAGTAGCAAATTTGTAAAAATGGCCAGGATCATGCAGATCTGATGTGCAGAGGTATGGTTCCAATGTCTGTGCTGGAGGGGATCTTGTGACCCTCAATTATGCTTCTTATGTTCCAAATCATTTATTGTGGTGCTTAAGGCTAAAAGTCCAAGTATTTTCAGCTCAAGAAGTTAGAAGATGAGTTCCCCAGATACCTGGACATCTGCAGCAATAGGACTCCCTAGGTCACCGGGTTCTTTGAAGGGATGGTCATATTTATGGTAGCTGGTTCACTACAAGAAGATAAGTGATGGATACATGAATGGCGAGAGGAAGTTTCTGAAGCTGGTGGCCACTATCAAAGCTGGCTTGGCTCAAGGCCAACATGGCCTGAAGGCAAAGTCCAGGGACTTGGCCCAGCTGTCTTCGCAGAAAGAACTGAAATGCCTCCTGGACACCTGGTCTTTCCTTGGTATTCCTGCAGCCCCTGGGGCATGGGCACAGATAGATGCCCCTGGTCTTTGCCTCTGTGAGTATGTGTGTGTGTGTGTGTGTGTATGTGTGCACATATATATATCTCAGGAATCTGGCTTTGCATACTAGCTTTGCTTCCCTCCTATTCCCTACCCTTCACCATCACTCCCTACAGTCTCTCATGTCTCCTTGTCTACCCACTGGAGTTTGGGACAGGTCCTGCTTCAGGCTTCCTTCTCAAGGTGGAGCCAAGAAAGGGAGCAGACTATGTGGGTGAGTGACTGTCTTAGCGTGCCATAACATTTGAAATGGTTCTCAATTCAATAAACATTGGATGAGTTGAACAAATAATAATGATGTTACTAATAATAATGGGTCATAGTGATTTAACTCAGTCTATACATTTCTCCCAAAACAGTGAATAGACGGGCATTTTATAAAAATTTGATTTATATTAAATAACAGCAAAACATCATTTTTATTCATGACATGGATGAAATGCATGAAATTGAGATGACATCAAGCATCTCCAAGGATGTGTAGAAGTGAGTCCTCTTTTACATGCTGCTGGAAGTACTGGAATTTCATTGGAGGGCACATGATTCAGCAGTTCTGCCCCTTGGCATCTATCTTAGAGAGATACACATAGGTGCCCAAGGAGGCACTTACAAGGGTGCTAGTATTGTTTTTCATTGCAGAACACTGGAAATGATCTAAATGTCCATCAATACAGAAATAGCTACATAAATTCTATCATACCCATATTATGGAGTGTTACACAGTCATTGAAAAGCATGAAATGTATCTATTTGTACCATATGAATAGATTGCCCATGTAAACTCCATGAACTCAGGTGGTTTGGTTTTCTTTCTCTTGGTTGTCCAATGTATTCTCTGTAATTTGGAACAGTGCCTGGCACCTAGTAGCCACCCAATAAATTATGTGTTCAATAAATGGAAGATGAGTAAAATGCATGTCACGCATAACAGAATGATACTTTTATTTGTGATCATTGTTATTTAAAACAGAAAAAATAGTTTCTGTGTTCTACTAATAAATATATGTGTGTTAAGGCTTAGAAAAATATCTGGAAGGATGTAAACAAATATAATTCACTGGGAGCAGGTAGGGAGGGCAATAGGGACTTTAGCCTTAACAATAATGTTTTAATTCTCATAAGGAGAATATTCACATATTACTTGGCTAATAAAAAATTAATTTAAAGGTTTTCAAATTCATGACTAAAACTATGGTGCTTGTTTTGAGGGAGAGAAAACAATTAGCCCAGTGCTTTTAATTTTTTCCTTGTCTAGAAATGGAATGAGTTTCAAGACTTGAAGATAGAATCCAGTTTGCAGGTGCACGAAAATTGGGGTGTATGAGAGTAGGAGCCAGGCAGGCCATTGCAGGGCTAGAGTGGTGTTCACGGAGATTGGGATGAGGAAATGGGTCCCAGAAATTTTACCTAGGAAAAAGAGAAAGGCAGAACTTGCAAAGGCATAAAAAAGAGAGAGACATTATAAAAGACTACAAAGCAAGGATGACTAACATTGTTGAGTTACCAGCAGAGGGACTGTTTGGAAGAAACAGCTTGCTTTGAAGGGAAACAGTTAGTTTGGTTTGGGAAATTTGGGGCTTGTAGTGACTATGGCATGTCCAATTAAAATCCCTTTTAATCGGGATATTGTATTGGATATTGGCAAGGGATACTGTAGAAATAGTATGGGTGATGCTGATTTGGAAATCATTTGCATAGAGAGGGTAGTGGGTAATGGAGCAATCTAAATAGAATGAGTTCTCCATTGGAGTGCATGTAAGGACTAAAGGAGAGGGAGCAGCTCTCTAATCTACAACCACCCCCAGTTAAGGTAATGCTCAGGTATGGTGCTTCTCTGTCAGTACCCCTGCATATCTCTCAAAAGGATGTCAACAACTGAACCTGGACCAATGTGAGTAACAGGAAGTATCTATTACCAAGTTCATTAACAAGAGTCCTGTTCATATCTCAGTCGTCAATTGCAATCAACTGCCTGGACAAAGATGTCCTTAATTGGTAAGTCATTCTTACCCAGGATTTACAACTTGTGTGAAATGCAACAATCTCATATTTCCTGAGAGGGTCCCCTTCCCTTTATGTAATATGAGACTAGTTATTGTACTGTGTCACAAGGGATGATCATCCACAAGAACACTACACATCACTTCATCTACGACATAATTTCAGGATGAGGAGTCCTCAAAAGTAGTATTGCATTGATGCTCAAAACTCTACTAAAAGGCTAGGTCCCTTCTGTTTAATACCTGGTTCTCAATTAAAGGACACATAACCCCCATAGTGATGGCACCATGGAAGCTACTCTAACACTGGAATCAACCCAACTGAGAATCAAATCCCAATTTTACCACTTCAGCTCTTTGAACTTACCTCTTAAGCCTCTGTTTGGACAGCTGTAAAATGGGGTGATAATGTGTGTCTGAGTTGTTATATGAAATAAAGGAAATGATATATGTGGATCACATAACACATGATAGCTCCAAAATAAATATCCATCCCCCTTTCGCTTGTCTACTTTCTGAGGAGACAAAAGGAGACAATTCCTGAACGACAGGGATGAGAAAGGCACACCTGGCCTGTCACACGGATTTGGTTCATCATAGTACTACACACTACTCTAAATGATGAGTTTGCTGATAACTAAACTTTGATGAGATAGGTCTGTGATCAACTGGATTTTGAACATAACCAAAGTTTATCCTATGTAAAAAAATTCAACGTGCACACACTAAGAAAGGAATACATAAAATGAGCAAATGACATAACTCTTGTTTCCAGAATCCCAGGTAAGAGAAGAGGAAAAAAGTGGAAGAGTTCTTTCATTTAAAAGGACAGTCCCAAAGCACTCACCATTCCACATTTAAATGCCATCCCACTTAGCTTATCTTGTTGCTCTCCATGACAGAGCCAGTCAGGGCATGTGCTAGAAGTAAAAGGGATATAGGAAGACAAGAGGAGAGGCAAGAACAGTGATCAGAGTGGAGCCAAGATCCCAGGGCCTGCTATCTTACTGCACCTGCATGGAGCCAGAGCACCTGGCTGCATGGGAGAACAGTTTGGCCATCAGTATGTTCCATCCTTATGGTGCTTGTGGCTTGGGTAGCTCCTGAACTTTTCATGCTGTGTTTGCATTCTTGGCTGTCAAATGGACCTAATCATTCCAGAGGGTTGGAAATAAATTAAAGACAGGAAAGAAAAGAATTGCCTCTTCATGTACCTTTCCCAATAACCCCTAGCCAGAAGATAAAACACACATTATTATCACCATATGCACTATTTCAGAACCATTTTAACCAATCCTCCCAGCCTTCCTTAAATTTCATTAAATTATTAATGTATTTAGCCAAACGGTGAAATTTAAGTAAATTTTGATAACATAAGGGAAAACAGGTTTGTGAACAGCCTAAATTCCACAGTCCAATCCTCGCCATGCCATTTATTAGCTGTGTAACATTAGGCACATGACCATTTTTTCTGTGCCTCAGTTTCCTCACCTGTAAAGTGGTAAATGGATAATATTACTGTCTTCTTTATTATTAGCACCTATTTCATAGGTTAATTTAAAGGACTAAATAAGTGAACGATACAAAGCTCTTAGGCCAATAGATTCTACTAAAGCAAAAGCATATATTGGGCATATAGTTAGAGTTCAATAATATTAGCTATTATTATTGTTGTTGTTCCTAACAACAGTTTAATATCATAAGACTGTGAGGCATCGTAAGAAACCATCTAACTCCTGCACTCTGAGTATTATTTTCAGCTCTATCTCATCAGTTACTCCATGACTCTGTTAATTCTATCATTTAACCCATTTTTAGGATTTTCTTGAGTATGTGTATATATATTATTTACATATGGCTTTTAGCAACCCTGATAAAGCATGGCACAGTGACCACATGTCCTAGGTTTTCTTGGATAACCCAATTTTATTCTTTTTGCATTAAAAGACTTAATTTGTTAAATGCATACCTAAATAAGATTTAACTTTATATCACTGCAAGATTTCCAAATATATAATTTTACAAATCAAGCATAAATCTTTGCTCTTGACTTTACATCCAAAAATGATTATAACGAGTATATGTAATTTTAAAAGAATAGCTTCTAATAATTCCCATGTTAGTAACAACACATCTAAGAATTACAAATAAAATGTGTTGAGGGCTTTTGACCTAGAGATTCACTTTGTCGCTAAGGAAAATTGTTTGCAACTTGACCAGCATAGTGCTTTACACAGGGAGTAAGCAATTAGAGTAAAACCTTTCTGATTCACCCTAATGACCACAAGACCCAAAGAACACATGATCTACTGACTTTTGCTTATTAGTAAGAACGAAAAGATGAGATTAAAAATTAAACAGGCTATTTTATACATATGTTTTTTAACTGGGAGATAACATGTGTTTTTATCACATGCAGCATGATGTTTTGAAGTATATATACATTGGGGAATAATTCAATCTAGCTAATTAACAAATGCATTACCTCACATAGCATTCCACTGTGTAGATGTGCATATATTTTCTTTATCCATTTATTTATTGATAGACACTTCTTAGGTTGGTTCTCTATCTTGGCCATTGTGAAGAGGGCTGCAATAAACAACATGAGCAACAAAAACAAAAATGTAGAATTACATCAAACTAAAAAGCTTCTGCACAGCAAGAGAAACAATAAAGAGACAACCTACTGAATGGGAGAAAATATTTGCAAACTATACATCTGAAAGAGGGTTAATATCCAAAATATATACAAAACTCAAACAACTCAGTAGCAAAAAACCGTAATAACCTGATTTGAAAATGGCCAAAAGACTTGAATAGACATTCTCAAAAGAAGACATACAAATGGCCAGCAGATATATTTTAAAAATTAATATCACTAATCATCAGGGAAATGCGAATCAAAACCACAATGAGGTATACCCCCTCATCCCAGTTGGAAAGGCTATTATCAAAAAGACAGAAAGATAACAAGTGCTGGCAAAGATGTGGAAAAAAAGGAAATCCATCTATATAGTTGGTGGGAATGTAAACTAGTACAGCCATTATGGAAAACAGTGTGGAGGTGCTTCAAAAATTAAAAATACAACTGCCATATGATCCAGGAATCCCACTACAAGGTATACATTCAAAGGAAATGAAATCAGCATGTTGAAGAGCTAACTGTAAACAGGCTATTTTATATATTAGAAATACATCTCAGTGTTATTTGCACTTGTTTATTTTCCAATTTAGGATATTTATGCCAAAGGCACTCAGGAATCCAAAACTTTCTTTTATTATTATTATTATTATTATTATATTATTTTATTATACTTTAAAGTTTCTAGGTACATGTGGCATAACGTGCAGGTTTGTTACATATGTATACTTACTTGTGCCATGTTGGTGTGCTGCACCCATCAACTCTGTCAGCACCCCACCCATCAACTCTCATTTAATCAGGTATTTATCTCCCAATGCAATCCTTCCCCCCTCCCCCTCCCCATAATAGGCCCAGTGTGTGATGTTCCCCTTCCCGAGTCCAAGTGATCTCATTGTTCAGTTCCACCTATGAGTGAGAACATTGTGGTGTTTTGGTTTTCTGTTCTTGCGATAGTGCTGAGAATAATGGTTTCCAGCTGCATCCATGTCCCTACAAAGGACACAAAACTCTCCTTTTTTTATGGGCTGCATAGTATTCCATGGTGTATATGTGCCACATTTTCTTAATCCAGTCTCACTGATGGACATTTGGGTTGATTCCAAGTCTTTGCTATTGGTGAATAGTGCCGCATATGAACATACGTGTGCATGTGTCTTTATAGCAGCATGATTTATAATCCTTTGGGTATATACAGAATCCAAAACTTCTTTAAAACAAAGTTTGCCATCCTTGCTATTAATTAGGGTGGGGTGGGAAGACAGTTCTCAAAAGAAGATTAAATTGGCTATGGCTCAACAGAAAATACTAGAAGCAACTACTCGTTTTAATGAGAAGGCTTAGACTCTCCATTCCTGGCTCTGCCATGTACAAGTTGTATGGCTTCGGGTAAATCACACATTCACTCAGCTTTATGATTGGAGTGCAACAGCACTAGGCTCTGTTTTAGAGTTTAGCAGCCTATAAATTATATGACTACACAGTTTTGTTTTATTAAAAAAAAAAAAAGCTTGGTACTGGTTGCAGATATTTCAAAAGGATCCTTCTTTTGGCAACTTATCTTTGTCTTCAAGATTTAATGGGGGTTGCTTAATTGCTTTATCTTGTTTAAATTGTACCCCTATCTCTAAATCCTATCTGGACAGGGCAAAAGAGACCACAGCCCCTGTCAACCCATAGAAATTCTCACTGCCACCCATGGACATGAAATCTGTCATAGTACACTCATGACTTTGTAGTCCATTCAATTCAGCTAATGCATAAATAACTCCAACTTGGAACTCTCCAGTGGGGGCTACAAAGGTCGTGTTGTTCTCAGAAAGTAAAAGTCTCCTGGAGAAGAAAAATAGATAGGTTTATAAATACTTCTACCTCAACGGACTTTATATGAAATTCTATTGGAGAGGTGCAATGCACTCTGGGAATTTGAAAAAGACAATAATTCTGGAAGACTCAGGGAAAACCCCATGGAGAAGTTGGGATTTTGGCTAGTTCCCAAACTGGGTTGGATTTAGACCAGTTAAAATGGCAATCCTTCAGGAGGAAGGATTGTTATTACAAAGAAACAGAACCAGAAGAGGAATATATAGTGGGTTGAGTTGTATCCCCCCAGAAAATATGTCCAAGTCCTAACCTCTGGTACCTGTAAATGTGACCTTCAGAAATATGATCTTTACAAATGCAATTAAGTTAAGGATCTCAAAATGAGATCATCCTGGGTTTCAGGTGGGCCCTAAATCCTAAGGAAGTATTCTCAGACAGAAAAGGAGAAGGCACACATAGACACAAAGAAGAAGTCCATGTGAAGACTGGAGTACTGCTGCCATAAGCCATGGAACACAGGACCCACCAGAAGCTGGAAGAGGCAAGTAAGGATTCTCCACTAGAGCCTTCAGAGGGAGTGCAGTCCTGTCAACGCTGGATTTTGGACTTGGAGCCTCCAGAATTGTCAGAGACTATGATTCTGTTGTTTTATGCCACCAGTTTGTGGTCATTTGTGGCAGCCATTTTGGGGAACTAATACTGGAGGTGTTTCCAGGAATGAAAAGTGAGGGGCCCACCTGGTTCTCTCTTGAGCGGTGTTAATTAAAGGAGTGGAGACTGTGGGGAGAAGGGCAAGAGAACAATGAAGGGATAAGACTTCAAAGACAGCTACAAATGGTGTAGCAAGCTCTTTGAATAGGAATAGAGACACACAAAGGCATTTGAGGCATAGTGAGAGTATCAAGCCCAGGTGACTCAAGTTGTGTGTAAGACAGATGTGTAGGGGAAGAGGTTAGAGACAGGAAACAGAAAGTTCAAGGAAAAGCAACAAGGGATTAAATCAAAGCAACAGCCACAGTGTTTAGACTTGGCAGATGTTGGGCTGAGGATTTCGTGTTTAGCTCAATGGATTAGGGAGTAGGAGAGAGAAGTCCAAGTGATTCTTATGGAAGCTCCAGTCATAAGGGTTTAGACAAAGGAAAAGAAAACAGTTACTGAGACAACGAATTCATCAGAGAAGAAGAAAGAGAACCAGTGGAATACCAAAAAAGGCTAGAGATTCGAGTAGGAGGCAGCATCTAATGATACAGACAGCTCACATGGGCTTAATATAGAGAGCTTGGTGATTAAGTGGTTTCTGGTGATTTTTGAGAGCCCACTAGCCGTGGAATAGCAGAAATGAAATACAAATTATAAGGGTGTAAAAAAAGAAATAAACATACCAAGTTTAGCGTACCCATTTATTTTTGGTAGAATAGAATAATGTGTGAGATGTAACTTAATTAGAGTGAGGTGGGGAGGTAGTTCTCCAAAGAAGATTAAATTAGCTATGCCTCAACAGAAAAATACTAAAAGAAACTACTCTTTAGGTTTTGAGTAAGAAGACGTAGACTCTCCATTCCTGGCTCTACCACAAATCAGTTGCATGGCTTAGAAGTGTCAATAAAAGGTCCTTTAGTCCTTAATTGGGCTTCAGCATGTTAACATACTATCTCCAGTGAGCCCCTGCTAACCTGCAAATGACATGGGAAACATTAATTCAATAGCAAAGATACATTTGCCAGATATGAGTTAATTGTCACTCAAAAAGAACTGTCATTCAAGAGGGATGCCTGAGAAACTGGAATGTTGCACAAACCTGTGTTTACTCAGAAAGAGATCAGGACAAGACCAGAATTTGCTTTAGTAGGGTGAGCAGCAGATGGTCCTAGAGAGCTGGAGTTGGGGAGGGAGGTAGCGTAAAGCCATAGGAAAACTAGAGGTGGGAAGCAGGGATGGAGCAGGGTGAAACAAATGCATCAAATGACAACTTTGCCTACTTTGCTTTTCTGTCTAGGGACAGCCTTTGGCTTGTGGGTCCTGCAGTCACTCAATGATTTGTTCTGGTAATTATCTAGCAAGTATCCCCCAAAGAGAATTCAAGGAATGGGTAATAATCTGAAAGTACACACTGCCTCTGATTTCTGGGCCTTTTTCATATCCTCAAGAGTATCTTTCAAGACTTTTCGAGAAAGTACAAGACAATTGCTGCCAATCTGAGAAGATTTTACCAAAGATCCTCCTGGAGCATCAGAAACAGAGAATTTCTAAGTGGAAGAGACCAGAGGTCACCCAGCCCTGCTCTCTGCATAATGCCGCATAGAGCTGATCATTAGCCAATATGAACTCCATAGAACAAGTCCTCAGCTCCTCATTTTCTCCTGCTGTTTACCATCCCAAATATGGAGGACCCATAATGCACAATTTTCCTGATAGCAGGGAATATTCAGAAACACCATTCTCACTTACAGAGAAACATAAATAAGGTTAGAAAATCCAGATACTGGAAAGAAATCCCAGCCTCTTTTCTTCCTATCCCAGGGACTCTGCTTAAACCCTCAAAGACTAGTAAGAACTTACCATAGCTTTAAAATATTTTCTTCAAAATTCCACAGTCATTTTTAGTAGCTGAGGATTATGTAGAGGAGGTATGAAAAATAGAAATTTTCAATTTTGTAGAATATTAGACAATTCATAATAATAGTTGGCTTGGTTATTGTACACTTTGAAAGGAGGGCATAACTTGAATGACCACCTGTGAACTCTGGGCTTTCAAGGGCTCCGGGAGGTGCCTCAATCTCCTGGGAGCCTCAGTGAAGACGACATTAGGGTAGACAGTGAAAATCCTGTGGCTATGATGTGAGAATCTGAACGAAGAAGGGGAACAAATACTTATCCCAACCTCAGAAGTCATTCATTCAACACATATTTACTGACTTCCTTCCAGATATTGGGCTAGAAAGGCAAGGAACTCATTATGGGTTAGGAAGAAACTAGATGATCCAACTCTTATCATAGTCATGAATTGTTTTTAATGTGACACTGCACAGTGTTCCTCAAAAGTGGAAAGAATTGTTCTCAAGTTTCAGACTTGGTGAAGTATGAGAGCAATGGCACAGGCTATGGAACAGATGGTAGCAATGGCCCATCTCTACCACAATTATGAATTGCTTGGAGTGCCTGGAGATGAGGGAGGCTCCAGCTTCCCTTAGCAGTAGGAGCCTTCATTGGAAGAATAGGGCCTGGAACTTACTTGGTAGGGAGTAGACTCTGAGACGCTGTCAATGAAAACTCTGGTTGACTGATTGTCTGGTTGTCCAAAGCCTGGGTTCTACCTGGGTGGTCTGATGGATAGCTCTTGTTTTTCCTGTACAGTATTGCTTCTCCTTATTTTGCTAACAGAACCCTTATTTCCTCTAGGAAAGTCATTCCATGCAACTCAGGTGAGGCTAACCCTGCCATAGGTTTAACCTTTTAAAAATACTCATCTTCCTGGTTCCTGTGACCAGATATGATTCCTGTGGACAAAATCCTCAAAGGACTTTTCTAGCAGAGCTCTTTTTCTGCTTGGCTAGGGGAAGAGCTTATCCATGAGGTAAAGAGAAATATGGAACCATGAAGACGTTGAAACACCTGGATCCAGCCTTACCTGAAGGTAAGGTCTATCTCTGGATGTTTTCATTACTTGAGGGTTGGCTGCTTGAAATTGACAAAATAGAACCCTACTGACAAAATTTTAGGTTGTTTCTAGTTTTGTGCTGGTATACATAACATTATAAGCATTCAACATTTTTACAACAAAGCTTCATCCTTAAGACAAATTCTAGGAAGCATAATTGCTTATCAAAGGGTATGAGGTTTTCAAGTTTTTGATAAATGGCAATGAGATTTTTTAAAGACACCCAAAGAAGTTCTCTTTGTCCTTTTTGCACCAGTGGGAAGGAAGATTCACTACTAAGTGACATTTCTAACACAGATGTTTTGGAGTATGTATTGGTTTCCTATTGCTGTAGTAACAAATGTGCCACAAACCTGGCAGTTTGCAGCACCCATTCACTATCTCACAGTTCTCTAGGTCGGAAGTCCAGAAGGCTTGGCTGGGATCCTCTGCTTAGGATCTCACAAGGCCAAAATCAAGGTGGTTGACCTGGCTCTTACCACCCATGGAAGCTATGGTGGGAATTCCAGGCTCATTCCAGGTTCATTTGGGTTGTTGAAACAATTCATTTTCATCTCATAGTTTCCATGTGACCACTTCTATCTTCAAGCCATCAACTGTGAGTTGAGTCCTTCTCACCTAGAATGTCTCTAACATCTCTCTCTGCCACATATCTCTGACTCTAGTCAAAAAAAGTTCTCTGCTTTTAAGGGCTCACGTGATTAAATTGGCCCCATGTAGATAATCCAGAACAACCTCCCTATTTTAATGTCCATAACCTTAATTCCATCTGCAAAGTCCCTTTAGCCATGTAATATAATATATTCACAGGTTTCAGGGATCAGTGTGGACACTTTTAGGGTAGCCATCCTGCCTGCCAAAGGGTAGAACCATGAAACCGCATTAAATAACTCTACCATGCACAGTCACCTGACTTGCCATCTTTCATCCCAAGGCAATGTTTGGAAGGACTAGTTCAGTCTTTTCAAAGTGGTACGGGGAATTGTTCTCTTCACACCTACTGCTCAAACCCCAGCAAGTTCCCAACTGGACAAAAGGATTGTCTTGTGAAACTTTCTATTATCTCTTGTTGCTAGGAAACAGTGTTTCCGGGTTCCTCAGGGGCAGGCTTCCCTTCAGATTTATATTCAGTGCTGTACCATTGTAATAAACTACATTTTGTCATATGCTCAGGCTGTTACCAGTCAAAAGAATGCAAAATTCAAGTGATTTTACATACAAATATAAGTCTATGCATAACTGTGTCCCACACGTATCTAGGTGTCTACATACATGTGAATATTTTTGTGACTAAGTTGTGTTTTTTTTCTCCCTTGAATCTTACTCATTTATTTCTTATTAGTTTTCTGCAAAGGTTTTCTTCTTCATGGCTAATTTCGAAGGAACTAGTGTGAGAGTTTTCAGCAAAAGCAGTTTCCATGGTTACACTGAAGTCTTACTAAAAATAGTACATGATGTAATCAGCAAAACTTTAGCTACTTAAGGAACTAGACAAAATGAATCTACATTACTGTATGAAGTTTGTTCTGTCCTTCAAGCTGTGTCTATGACACATGAAGAGAATACTCTGTGAATTATTTTTATTGCCCTGAGATTCCAGCTCCTTAAACACTTTTGTGGGCAGCTCACAAGCTGTTCAGTCTCTGGAATTATTTCTAACACTGTGTGAAGGAAAGGCAGACAGAGACAGGGAAGAGGAGGGATGAAGAGAGAAGGGAAGGACATAAATACTTACCTTATCTTGGGGTAAATACTATACATTGCCTCATTTCTCTCCCTGAGATAACATCTCCCTTTTTTCAAACAGATCCTTTAAATTCACTATCAAGGCTGCATAGTAGAAGGAAAAGGTATTACTCTAATTTGATTAGTCTACACCCTCTAAATTCTACAACTAGCGACCTACTCCATTTTCCTCACTTTATCTTGTGAGCTTTCTTCTCTTGAGTGATTGATTCAAGGTTTGGTACCAGAAGGAATGACAAGAGGGAGACCCATTCATTGTATTATTTCTCTTCTATTATTTCTGCTCGCTCTCTTTTATATAGTGATAGAAGAGTGCAGGCACCTGAGATTAAAACAGCTTCCCTTTTGCATTTGGAGTTCTTTGTCCTCATTGTGTTTGAACTGTCACCGGGCACAGCTGGGTCTCTGTTTCCAATATCCTTTTTCCACACTTCATATAATTAGAAAGGAGAATCAAGAATGGCAGTCCCACCTGCTTCCAAGGCCATTCTGCTCCCACCATCAATGGTTGAAGCTGGAAGCCACAGAAGTGGCCACATGGATCATTGTCCCCTCCTGAGCACCTCATTCATGGTCATCTGTCTGATGACAAAGCCAGCCCAGCCCCCGAGATGACCTGTTTAATTTTTTATGGCATTCCCTCTCTCCTCTTCCTACAGTTGTTCAAGGGGCACGGGGCACTTTCCAAGCAAAATCCAATCTCAAAACCAAGTTTTTACTTGGTTTTTACTTATTCTAGAACAGGCCTTAGAAATATTCCTGGTTTCCTTTTGGAGCCAAAATAACAGTGTTTGTTTCTTGTCCACTTGGGGACTCAGCGGGTACCTCTCAAAAGAACACCATCATTTTATTTAGAATCTATAGTACTGGAGAGAGAGGTCTGAAAATGTTTTTTGAAACACCACAGCTATTGCATATATTGGCAATTTTTAAAATGTATTTCTGTATCAGGAATATTAACAATCATAAGGTCAGAGCAATTTAAAAATCTATAGACTGTTGCTAGCCTGGACTAACTCTACAGTGTTTCTTTAAAAACACCATCTGCTTAAGTAACTGGCTTTAGAAGGGCACTTGATGCTAATATTTTAAATAGCTTTTATGACATACCTTTAAGATTAATTTGTTCCTCATTACCTTCTATGGAACACTAACTCCTGAATATAGTCTCAGGGATGGTACCATATCTGGCCCAGGAACACTCAAAGTAATACGCACAGGCTATATAATTCAAACATAAAGCACATCAAGTGAGGATGAGATGTGGTGAGTTGAATGTATTAAGGTCCTACAGCTTTTTTTTATTGATGTAGCTACTTGAATGGAGACGTTCAGTAAAAGATTCTCATTTGAAGCCTAATTAAAGAAATCTATTTTAAAGCAAGATGGAGGTAAGAGGAGAAAATATAAATGAGGGCTGGAGGCTGATGTTACACAGTAATGGCCATCCAGGTGTTCCAGGTGGGTGGATTGGAAGATGGAAAGAACTACTTCCTACAGGAGTTATTTGTATTGAAAGCAGGTGTTCAGCAGAGAAGTCCCAAAACAGGCAATGTGCCAGATCTTTTTACCAAGTTACTGAGTCCCTCCAAGTGCACTCTGCATCCCCCCCCATGCTGCCCCCTGCCTGGGAGAGTGTCAGCCTCCTCTGGGATGGACCACATCAGTCAGCTCCTGCACCCACTGGCTTCTGCTTGGGTCAGCCAGTGGGGCTTCCTGAAAGGAGATGTGGGGCATGGGACTGGGAGGAGAGTGAGGTCAGAGGAATTATTTCCCTGGTTCCTTGACTGTGGGATTTTCTTGGGATAAAACCAATAATTAATTGCTTTTTCTCCTGATCTTTCTTCAAACCTGGGGATCTTACCAGTCACAGCTAGTAGGCCTGAGTTACTATACTATCTCTTGTGGTCCTCACTTCTTTGTTTTTCTTTTTAAAGAAAGCAAAACAAAACACAAAACCCTCTTCACATCATTTTAATCTGAGTGTTTCATCCATTTCTTGTTGGTACTCTAATACCAGAATCTTTAGCAAATGAACTCCTGATCATCTCATATTTAGAGGATCTCTTCTATGAAAGTTGAGTATTAAAAAATAAAACTGTTTCAGCATAAGGAGTTATATGGGATGATCTAAAAGTGATCTTGAAAGAGGGACACTAAAGATAACTAATGTTATAGGAAATAAGTTGTTGAGGGCAAGATAGAAATCAGTAGGATTCATTGAAATGGGATGTGAAATATATAGAAGTGCTTAAAGAGCCAAAATAAAAAAGCATGAGGACTTCTGGATGTCAAAAAATGTTACTTTGTGAGTGATTTGTTATCCATATTAAGCTCAATTACTCACCTCACATTATTGCTTGACATTTTGGAGACAGATATTCTAAGCATATTATTCCTTAAAAATAAGTTCAATACTCTGGAACACTATGATGCAATGTTGCTTGTCTTGATGTTGATGTTGGGGACAATAGTAAATACCATAACTATGATCCCAGCTGCCAACCACTAAACTCTGATTCTGCTCAACATGCTAGGCTAAGTCTTTTGTACTCCTTTGTCCTCCCTCACAAGAGTCCTTAGAAATAAGCCTTGCTATTTCCTCCATTGTCAGGAAAATAGAATTGAGAAAGGCTACCAGGCATAGCATGGAAGTGAGGAATTGGCATTCCAATCCAAAGCACCTGGATCCTTGTTTCAGTCACCTTCCAACCTCCTCATTCACTACCCAATGCATGCAAAGTGCATGTGGCCCAAGAAAACACACAGCTGTGCTAACCTGTACTATCTTAAGTGATCACAAAGCTTAGAGGTCCTTGGCAACACCCAGTGAGCAATTCACTCTCCCATTCTCCAATGTTTTTGCCTGACCTCCATGCATAAACTTCCATAAGCTGATCCCTTCCAAATTTCTATCTCTAAGCCTGATTTCTTCCTAAAATTCTAGTCTCAGATATCCAACTCCCTTCAAAATATCTCAGTTTGGATCCCTAATAGACAAATCCAACATGTCCAAAATTTCTCTCACTTTCACCACTCCTCAAAATCTATTCCTTCTCGTGTTTACCATCCCTGTTAGAATGTAGGAGCATTTACCCAGTTGCTCAAACTGAAACAAGATATGGTCTTGACCCCTCTCTTTTCTCTGTACCCTCCTACAACCCAAGTTAAGTTCTGCCTTGAATCTGACATCTCGCCACTATGACTCACTAGCATAGTTCAAAGCAGCATTACATTTTGTTTAGATTACTGCAGGTGCCTTTTCCCTGGTTGTCTTACTTCCATTCTCATGTTTTCAAAGGTACTAAACTATACATCAGGCAGCATGAGCTTTTCAAAATGCAAGTCAGAACTATTATTCCTTTGATCAAAACTTCTATATCTCCCAGAATCAATTTCATGGCCCACAGGCCCTAGAGGACCTGGCTGTTGAGCCATGCTATCCCCATCTCTCACCAATTCCTGCCCCATTCACTTTATTCTAGACATGCTGACCTCGTTGTTTCTCCAAAATGACCATCTTTCTCATGCCATGGTCTTTGTACTCACTATTTCTTCTGCCTGGAATGCTCACCTCTGAGACTCCTCACTTTATGCAGGTTTGTACTCAACAGTTGTCTTCTTAGAATGACCCTCCCTAATCTCTACCAAAAATCACCACACATTCCCAGCCTTTGGCACTCTCCACCTTCTCTCCTTACTTTCCTTATCTTTGGACACTTTCTATGACCTGATGTTTGTCATACATGTATTTGTTTATTGTTCATCTCCTTCTCTGGAATGTAAGCTCCATGAGGGTAGGGACTTGATTTGTTAAGTTCTCTGCTATATCCTTAGACACTAGAACCATGTTTCAACTATAGAAGCACTCACAAGTATTTTTCAATAGATTAAAAAAAATGAAGGAAGGAAATAAGAAAAAAAGAAAGGAGGGAGGGAGGATGGAAGGAGGGAAGGAAGGAAGAAGGGAAGAAGGGAGGGATGGAAGGAAAGAAGAAGGGAGGAGGGAAGGAAGGAAGGAAGGGAGGGGTAGGGAGGAAGGAAGGAAAGAAGGAAACAAAAAGGGAGGGAGGGAGTCTGGAGCCTATGAGAGGACTTCAGAAAGTTCATGGAAAAAATAGAAAAGATAAAATATAAATAAAAATTTTACTTCTCAACATAAGTTCCATCAAATTCCAGCCACTTTTGTAAGCAATGATACTAGCCATTTAGTCTATCCCTGTATTACTTTGTTCTCACACTGCTATAAGGAAATACCCGAGACTGAGTAATTTATAAAGGAAAGAGGTTTAATTGACTCACAGTTCCATATGGCTGGGCAGTCCTCAGGAAACTTACAATCATGGTGGAAGGGTAACAGGCATGTCTTACATGGCAGCAGGCAAGAGAAAGCGAGTGTATGAGGGAAGAACTGTTAGACACTTATAAAACCATCAGATCTCGTGAGAATTCACTATCACGAGAACGGCATGGGGGACATTGCCCCGTGATCCAATCACCTCCCACCAGGTCTCTCCCTTGACACAGGGGGATTATAGGGATTATATTTCAAGATGAGATTTGAGTGGGAAGACAAAGCCTAAACATATCAATCCCTAAAAAAACTGAGGGTCCTTGGAATTTAATCATGTCAGGGTAGTCTTTTTTATATTATTAACTAAAGAAAAATGGGAGCCCTTTAAAGATTTAGATTAGGAAACGGAAAATCAGAAGGAGCCAAATCAAAACTGTAAGGTTTTCCTAATGGTTTTCCACTGAAACTCTCACAAAACTGCCATTTTTTGATGAAAAGAGTGAGCAGGAGCATTGTTGTGGTGGAGAAGGACTCCCTGGTGAAGCTTTCCCTGGCAGTTTTCTGCTAAAGCTTTGGCTTTCTCACAACACTCTCATAATAAGCAGATGTTATTGCTCTTTGGCCCTCCAGAAAGTCAATAAGCAAAGTGCTGTGAGCATCCCAAATAACTGCTTCTATGACCTTTCCTCTTCACCAGTCTGCTTTTGTTTTGACTGAACCACTTCCACCTCTTGGCACTCATTGCTTTCATTGTGCTTTGTCTTCAGGATTGTATTGGTAAAGCCACGGTCTATCTCCTCCTGTTAACAATTCTTTGAAGAAATGCCTCAGGATCTTGATGGCACTTGTTTAAAATTTCTTTTGAAATCTCTGCTCTTGCCTGCAGCTGATCTGGGTTCAATGGTTGCAGTACCCATCAAGAAGAAAGTTTGCTCAACTTTAATTTTTCAGTCAGAACTGTGTAAGCTGAACCAATTGAGATACGTTTGATGTTGCCTATTGTTTCTGTTGTTAATTGTTGGTTCTCTTCAATTAGAGCATGAACAAGGTTAATTTTTCCTCCCAAGTTGATGTGCATGGTTTGCCACTATGGGATTCATCTTTGACATTGTCTCATCCCTTTTTAAAAGGAGTTATCTGCTTGTAAACTGCTGATTTCTTTGATGTATTGTCCCTATAAACTTTTTGTAGGGCATCAATGATTTCACCAATCTGCCACCCAAGCTTCACCATAAATTTAATGTCATTCTTGCTTAAATTTTAGCAGACTTATGTTTCTCTGATGGGGGCTCTTTTCAAACTGATGTCTTATCCTTCTTAGTGCCTCAAACTAGATCCTGTTCCAACATGTTATAACAAATTAGTAGGAGGTTATTTTGGTGCAAAAAATAAAGTCAAGTATAGTTTTTTCATAATACATATTTTCCATGAACTTTTTGAAGACCACTTATATTGTGGTAAGCAGGATTATTGCTCCTCAAAGACGTACACATCCTATCCTTGGATCCTGTGAATATGTTAGAGATAGAATTAAGTTCGTAAGTAAGATGACCTTAAAATAGGGAGCTTATCCTGGGTCATCTAGGGGGTGGGGGCAATGAAATCACAAAGTTCTTAAAAGTAGAAGATGGCAGGAAAGGAGTACAGAATGGTGTGATGTGAAAAAGGAGGAAAACTCAATCATAGCTTGCTTTGACGATGGAGGAAGGAATGAGCCAAGGAATGTGGGTGGCTTCCAAAAGGTGCAAAAGGCAAGGAAACAGATGTCCCCCTAGAACCTCCAGAACCCTGACAACACCTTGATTTTAACTGGTGAGACCTATATTGGACTTTAACCCTTGGAACTGTAAAGATAAAAATGTGTGTTGTTTCCAGCCATTAAATTTACAGAATTTGTTACAATGGCAATAGAAAACTAATAAAATATATGCTCTTAGATCTACACCATCGCTCCTGACCTTTCCTGTTACTCTCTTGATGATTTGGGGATATTCCTTTGTCAATACAATTGTATAATTATATTTCTCTTTTTCCTAGCACAAGAAAAGGCACAGCCTCTATCTTGTGTCTTTATGTTAGCTATTAATAATGATAACCATATTTTTTAACCAAAAATGTGACGTAAAATGAAAAATTTATGTGTTTCCTAGCTATATGACTTTGGGCAAGTTACTTAACCTTTCTGTGCCTCAGTTTCCTCACTTGTAAAATGTATATTATAAGAATAATTGTTTCTCACACATCTAGAAGTAGATTTAAAATGCTCAATAAATGTTAGTTACTATTATTAATGCATCCACTAGGATAAAATACTGAAGTCAAGTCCCTTCTAGAAAACCCAAGACACATAGACTCTACATTATTAAGCCATGTTAACACCAAATTCTATAATTTTCAGAGATGACTGTAAACAATTTTGCAGGTGATCGTTTTCTTGTGCTTTCAATAATGATTTAAATTATCACTCAATCAAGATTTGACATTACTCAGTATAGGCAAAGGCATACAGGGAAATGAGGACTCTCACACTCTTTGGGCCTCAGTAACCTTCTATCTTACTTTTGCTTCTCTGTATTGCTCAAATTTTACACAGTAAGTATAAATTGTATTTAACATTAAAATTAAAAGCTGTTTTATTTTGAAAAAACTAAAACAATTTAGCCTTGCCGATTACAATTTGGTCATTGTCTCCTAACCTTCTCTGGGTATATTTGTTGCAGAGAAGCTATAATGGCATATTCAATGTTCTTGTCCTCAACCCTGATGAAAGATTAGTCCTTTCAATTTTCAAGAAGCACAAAGAAAACAAAACCTGAGCCATAGGTTGTGAATATGTATAAAGAAGTAATAAAATCTATTGTATTTTTCCTGCACAGAATAAGGTTGATGTGAAACTCAGTAATGTGGTTCTTTCTTGAGACATACAAAGTACACGGGTTATACTGTCAGAAAAAAAAAAAAAAACCACCAAAACAAAAATCAGCCAGACATTTTTTCCAATTGTTTGCATGAACTCACCTCTTTTGAGTAAACAAAATTAATCACCATGTATTATGAGAATATGTGAATTCTACAGCTGCTTCCCACATTTCGTATTTGACACTGAAGAGTGCTTATGACAGGTTTCTGATGAGTTATTCCAAATTTGGGAAATTAAAAAATCATCTTCCATGGCTATTCTAATTAGGGAGAATGAAACTAAGGGTGTTAAAATGATCCATAGGAAGATTTTTATTTTTATAGATTCAAGGGGTACAAGTGAAGCATAGTGGTAAAGTCTGGGCCTTTAGTGTAGCCATCATCCCAATAGTGTACATTGTAACCACTAAATAATATCTCATCCTTCCCACCCTCCCATTGATTCTCCAGTGCTTACTATACCACTCTCTATGTCCAGTGTACAAATTATTTAGCTCCTACTTATGAGACTGTGTGTTGACTTTCTAATTCACTTAAGATGATGACCTCCAGTTCCATTCACATTGCTACAAAAAATGTAACTTTATTCTTTTTTGTGACTGAGTAGTATGCCACATTTCCTTTCTTCAATCATCTATTAATGTGGTTCTACATCTTTGCTATTGTGAATAGTGCTGCAATAAACATACAAGTGCAGACATCTTTTTGATATAATGATTTATTTTCCTTTGGGTAGATAATAAGTAGTGGGATTGCTGGGTCAAATGGTAATTTTACTTTTAGTTCTTTGAAAAATCTCCACACTGCTTTCCATAGAGGTTGTACTAATTTACATTCCCATCAACAGTGTATAAGCCTTCCCTTTTCTCTGCATCAGCAGGAAGACTTTTTTTAAACAGTGATGCTTTTCTATTTGTTGATTTATTATTTTATTCACAACTTTATGCATTTATTCAACCATTATTTGTGGACCTAACACTTGCTAGATGCTGGCAATACATCAGTGGACATTCAGATGTGGTGGCTTTCTTATCCTTCATGTAAAAATGGAAAAGAAGAGTCAAAACTACAATTTCCTTGGAAACCTGTTGACAAAGACTAGTAAAAACTCACAATCCACATCGTTCGATTCTTCATATTTTGTCAACTTCATTAAAAATAAAGAGGACCTATATATGTCTGCCAAAAAGGACATGATGGATATCTGACAAAATGCATTAAACAGAGACCAAAGGCAAGCATTTTGTTCATTTATTAATTATTGCTTTGATATGGTTTGGCTGTGTCCCCACCCAAATCTCATCTTGAATTGTAAGTCCCACAATTCCCATGTGTTGTGAGAGGAACATGGTGGGAGGCAACTGAATCATGGAGGTGGGTCTTTACCATGCTGTTCTCATGATAGTGAGTAAGTCTCATGAGATATGATGGTTTTAAACATGGGAAGTTCCCTGCAGAAGCTCTCTCTTTGCCTTCTGCCACCCATTTAAGATGTGACTTGCTCCTCCTTGCCTTCCACTATGATTGTGAGGCCTCCCCAGCCGTGTGGGACTCTATGTCCATTAAATCTTTTTCTTTTGTAAATTGCCCAGTCTCAGGTATGTCTTTATCAGCAGCATGAAAACATACTAACACAGTAAATTATTGTAACACCCCAGTAGAATGGTACATTGCTGAAAAGACACCTGAAAATGTGGAAGCAACTCTGGAACTGGGTATCAGGCAGAAGTTAAAACAGTTTGGAGGACTCAGAAGAAGACAGGAAAATGTAGGAAAGTTTAGAACTTCCTAGAGACTTGTTGAATGGCTTTGACCAAAATGCTGATAGTGATATGAACAGTAAGGCCCAGGCTGAGGTGGTCTCAGATGGAGATGAGGAACTTGTTGGCAAATGGAACAAAAGTGACTCTTGTTATGTTTTAGCAAAGAGACTGGAGGCATTTTGCCCCTGCCCTACAGATTTGTGGAACTTTGAACTTGAGAGAGACAATTTAGGGTATCTGGCAGAAAAATTTTCCAAGCAGCAGAGCATTACAGAGGTAACTTGAGTGCTGTTAAAGGCATTCAATTTTATAAGGGAAGCAGAGAATAAAAGTTCAGAAAATTTGCAGCCTGACAATGCAAAAGAAAACAAAATCCCATTTTCTGAGGAGAAATTCAAGCTGACTGCAGAAATTTGCATATGTAATGAAAAGCCAAATGTTAATCCCCAAAACAATGGAGAAAATGTCTCCAGGGCATATCAGAGGTCTTCACAGCAGCCCCTCTCATCACAGGCCCAGAGGCCTAGGAAGAAAAATGGTTTCTTGGGCTGGGCCCAGGGTCTCTGTGCTGTGTGCAGCCTAGGGCCTTGGTGCCCTGCATCCCAGCCACCCCAGCTATGACTAAAAGGGGCCAAGGTACAGCTTGGGCTGTGGCTTTGGAGAGTGCAAGCTGCAAGCCTTGGCAGCCTCCATGTGGTGTTGATCCTGCAGGTACACAGAAGTCAATAATTGAAGTTTGGAAACTTCTACCTAGATTTCAGAGGATGTATGGAAACACCTGAATGTCCAGGCAGAAGTTTGCCACAGGGACAGGGCTGTCATGGAGAACCTCTGCTACAGCAATGCAGAAGAAAAATTTGGGGTCAAACCCCCATACAGAGTCACTACTGGGGAATGGCCTAGTGAAGCTGTGAGAAGAGATCCCCTGTCCTCCAGACCCCACAATGGTAGATCCACCTACCACTGGCACCACATGCCTGGAAAAGCCACAGACACTCAATGCCAGCTGGTGAAAACAGCTTGGAGGGAGACTATTACCTACAAAGCCACAGGAGCAGAGCTGCCCAAGACCTTTTGGTTGAACATGACATGGATGTGAGACATGGAGTCAAAGGAGATCATTTTGGAGCTTTAAGATTTGATTGCCCCACTGGATTTCAGACTTGCATGGCACCTGTAGCCCCTTTGTTTCAGCCAATTTCTCCCATTTGGAATGGCTGTATTTACCCAACACCTATACCTCCATCGTATTTAGGAAGTAATTAGCTTGCTTTTACTAGCTTGGTTTTACAGGCTCATAGTCAAAAGGGACCTGCGTTGTCTCAGATAAGACTTTGGACTGTAGATTTTTGAGTTAATGCTGAAATGAGTTAAGACTCTGGGAAACAGTTAGGAAAGCATGATTGGTCTTGAAACATGAGAATATGAAATTTGGGAAGGGCCAGGGAAGGAATGATATGGTTTGGCTGTGTCTCCACCCAAATCTCATCTTGAATTGTAAGTCCCACAATTCCCATGTGTCATTGGAGGAACCTAATGGAGGTAATTGAATCACAGGGCCAGGTCTTTCCCATGCTGTTCTCATGATGGTGAATAAGTCTCATGAGATCTGATGGTTTTAACAATGGGAGTTCCCTGCACAAGCTCTCTGTTTGCCTGCTGCCATCCATGTAAGATGTGACTTGTTCCTCCTTGCCTTCCAGCATGATTGTGAGGCCTCCTCAGCCAGGTGGAACCATAAGTCCATTAAACCTCTTCCTTTTGTAAATTCCCCACTCTCAGGTATGTCTTTATCAGCAGCGTGAAAACAAATACATTCTTCCTTCATTAAAACTTTTTTGAACATCTACTCTGTGTTTGGTACTTTTCTAGGTGGTAGGGATACAGCAGTGAACAAAACAGATTTCATGTCCATTCTTTTGGAGCATAACATTCTGAAGAATAACATTAACTGTAGTCTGCCCCCTGAATCTGTGGGCTTTGCATCTACAGATTCACGCAACTCTGAATCAAAAATATTGCTTTTAATTTCATTTGTGCTGAACATGCACAAAGTTTTTCTTGTCATTATCACCTAAATAATACAGTATGGCAACTATTTATATAGCATTTACATTGTATTAGATACTATAAGGAATCTGGAAATGATTTAAAGTATATGGGAAGATATGCATAGGTTAGATGCAAATATTACAACATTTTATATCAGAGATTCGAGGATGTGAGGATTTTGGTATCAGGGGATAGTCCTAGAAACAATCCCCCATGGATACCAAGTGGACACTGTACTTGCATTTAGTAAGATTAAATATTAACATTTAGTAAGAGAGTCAAAAATTTAGGAAAATGGGTTTCTGAGTGCCCGTCCCCCTCCATTTTTGCCTGTTGAAACATTGCACTTTCATGGACATCCAGCTCAAATGCCAAGTTCACCATCTCCCCTCCTCTATGTCCCCTTTATATCTTGCTGTTGCCAAGTTCTTCATGCCTTCATGTTGTTTTGAGTCCACTATAGATTACAAACCCCTTGCCTTGTTCATCTCCTAATACAGCGCCTAGTATATAGCATGACCTCCATAAATTATTCTTCAATTAAGCAATGTAAATGAAAGGATAAATAAATATCAAAGTGATTAAGCATATTTCTTTCTTTCCAAAAGGAAAACTAGATTCAATTAATGTTCCTCCAGTCCTTAAATAAATTTTTTTTTTTTTTTTTTTTTTTTGAGACGGAGTCTCACTCTGTCACCCAGGCTGCAGTGCAGTGGTGCAATCTCAGCTCACTGCAAGCTCCGCCTCCTGGGTTCACGCCTTTCTCCTGCCTCAGCCTCCCGAGTAGCTGGGACCACAGGTGCCCGCCACCACACCCAGCTAATTTTTTGTATTTTTAGTAGAGATGGGGTTTCACCGTATTAGCCAGGATGGTCTCAATCTCCTGACCTCGTGATCCGCCCGCCTTGGCCTCCCAAAGTGCTGGGATTACAGGCATGAGCCACCGTGCCCGGCCAAATAAAATTATTTTTATGATAGAGGTTTTCATCTGCTTTCTATGTAATATTGGTGTCAATTGTATTTGACAAATCTGTCTAAACAGAGCCAAAACTAAACTTTTTTCTTTGATTTCCAAAACCTACTTCTCCTGTTGTTTTCCTTACATAATTTAATGGCACTGATATCCTCCTGGTTGCTCAAGTTAAAAACGTCAGTTCCTGTTTGTTCATCAGGCTTTTTGTTCATTTACTCTCCAGTACTCACCAATTCCTTTTTATTCTCCTTTGCAAATATTAATTCCATTACTTGAAACTTTCTCTTCCTTTCAGTCTTCACTACTACCCCCTTAGCAAGTCTAAATTTTCTCTTGCCTGAACTGTTGAAGTAACATCCAACAATCTCCCTACCAAGATTGCCATCTTCAATCTCACCTAAAGTTGTCTTTCAAATGACACATTTTAGGTCACTCAGTTATAAACATCTTCAGTGAATTTCAAATCACATTGTTGGAAGGTGTTTTACTGCGGAAGTGTCCTCTGGTTAAATAATTTAAGGTAACATTTGCTTATGCACATTTAAACGGGTTTCTTTGCTACAAGACTCCTCAGAAACTGATACTCTACTGTGCATAATGAGTCTCCAAGAAGAAGTAAGTATTTCACAAAATATTCAATTTGAGACAGAAGAACTGAGTTATGGGAAGCTGAGTGTGATATTGAAGACTCACTCGTCATCCATGGCAACCCCTTTTTTATCTTTCTCAATTATGGAAGTGGGAAAAATACAAATACTTATGTCCTAGCTTTCCTGGCTGCCAGGTGAGGCTAAGTGACAATTCTGGTCAATATCATGTAGACACAAGTCATGGAAAGCACTTCCTTTTCACCCTTTTCAATTCTTGTTCTTCCTTACTGGAATAAAGATGTAATGCTGGAGTTAAGGCAGACACCACATACTTCTACTAAGGATGTGAGAGCAGGAGGTGAGAGTATCCTATTTCCCTAATGGCATTATTGACTTGTAAACCAACCCTGAACTTCCCATAAGAAAGCTAAATTCCTGCATCATTTTAAGCTACTCCAGGTTTTCTGTTGCTTGTGGCTAAATGCAATCCTAATGAATAGGATTGCAATCCTAACGAATAATATCTCACAGACATTGAGCACTGTTTTGGAAATAATAAAATACAAAATAAAGTTTAGATTTCTAAGCATGGCATACAACCCACGTTTCTCATCCAACTCCTTTGCTTCTAACTCTTCAATGATACTAAAATGCTTAATATTTCTAAGAATTTCTATGGCTTTATATAATGTGTATGATATGTATGGCCATTACCAGGTCTGTTCACTGTGGGCAGCAGAATCTTGACTGCCATTATTAGTTGTCTTCTTCTGGTTCAGATGGCTTTCTTTAGTAACACTTGTAAATACTGCTTATTGGACTAGCTGTAGCCATGTCTGATGCTGTTAGTGACTGAACAGATCAGTGTACACTTGGAAACTTCAGGGAATAGATCTTTCTTTTCCCACTCACCGTGAACACTAAACCTGCTAACCCAGCAGAGAAATGCCTTCTATTCCTTCCTGATTTGGAAGTTTTTTTGTTCACTCAGACTGTGTGGCGATGGACCTTTCTGGACAGAACACTGTCTGTGACTGTTGTTCTGTCATTGTCCCCAAGGACACATCTCTGTGCTGCACCATCAAACCACCCCACTGGCTATAGTAGCTAGATTTTGCTTTACAGTTATTTTACACCCACTAGCTCTGTCCCTCAGTCTGAGCTGCCCTTTTCTTCATCCACCTGGTAAACAACTTCTCATCCTGGAAAAAAAAAAAAAAAAACTCAGCTGAAATTTTACCTCCCCTGTAAAGCTCTTCCCATAACATCCAGTGTTTGTTTCTCAGGCCTATTTCTTCCCACAGCACGTTATACGTGCCTCTATTGAAGTACCGATCACTAGGTAATGTAACTTTTTATTTAGATGACTCTCCTTACCAATGATCTATAAGTTCTTTAAGAAAATGTATCACATCACCTTTATATCTGAAGCCCCAGAATCCTACAGTGTTTGATATATGTTTACTGTTCAGTAAGTATCTGATCAGTGAATAACTGACTCAACCAATGAACGATACATAGTTGGTAAGAATATAATGCTTAAAAACAGTTCATCTTGGCCAAGGTTGAATTTCTTCTCTTGCCAATATCATCTTAGTCACCAAGAAGACTAATGAAAGGACAGAACCCAATTCTAAACTGACTACAGTCATTGCTTTATTATACATTAAGCAACATGTTATTTTAATGAAATATCTACAATATGAATTACAGTATGATTGTCATAAAGATATTAAAAACTTTCTGCCTACCTGAAAGAACATATAAGTTATAACTTGTAATGTTAAATGTCACTGGTAAGAAGTGCTCCAAAAGATAACAGTACAAGTAAAATCACATTTCTTTCATTGTTGCCAATAATATAATCGTTTGAGTTATCCCTACCACACAGGAAGGAAGGTCAGTATTTTCCTGTCCAAGTGTCCTTGCCAATTGTCCAGGAACTCCCTAGAGCTTCGAAAGGTAAATCACTTCGCTTCCTACTTCAGGGACGCAGAGGACTCTGTGGGTCAGCATCACCCAATGCCGCTGTTTCTCACACCACAGTTGTCAATGCTCATGCTCATCCTCACGAAGTCCACAAGCCATGGGCTCATGTCTGTTCCAAGTGACACCATGGCCAGTTTCTGTGGCCCTATTCCCTCAATACTCCAAGGTTGTAACTGTGGTGAACAGCTTTTTAAGTTCACATAATTCCCTCTTCCTAGGGCACAAGTTAGTGCAAGAACACCTAAATTCATCTCTCTCCCACAAGGGGATGAGACCTAACCCATTCCTACAACTCCCAAGGAATGAGACCTCCTCCCCGCCACTCGAAATACAAAAAGTCTCTTTATCTTCTTCTTTCCTGATCATTCAGGCTACTTTTCCTATATGACTCCACCAAAAGAAGCTCTCAGTGTTTCTCAGGTGCCCAAAGCTACCTTTCTGAAAAGAGCTAAAATTAGTAATTACAATGTGATGTTCAAACTTTGCATAGTCTGAGCCTGTATCCAGATCCCCCAGCTAAATCGCAGTTTAGTACCAGAGGAGCTAGCAGCCCTGTCCTAATAAGAAATATAGGGGAGCTGGATATGTGTCTACAGTGTGCCTTTCACGGGATACTTCTGGTATACGTGGTGGACGGCTTAATGCCTAATTGTCCAACCTGTGACCAGAGGTCTTTCAAATGGGAAACTTGTTTATAGTGGCAGATGCTCTTGCGGCTCTTTTCTGACCATTGATCTGGTGCTGGGAGCCTGGCCTTATATTCTGTCCAGAGTCCCAGGGAAAACCTGTCCTGAGGCAGCTTCTGGTTCTTCAGATGCAAAATGCAAATGCATTAAAACATCACATTAGGGAATATGTTCAAAGATTTGTTAGTCACAAATCCTGGGCAGAGAGGGCACCATGAGTCAGAAGGGCAGTCCTCTGTCCCCAGGTCACATGAGGTAGGAAGGAAGAATCAAGGAGAGAGAGAAAGGGACAGACAACTAGCAGTACATATAATCACATGGGTGATTTTAAGTTTATGAGCAAGCCTGACTGCTCCTTTTAAAGGATGAAATGGTAAAAGTGAGGAGCCTAGCCTGCTAGGCAGGAAAGATAGACCTCTAAGTTCTTACCTCTGGCAACTGGCTTGAGCTACTTGGAGTGTGGTATAGAACTGGAAACTGTCAAGACTGACTGAGACATGTTTCTGGTATGAGAAAGTTAAACCTGTATTTAGAATGGATGCTGAGGCAACATAAAAGTATAAGAATTAACTACGGCCCCTAGCAGGCAACTTGTATAGCTGCAGGGGTGGTCACACATTTAATCTCAGGCACGACATCCCCCGGCAAGACATTCCACTACATAAGAAGGAACATCAGGACTTTAAAGCAACAAGAATGGCCATCCTCAAACAATCAAAAAACAAAAGAACTAAAAGTAGAACTATGATTTGATCCAACAATCACACTACTGGTATCCACTCAAAGGAAAAGAAGTCATTATACGAAAAACATACTTGCTCACGCATGTTTATAGCAGCACAATTCACATTTGCAAAAATGTGGAACCAACCCAAATGCCCATCAATCAACAAGTGAATAAAGAAACTGTGGTGTATATATACATACATATATATGTGTATGTATATATACATATATATATATATGTATCTATATACATGCATATATATATATATATACACACACACACACACACACGCACACACATACAATGGAATACTACTTAGCCATAAAAAGGAATGAAGTAATGGCATTCACAGCAACCTGGATGGTATTGGAGACGATTATTCTAAGTGAACTAACTCAGGAATGGAAAACCAAATATCATATGTTCTTGCTCATAAGTGGGAGCTAAGCTATGAGGATCCAAAGGCATAAGAATGACACAGTAGACTTTGGGGACTCCCTGGGAAATGGTGGGAAGGGGGTGAGGGATAAAAGACTACAAATTGGGTTCAGTGTATACTGCTCGGGTGATGGGTGCACCAAAATCTCACAAATCACCTCTAAAGAACTTACTCATGTCACCAAATACCTGTTTCCCAAAAACCTATGGATATAAAAAAATTAATAAATTTAAAAAACAATAAATAAATAAAGCAACTTTTATTTCTGCAGAGGACAAGAAATAGAGATGGAAGCCTATCAAGAGATGGTATCCAGACCAAGCAGATGGCTCTTGTCAACAGTGCAATATACATAGATGTGCACACTTGAAGAAATGCATTAACATCAGACAATGTTCCTGGCTAACTGTGCTTTAATAACCATGTACCTTTGGAGACATGAAGTCAAGCCCATTGTTTAAAAACACTGACTTATATATTCTCATCAGCATCCAGTTTTCCCTGCTCAAATCTGATTTAAATTGTCTAGAAACAGAGATTGTGCAGTGATACTGATATATGTCATTATATGCGATTTGCTTGTCAGACATTTTTGCTTGAAAAATAGAAATTTTTCAGATAGTAAGATACAGAATAGACTTGCTAATATTTTACTCCCTGATAAACATTGATAATTTCACTATCTACAAATAGAGTCATCAAGACAGATGCCCTTGGGTGATTGAAATCTCTCTGTGTGAAATGTTATTTACTGGCTGAAGGGTCTTGAAAACGATTCTATTTTTTAAGTCTCTCATAGGTGAGCCATCACCCAGAAGCTACAGGCTGAATGGGGAATCTCGTTCATTCCTCTGATAATTCTCTTTGCAGGTGGCAAAATGTGTGTGTCAAAGGCAGCCTTTTTCCTATAAATCTTCACAAAATAATTTCAGAACCAAAATAAAAGCACATGTACTTTTTAAAAAAATAATCTTATTAAAATCCTTTTCAAGTCCATGTATCTCTGAAATCCTATAGAAACTGACTGTGGAAGTAAGAAAGGTAAGAGAAGAGTTTTAATGTTGATACTTATAGAACTAATTCTGGCGAACTAAGTTTTCAGCTTAACTAGAACATCTCTAGATTTATTGTATACTCCTTGAGGACTGACTATATTTGTAGCATACTTTTCTTTGCTATTCCAAAACTATTTCCCACTTCTGGTACTAATTTCCCTATCTGATCAGGTTATTTAGTCACAATAAACAAAAACAAATTCTGCTACCTTAAGCAAAAATTATTTGATTTGAAAGTAAGAGAGTAAATCCCAGATGAAGGACTTGGCTTGAAAAAGCCAGAAACCAGGGAAGCTCTGGGAGTCCAGTTCCAGCACTGGAGAACTAACCCTTCAGGCTGCCGTCACTGGGGAAAAATCAGCATTTTGGGCTTTTTTCTATTTTGCTCAGGATTCAAATTCCAAAGATAAACCATACAATTGCCTGTTCCTTGGCCTGTATCCACTCTGTAAGGGAAACCAGGAACTTGATGAACAATCCTTCCATATTGTATCTGATAAGTAAATTGTAATTACTCAAAGTTAAAAAGGGTACTGTTAAAAAAAAAAAAGAAAGAAAAGCAGATGCTGGGAAGCAAAGCAAGGGAAAAAAAGTAAATGAGACAAATTCTAGGTAACCTGAATGCCTCTCTCAAGAGGGTTTACATGTTTCTCTGGCATTCCCCAGAGGACTAGGCACAAAGTCAGGGCAGAATGCAGATATACTTGTTATAATCGATATACACTTTATTGATTGGTTCCTATCACCACTCAGTAGACTATTACCTCCATGAGTGTGGGGACTGTGTCTTTTACGTATTATAATATCCTCAATATCTATCAGAGTATCTGGAATAGTGGGCCCTTAATAAATATTTCTAAAATAAATAAATAAATTTTAAAAGCTATCTCAATTATTTACATCATTTTTTTTCCTTCCTCTTTGCACTTTTTTCCATCTCTTTCTATTCATTTTTCTCATTTATTCGTTCTTTTGGTTCTTCTTAGCTTTAGCCTGAGGCTAGTTTTTAGACACAGACATGAACACTCTTGAGTGTCCAAATTTTTAGAAACAAGAAAATCCACAGAGCCAAAGAGATTTACATGAATACCATGTTGGTGGCAGTATGGATTATTTGATCAAATTTCCTATCATCTGAGTGAGAGAGTCTCTAGAATAATACATTTTTTAAAAATCAGCTTGTAAGCAAATTAAAGGCTCTTAACAAAAATTTACTCTCAGCAACTCACCGCAGGCATACCACATTCTCCATATGCTTATAATAATCTCAGGATTCAGAAAATCTGTTTGTTTTAGGAGATTGCAACTTGGAAAACCCCTTTTATTGGAGAAACCCCAAGCCAGAAATACCATATAGATCTGATTTCTGAATTTGGCCTTTAATGCAGCTCAACTTGCTACATTAAAGAGAGCCAGAGGGAGAGAGAAATAATTATGTTCTTGACAACTCATCTAATAGTTCAAATTTTAATTATATGTTCTTATTTGGAAAGATACACATTCCAAGGAACATTCCTGCCACATAGCTGTTCATCAGCCTTCCAGTCACAATGATCCTAACTAGCCTTTTGTACAATTAACAGAATTCCACGGACCATCGCCAACACTTGGTATGGCCTCTGTGTCTTGACAATGCAACTATTATGCCTAGATTTACTAACACATAGGGTGAAATCCTAGGAGGAAGGCCAAGGAAAAACTTCTTAAGATAGCCTAATTCTTTATCTTCCATCTTTAATATTTGCCAGATAATATGGGCCTTAGTTCCCTTTGCAATTTTACTGTGTGGTGGATTGGGAAAGCAAATCATGGGAGGAAATGGTGAAAAAAATTCAACAACTTTAACAGACAGCACTAGGCTACATCAGTACTTCTCAAGCTTTAATGTGCACACAAGTCATCTCAAGATGTTGTTAAAAATGCAGATTCTGATTCTGTGGAGCTGGCCCAAGAAGCTGCATTTCCAACAAGCTCTTTTGTGGAACAGCTGCCACTGGTCCAAAGACCTCAATTTGAACAGCAAGAATCTGACTAATAAGTTCTGATCTATCCAAAGAATTATAAATTCATCTGCTTGAAACCTCCTTCTCTTTCTGCTAAAACTTTTGACGCATACTCCTTGCACACTCCGATTTTCCTTCAGACTTCAGACTGTGAAAATTAGCAGATACAAATAATTTCCTCTTCAATCCATCATCCCCACATTTTTTTGTCCCCAAGTTTCACATCCCACCCTCATTTTGCATGAGCTATGAACCTAATGTTACAGAATTCTAATTTGTCTCACACCTCAAATGTAATACGAATTTGCAATTCTTCATGAAAGTGTAGTGATACTTTATTCTTTTTATGATTTCTTTCTTAATAGAGTCATCTTCACTTTTTATAGGGATAAGGAGCACCCTCAGGTATACATATGGCATTAAAGTATTTCCTCTATTTGCATATATGTATGTGTGTATATATATATATACATATATGCAAGAACAGTTAGCATGCCCCACAAGAAGAGCCATGATAGTTAGTCTGATAATTTTTAAATTTCAACCCACACTCACCGAGGGCAACAGAATCTCTGCTTAACTTTCAATTCTCCCATCTTTTACACCTATTATGCAGCAGTGCTTTTTCATCTCTATTCAGAAATGGAGATGACATTCCATCCACCAGTAAACTTTCCACAATGCAAAGACATCATTTCAAAGAGGCTCATTAGCTCTGCCTGGCTTTGTACTAACACTGGGCTGAGACAAAAAAAAAAAAGAAAGAAAGAAAACAACTCTGCCTGAGCTGCTGCCTTATCAGCTCACAGCATGTCCTTAGGAGATTTCCCTGAGTCCTTCTGGGACCAGAACAGTTAAGTTCACGACTCCTCCTGCCCTCTCTCCCAGACTTGATTGATGGCATGCTGCTTTCTTCCCCTCCAAAGATGACGTTTGTCACCAGACAGGGGGATCAGAATTGTAATCCTTCTTAGATTCTGTTGAATTGGAGTTTACTGCTTTGACCTTTGCAATGATACATATTTTTTGAATGACTGTATGTTCTATTTCTCCAGGGAATTTGAAGTGGTGGGGGCCAAGGAGCCGGTGTGGCCGGGGAGCGGTGCTGGAGGAGCGATCTGGAGTGATGGTGATGTGGTTTTTGACCTTCTAGACCAGAGATTTGTACTCTTGTGACTGAAGATATCCTGTGGCTATACAGATTAACATTGCAGAGGTTAAATGGCAAACCTGAATTGCATGTAGCAAGAAACTAGGGAATTTTTCAAGTCCAACCAATACTCTACTGAGGACAATGATCTCATCTATAACGGCTGTCTGACACACCATGTCTGCCTAGATTATTTTTCTCTATTTTATACCCTCTGCCCTAACAGCCACACTGGGCTTCTCCAAATGCTAGGATGGGACATTATTTCATCCAATAAAAAGCCACCCAATACCAGCAGAGGTTCAGCAATGGGTAGACATGGTGACACACAGATGCTCTTGTCACTATCACTGAGTAACGTAAGCCAAACTGGAGAACATAAAGTCACAACATGGCACTACTAATTGCATGCTCTTCTTGTGCTTCTTGATTCCTATGTCTGACCTTGCAGGGCAAAACATCCAGAATTAGAGTCTAAACATTTGTCAGGTGCCACTCTGTACCTAGCACTGTCCTGGGCCTGGAAAGGTCTCACAGGCTCCAGAGCCAGCTGGCCTGGGAGCTCACAGATCTTCCTCACCACAAGATCTTCAGTAATTCTGTTAATTGTCTCTCCCATTAAAGGTATAAAATAATTTCTACCTCACAGGATGTTGTGAGGGTTATAATTAGAAGATAGATAGATAGATAGATAGATAGATAGATAGATAGATAGATAGATAGTATATCTTGGAATAATATGAGCTATTTTTATCATGGATGTTACATTTCATTTTTATAACACTGAAGATAGACTTTGCTGCACCCATTTCACAAATGAGCAATCTGAGTCTCAGAGAGACATTGAGAGGAATTGCATTAACTTCCTCAAGTCATTTAATGTCCTGGCATTAATAAATCCAAAGTTAATATCTCCAGAAGGAATAAAGGACTTTGCAATAGTTCCAGAAGTTGCTGAATATTTCAGAATCCCAGCCTAGGCGGTATTCTGTAAAACTATCCTGTCATTGGCTATGTGCAGCTTTTGCTACTCACCAAGGCTTGATTAATTTGAGGATGCTAGAAAGTTAAAGAAAATTTTTGTGCATTAATACCCAGGGTAAGCATTAATACCTAGCCATCTTAATATCTTACTCCATGTTCTCTAACAGACAAAATCTCCCAGATAGAAGTTACCCAGGGAAACACGCAAAACATTGACAACAATTATTGTGTGTGGCCTGAATAGGATCAGGTCTGAGCTTTGTTTTTCCTATTTGTTTATTTTTTTTTTTTTTTACCCTGCTCAGCACCAACTCAGAGAATAAGTACCAGCTTCACTGAGGATTCCCATACTTGCAAGGTAAGTCCAAAATTGCAAAATAAGTCTTGGGTGAATAGTAACATAAATGCACCTGTAGAAACTTGGAAAATTTAGGAAGGAGAAAGAAATAATTTTGTGCCTAAAAAGTACTTATTGGAATTTTGGCAGCAAAGTGAGAATTAAAATTAGGAATGGGGGCCCACTTCAAAGCCTGGGGTAACAGAATCATCACTGGGGTGGAGTTTGCAGTCCAGCCTCCTGGGTTCATATTCAATAGGTGATGATTGAGCTCCTGCTCTCTGAAACCCTGTGCTGGGAGTATCCTGGGAATAAGGAAATGAATAAGACTCTGCCCCTTTCTCCTTGAGAGGGGAGTACCTGTTAGCCACATACCTATTATAAAATAGGGTCCTACCTTTCCAGTTCATCTCACAGTCCTAGCCCACTATTTATCAATGCTACTCTAAGCTCTTGCCACATAAACCAAGCCACCTGCTCTACTCCATGCTTCAATTCAACACATAGCATGGAATTTGGAATGGTTTGGGCTGGACTGCTGGTTTTGTCATTCAGCAGTTGTATTACTTTGGGCAACCTGCTTAAACTCACTGCATTTCAGTTTCCTCATCTGAAAAGTAGGGTTTATAATACTCGCTTCTTTAGAAAATTATTATGAGTATTAAAAATGGATTATGGCTGGGTGCTGTGACTCAAGACTGTAATCCCAACATTTTGGGAAGCTGAGGCAGGAAAATTACTTGAAGGCAGAAGTTCAAGGCCAGCCTAAGCCACAATGCAAGACCCCATCTCTCCAAAAAGTCTGAAAAATTAATTGGGCATGGTGGTATGTGCCTATAGTCCCAGCTACTCAGGAGGCTGAGGCAGGAGGATCACTTGAGCCCAGGAGTTATAGAGGCTGCAGTAAGCTATTTTACTGTGTGGTGGATTGGGAAAACAAATCATGGGAGAAAATGGTGAAAAATTCAACAACTTTAACAGACAGCACTAGGCTACATCAGTACTTCTTAAGCTTTAATGTGCACACAAGTCATCTCAAGATGTTGTTAAAAATGCAGATTCTGATTCTGTGGAGCTGGCCCAGGAAGCTGCATTTCTAACAAGCTCTTTTGTGAAACAGCTGCCACTGGTCCAAAGACTTCAATTTGAACAGCAAGAACCTAACTAATAAGTTCTGATCCATCCGAAGAATTATAAATTCATCTGCTTGAAACCTCCTTCTCTTTCTGCTAAAACTTTTGACACATACTCCTTGCACACCCTGATTTTCCTTCAGACTTCAAGCTGTGAAAATTAGCACTACATTTACTACATTACTACATTAAAACTACATTTACACCACTGCACTCCAGCCTGGGCAACAGAGCAAAACCGTGTCTCAAAAAAAAAATATATATATATGTTTGCATTAATACAGTATCCAGTATATATTAAAAGGTCAATACATGGTATACTTATCAATATATCTGCTGTAGTCAGGCTTTTAAGTAATTAATAATAAAAAACCAGTAATATGTACTAGAAAAAACAGATCGTCTTAAGGAAATGAGGTTTATTTGAAAGATACGGCTGTATCCATGTCTGCACCCTGTCAACCCCAAGCTCACATAAGCATCTTGTTACATAAAAGACAGCCTGCAAGATGGGTATAAGCTCTGAGCCCAGGGTCAGGATTTGATTCTTTGCTGCTTGACTCACAAGCTGGAGGACTTTGAACACATGGCAGAACATCTCTCTGCCTCAGTTTCAACTGTAAGATAAGGTCAATAATAGACCTGGTCTCCTATGAGTGTCATGAAGATAAAACGACATCATTGTACAGAGGGCTTCTCACCTAGCACCTAGCACAGAGCCTATTTCCCATCAATGTTAACCATGTCCAAGTGTACAAAGTTGCATTGCCTGGGATAATACTTGCTTGGAAGTGGAAAGTTCCAGAATGGAAGTATAAATCAAGTGCCCCTCAGAGTCAAGGTGGCTTTGATTATGTGTGGCCAGAGAGACCCAAAAAGGCTCGGTCATTTCTCTTGCTTTAGTCCCACCCCCTGTGAATTAACAGAGCAGCTGCAGCTGGACGAGGTGGTCTCCTAAGGCAGACAGCATGCCAGGTTTCCTTTGATGTTAGGAAATGGCCTGGAGAATATACTTTTCAGACTCAGTTGTGGGAAAATCCTGTTTGGATGAATGGGGAGGAAGGTTGTGATGAGGATCAGAAAGAGGGGCCATGTGAGTGACTCCTCCCTTAAACCATCCAACCCCCTCCCCTGGCCAACACAGCTCACATCATCAGCACCCTTATTGCAGTTCTGCTTATTACTTCGCAGAAGTACGTTGAAACACATTTCAGCCAAAATGCGGAGTCTGTGACATTATCAAAAAGACAATACATTACCTCTACATTAAACTGTGTGGCCAGATTCTGGCCTAGTTTGTAGTTATGATGCAGGGAAAAAAAAAAAAAAAAAAAAGGCCAAGCAGAAATCAGATTATAAGCCAGTCTGTAGTAACATAAAAACAAATGTGTAAGAGTGTAGACTGACCCACTCTTGAAGAACAAGGCCCTCACAGACACAGAAACACAGGTCCTTCTCCACAGTCTTCCCCAGGACCACAGCGTCAGCTCATAATCTCTGCCTCCATTACCTTTTCAGGTGTTTCGGGTGGTTTCACTTTGTGATTCAAATGATTCCATGGTTCAATTCTATTGTTGTTCTGTGGACTGTAATGACACATTTTTAATAGCATCTTTTGGGCGCCTTTTCCTTTGATTTTTCCAGCTTAATGACATTATTGGGAGGACTTTGGGGACTGTTATGCAGATGTACTTCCTGGCAAAGTTGCTGCTTCAGGAGAAGTCATTACTTTTTTGTGGCCCCCATAGGCCCTCAAGAGGCTGCTCCTACCAACGGCTTCCTGCGACAGTTACCTCATGAAAAATATGTTATGTGTCAAATTAACTTCATAGTGCAGACCTCAGCTAAGCAGACCCAGGACATCTCCCTAACGGAACTTGAAAGGTACCCAGAGTTTTAATTAAAATCAAAAATGTAATTGTGCTTAGTTTACTCCTCAGAGATTATCCACAAAATAATATGAAGCTCTTGCCTTCCATTTCTGACAGAATAAATGAAACTTGATTTGTTCCTCCCTGTAACGTTCATTACCAGGAAAACTACGTTTTAATTGTTGTTGACAAATATTCTGATTTATGTGGTGCGTAAAATGGAACATGGTCTAGACAGCGTGTGTCTACTTAACTTTTTCTTTGCAAAATTTTGCTTCAGGAAGCTGTGCTAGCTGTCTGTCATGGGTTTTCTTTAGGCCAAAGCAAATTAAAGTAAATCACCAGATTGGATCTCGACTAGTAAAAAGAACCATCTGTTAGGGAAAGATGTGAGTGGTAGGCAACAGAGTCAGTACTTGCCAACACAACGAGGGCGAAAAGATCAACTGGAAGAATGGTAGTGTCCAGGGGTTTCCAGCCAAAAACTGGTTCTCTTTCCAGCATCCAAATCATGCATTTTTAATTCATTGCATGGCAAAAAGACAAATCAGACACTAATTGGTGCCATAAAAGCAAATTCGCACCATACCAGGAACTGTTCAGCTGGAGAGACTTTGCATCACTTTCTACACGGAGCATTTTGTATTCTGTTTAAAGTTTACAACTGAAACCTGAGGACATAGAGGTGGTTAAAGAATTCATTTAAATTGCAGGGGCCATTCATAACGCAAGTTTCACTAGAAATTCATTAGGAGGTAAACATGTAGGTGACCTGTTTCCGAAGTCAGAATATAGTAAGTAACTGGCATATATGGAGGGTTTCAATTCATATATATACACACATACATACACATACACACAATATATACACACACACATATACACAGTGTGTGTATATATATACACACACACAAATATACACAAACACATATAGTTTTTTTACATATGTGTATAATCTTTCAGACATTAATGATGTAAAATATTTATTACCATATCAATAATGTATTGATTCTGATGGTGGGCATTTTTTTTATTATTATACTTTAAGTTCTAGGGTACATGTGCACAATGTGCAGGTTTGTTACATAAGTATACATGAGCTATGTTGGTGTGCTGCACCCATTAACTCATCATTTACATTAGGTATATCTCCTAATGCTATCCCTCCTCCCTCCCCCCACCCCCCAACAGGCCCTGGAATCACGGGCATTTTTAATGTATGTGACTGTAAGGAAACCAGAATAACTACTGATCGCTCATAACACTATATGTTCACATATACATTAATATCTTTGAGAATCATTAAGTGAAAGAATCTTAAGACCCAATGTGTTTCTTTCCGCTAGAGGTTGTTAAGCTGCAGTAATACATAAAATTACTGTTCTGTTCTCCCAGCTTCTCCTCCTAGAAAAGGCGAAATGGATGTTAATAGAGGGTCCCCAATGCCCCTAGTATGAAGGTGGCTGACTACACACTTTGCATACTTCAGTTTCAAGATTTTTTTCCCATGGCTGCTTTCTCAAACTTACATCCTGACACACTTTGCTTTTTTGCATTTTTAGTTCAAAAAAGCTCTTTCAGGCATAATTAAATCATTTAATGTTTCTGAGTGTTATTTCTCTTTTTAAGAAATGCAATTTCATATCATTTCTTTAATTGGAACTCCTATTAGTGTTTCTGCCTTAGAATGTACCTGTCTTTATGAAGTTCCTGCAGGTATATTTCCAATGCTTGTGATTTTAAGAAGTTAACTCACTACTGCCCCCTGTGAAGACAGGGACAGACCATCAGATCTCACTACTGTACTTTCTTTAGCGTGTTCTGAGATTTGAACATCACTGTGGGGACTCCCCATTACCTCTCAGGTCTGTTCCCCATCCCTGCATCCTGGGGAGAGAACAATATGATAATCAAACCTTTTCTTACTGTTGCCATTTGCAAGGTCCAAGTAGAAAAATGGAATTCCTCTGCTTCTATGGCCTTAAATTTTTTCAAATCTTATGGGAAGGCTGGGGGAAAAGTTTTAAAATATTGGTTATAGAGACAGAAAGAGTAGTTGGGGGCGAGGAGGTACCATGTGCAGAATCTGGAGGGGAATTTGGTGATAACTGCTCAATTTGGCATCTTTACCAAAAATAAAGCACAAGTAGCTGTTGTATTAGTCTTCTTGGGCTTGATGTGGTTTGGTTCTGTGTCCCCACCCAAATCTCATCTTGAATCATAAACCCCATGATCCCCACGTGTCAAGGAAGAGACTTGGTGGGAGGTGATTGGATCGGGGGGAAGGTTCCCCCAGGTTGTTCTCATGATAGTGAGTGAGTTCTCACAAGATCTGATGGTTTTATAAGGCAATTTTCCCTGTTCTCTCTTGCATACTCTCTCTCACCTGACACCACGTGCCTGCTTTCCCTTCTGCCACAATTGTAAGTTACCTGAGGCCTCCCCAGCTATGTGGAACTCTGTGTCAATTCAACCTCTTTTCTTTGTAAATTACCTAGTCTCAGGTAGTTCTTTATAGCACTGTGAGAATGAACTAATACAGGCTGCTATAACAAAATACCACAGATGGGTGGCTTAAACAACAGAAATTTATTTTCTCAGAGTCCTGGATGCTGAAAGTCCAAGATCAAGGCATTGGCAGGTTTGATTTCTCCTGAGGCCTCTTTCTTTGGCTTGCAGGTGACCATCTTCTGCGTCTTCACAGGCTTTTTCTCTGTGCACATACATCCCTGATGTCTCTTTCTCTTCTTATAAGGACACGAGTCCTTATAAGAATAATAGCCCACTCTTATGACCTCATTTAGCCTTCATTACCTCTTTAAACACTCTATCTCCAAACACTGATATTCTAAGGTTCTATGGGTTAAGACTTCAGCAAGTGAGTTTTTAAGAGACACAATTCAATCCTTAGCAGCTGCAAATGTTTTTAAATATGGAGGGAACACTCGGTGAGAAGAAAATCAATACATATACCCAAGATGCAGAGCATCCCACTGGGAAACATGAATAAAGGAAGGCTCATCTTTGGACTTCAAGTGCTTTTTCTGTGCCCAAATGAGCTCCATAAAAATCTATGGGATTCACAGTCCAAGACAATATATTCAAGAAAGAGAAACATTCAAGAAATGGATAATCAAAGTTAAGTAACTGTTCACAGGATGTTCCTGATTAATCTACCCTGAAATTCTTTCTAAGCCCAGAATTAAGGCTTCAGATAAATCTCTCAGCATTTCTAGACTGTGAGCTCATCCAAGGCAAGGCTTCGGTGTCATTCATACCTTCGCATCCCTCATGCCCAGCAAAGAACTCGACCACATTCTGGGGGAATATGAGTGCTTCCTGAACAACAGCAAAGCCTTTGTTAGCAGAGCAAATGAGGAGACTGTGGAGAGCCTTGAGTCCTGCTGATTTCATTATATTAGGTGGAACTATCTGGTGTTTCTCTCAAATTAGAGCTTTGTCTGCCAGAGTGGTATTTGAAATAGCATGCATGACAACTGTGAATAAAATGAAGAATTCGCTTTAAAATTCAATTTATTCATTCCTAATGTTTACTCAGAAAGTATTTGCAGAACGTATTAAGGCATTAAAAGTTTCAGAGGGATTAACAGCCCCTTGGAACATCAGGGGATCCATGGAAATGATCTAAATATTTCCCCAAAACTCTCATCAAATTTCAGCACACTACTTCTTTTAAATGGACATCCTTTATTAGAGAAATGTATGACATGCTCTTATTCTTCTGCTTCTATATCTCATTAAAATTGTGCCAGATGGAAATTTCCACTAAATTTCCAAGTTTGTCCTTTATTCGTTTTTATTAAATACCAGCCATTCAACCAACTCACCCTCAGACAAATAATTGTTTTTTAGTAACAAGCTCTGATTTCACATAGCATAGCGATGAAAGGAATCCTAGAGATTTTCAGTCTACTACATTAACTTTTTACTTGAAGACTGAACTGATGGGCTGGGCGCGGTGGCTCACATCTGTAATCCCAGCACTTTGGGACACCGAGGCAGGCAGATCACCTGAGGTCAGGAGTTTGAAACCAGCCTGGCCAACATGGTGAAACCTGTGTCTACTAAAATTACAAAAATTAGCCAGGCATGGTGGCGCATGCTTGTAGTACTAGCTACTCAGAAGGCTGAGGCAGGATAATCTCTTGAACTCTGGAGACGGAGGTTGCAGTGAGCTGAGATCGCACCATGGCACTCCAGTCTGGGCAATGAAGTGAGACTCCATCTCAAAAAAAGACTGAGCTGATGAACATGATAAGCCCAGGAAAGAATCAGCTCTACCCTCAGACTCCAAGTATTTTCTTAAAGGGATCCCTGATGATGGCTCTACTGTCCAAGGTTCCTTTTACATTTTTCTAAAAACTCAAACCAATTTCCCACATGTTCTCTTTTATCTTTATAATACATCTCAGAAAAATCAATTGTGGTGCCTCTGTTTTGCCAATGGAAATGCTCGCATAAACAGATGTGAAGCATTTTCTTACCAGCTGTGTGGTGCACAGAGGTAGACTCACACTCCAGGTCTTCACTGACTGCAGCACTTCAACAGCTTGGAATGGAATCTTCTTGCAGGCGTCTGTAATCAGCAGAGCTCCTGGCATTTTGTGAGCACACAGTACAACACAACTTGATGTGGCAATAGACTTCAAATCAGCCAAGTTTCAGTGTAAAATTCTCTGCAATGGTTCAAGACCACTTGTTTTAAAAAGCCTTCTGTAAATATTGTTTTCATGATAGAAAATTACCAGGCAAAGTCACATTTAACGACTTGGAGATGACAGTGGAAGATGTTAATAATCCCTGACCCATAAGGCACAGAATCATGGCAATTATTTGAAAGATAGAAGTGACTTTTTCTCTCCCTATAGACAAGTCATGCATGGCCCACCACAGGACTCTGTGTTAAATGCCTTTGTTAACACTATCTCTAAATGAGGTTTAAGTTGGAACCTTGTGAGCATAAGTCATAGGGCTATAAGGAGTCTTAAGAAGCATCTTATCCAGTATTCCATCCAGTGCTTGAATCCTCTCCACAGTAGCCCCAACTGATGGTCATTCACTCTTTGCTTAAACATTTACAATGCTACAAGGGGCCATTTCTCCATTGGATAAACTGATGAGCGACTTCCATATGTTCCAAAGCCATAACAATGAACAGAAATGTCTTAGTGTAACTTCGGTCTATTTGTTCTAGTTTTACCTTGTGGGGTCCCAGAGAACTGATCCAATCCTTCTTCCAAAAACTGGTTCCTAAAATAGTTTGTGATACCTATCCTGTCTCTTTGGATCCCAGCTAGATAATCCCAGTTTCTCCAGCCACACTTAATAGGACCTGGATTCATGCTACCATCTCTCGTGTGGTCATTCCACTGAACCTATCCATGTCAATCTTTATTCACTTGACAGATATTTATTAAGTGCTGATTATATGCCAAGAACTCCCCCAGTGTGTCCATTTCTTCTTGTGTGAAGCCAAAAACTAAATATGCTATAGATGTGGCCTAGACTTCTGCTAACAGGCTACGAAACTTTGGTCAAGTCATTTAGCATCTTCCTGGATGAGTGTCTTCTGGAATATCATTTCTTATTAATCTGGGCACCATAGTTCTATCAATATAACTGAAGACTTTTTTGTTGTTTTATTTTAGTGGTTGTTTTAGCTAGGAATAATTATAGTCACCATGGTAACAATCCCCAAATTTCCAGGACTTAATGCATTAAGGATTTCTTTTTTGCTCGTTTATCAGTTGACTGAGGTCACAGGTCAAGAGAGAAAGGCTGAAGAAGGACTCTGCTCCACAGAGTCTTTCATGAACCCAGATGTTGGCACCTCCTAGAGACTCAGTGTTTCCTACTGGTTCCAGCCCCAAGTCAAGGGAAAAGTAAGAGTATGAAGAAGGCTTAGAGCTCTTAACTACCTTGACCCAGACGTAACTCATTTCACTTCTTTTCATAATCCACTAGGGAAACAGTCACACGAGAGGGTTGGTAAATAGAGTCTGGTTCCCAAAAAGAAGAGAGATACATGGATTATGTTGGTTACACGCTTGTCTGACACAGCTTTTTTGGCAGTGATCTCTCACCATGGCTTTATATTGAAATGACAGTTCAGTTAAATTCTAAATCTCTTACAAAAAGTTGCATGAATTGCATGGTGATTAATTTGTGAAGTTGGTTTCACTCAAGAGTAGAACTGTGTCCTTACATTTGTTAAATTTTTATCTGATCATATTCAGACCATTTGTTTTTGTTTTCACTCTTTATTCTGTCATGGGCTATATTTACTATCACTTCCATGTTCATATCATCTTATCTATACACTTCATAAAATTTTCATTATATTCTCATCAAAGAATTTTGATATATTTCTCTTTAATCACAACTACCTGTACCTTTGTCTTATACATAAAGAAAGGAAAATGATGGGAGTTAAAGATATCCACTCAAGCTATCTAGTGTGAGTCAGAATTTCAACGTGGTGTCTGCCTCCAAAGCCTGCTTTTGCATGGACTTTGCTGCTTTTCATGCCACTGGATCATCTCTGTAATCTTCCCTCTCTGGGATATGAGGGGACAGGTTCACAGGGAGAGGAAACCTCAACAGTACATATCTAGCTTATTCTCCAGGGACCATTATATCATTATTTCCCCAAGATCCAATGTCAGATTAACTAAACCATGGATTTCACAACATCTGGTAGCCTTTTTATTGGCCTCATCTCTAGGCATACTTTTGACACAGCAGGCCACTCCTGCTTTTTTGAAATATTTTCTTTCATTGGCTTCAGTGATACTTCACTTTCCTGGTTTCCTTTTTTCCCTCTGACCATTTCTTCCTTGGTTTCTCTTCTACTTAGCACTAAATGTTATTGATCCTTAAAGCTGGATTCTAGTCCCTCATCTTCTCACTCATGCCTGTAGCTACCTCACCACATTTATATATTCCAGACTTTCCTCTGAGCCCCAGACCCACATATTCAGCTCCTTCCTTGGCTCATCACATGCAATAGCCCAAAAGCAAACATGAGCTTCTCCAGCAAACCCAGTTCTTTCCCAGGGTTTCTTCACCTTGATGAATAGCACCCCCATGTACACCAGAATCTGAGGACCATCTCTCTGCCCCTACCTGTCAGCATCCTATCATTTTTATGTTGTGACTGTCTTTACATTTATTCCTTCTCTCCACCTCAACTACTCCTGACCTAATCTAGCCCCTTCCTACTATCTCTTCTGACATAGCCTATTTGCTGACGTCCCCTGGTCTCCTAACAATCCACACCCCACACTGCAACCAGAATGATCTTGCCAAAAATCTATTTACTTCTTCCCCTGCTTGAAACTCCTCAGTGGCTCTCTATTGTTCCCCAACCTCAAGTCACACTGACCTTTCCTTAGACCCCTCAGGTATCGTGCTCCCTCCTGCCATAGAACATTTGCAAATGTAGCTCTTTTTGCCTGAAATGTCCTTCTCTTTTCATCCCACCCCTTGCCTGACTTACATCATATTCCCACTTCACCTCAGGGCAAACACCACTTCTCAGGGAAGACTATGTTGGTTTCCTTGTCATGTGTTCGCACTTGCATATCTGTCTTCTTTCCTTTGTAAGAGCTACCAAAGTTGTTGTTTTACATTTATTCAGGTGATTTTTGTGATTAATAAATATCCATCTGCCCTCCCAGACTGTAAGCTCCATAGGAGCAAGGTCCATGTCTTCTTTTATACCCTGTTGTATTCCCAGTGCCTAACACATACTTAGCGCCTGGCGTTTTTTTGTCTGTTTGTCTTTGAGACAGGGTCTCACTCTGTCACCCAGGCTGGAGTGCAGTGGCACGATCACATCTCACTGCAACCTCAACCTCCTGGGCTCAGGCAATTCTCTCACCTCAGCCTCCAAAGTAGCATATTTCTGTTGAAAAAAAAAATGAATGATCCAATCCATGCTCTATATCTAATCATTTGATTTCCAGGAAACTGTCCTGATTGCATTAAAACTAAAATATCTACTTCATTATTAATTTGGTCTTAACAAAAATTCATTGTGGATAGGCTGGAGTGGAAGCCAACATTACACCCAACCAGTAGAAGCATATTCATTTGCATGCATGAAATCTACCCGATTGCTGCACAGTGCATGATGAAACATAAACTCCAATGCTGAATGTTTTCCGATCATGAGCTATTAATAATTTAACAAAATTAATTCAGAACACTTCACTCAACAGTGAAACAGAGATGAGGAGGAAATGATGCATGCACCAGGCTTCCAGGATTGAATTAAATATGGCAAACAAGAAAGGGAAAATCTACTGATGCTTGTTTAGAGTGCAAGTCCCCACTTAGAGTTGAATACAAATTTTATGTCTTTCTAAAGATATTAAAGAACGAACATCAGAGATATAAATAAAAATCTTTGCTTTACACAGGTGAATGATTGAACATGGTAATAGTCATTCGTCGGGTCTCAGAAAAGGAAAGAAAAATTGAAGGGATTTCTTTTTTCCTTTAACATGAAGCAGTAATCAAGTCAAAGAAAAGCTTTCCATAATTATTATTATCAGGAGTAATCATTAGGCATATAAAGTGGGGCAGACAAACCACCAAGCATAGAATTAGCCCCTTCCCAGAGGATCCTACAATTTTCACAGCCACAGCATGGGGAAGCAGGACACATTCGAAAAACAGGTGAGCCAACACTGGAACAAAGTCTGCAGTAGAAATGTTACCTTGAATAAAGAAAGCAGAGTTCTGCACCCAAGACAAGAGTGAGAGAGAATGATGCTAAGCAAGCAGCCATGATCATTATCTGGAAGGAGGAAGATGAAGGGGAAACAAGAAGTGCAGCCATCACAACGTAACTCTCACGTCAATGGGAAATATGGGCATGCAGTCTAGTGCTTCCCCAACATCAGAACGTTGCAATCACCTGAGAGCTTGTTAAAATGCAGAGGACTAGGACCTACACCTGGAATCTCTGATTCAGCAGGTCAGGGGTGGGCCCAGGAATCTGCATGTCTAACATGTTCCCAGGTGATACTGCTGTTGCCCCTGCCACCCCTGCTGCTCTGAGGACCTTTCTCTAAAAATCACATGCAAAACTTCTGATAATAATGTTTACTGTGTGCCTGCCACTGTGCTAAGGGTTTTGCATAAGTCATCTATCTCATTTCATCTTTATAGCAACACTGTGGAGGAGGAAGAATAAATATCCTTATCTTACAATGAGGAAACTAAGGCATTAGGTGGCTGGACAGCCCAATAATGGAAAGTTCTAATTTCTTTTTTTTTTTTTGAGACAGAGTCTCTCTCACTGGAGTCCGATAGAATGATCATGGCTCACTGCAGTCTCAATCTCTCCAGCTCATGTAATTCTCCCACCTCAGCCTCTGGAGTAGGTGGGGCTACATGCACCTGCCACCATGCCCGGTTAATTTTCTTGTATTTTTCATAGAGACAAGTTTTCACCATATTGCCCAGGCTGGTCTCAGACTCCTGGACTCAAATAATCCACCTGCCTGGACTCCTAGAGTGCTGGGGTTACAGGCATGAGCCAACCGTGATCAACCAGTTCTGATTCCAAAGCCCAGTGATCTTCACTGCTGTGCTGTAGTCCTCTCAGCATCAGATCCAGTTCTGAGAACCTACCTTCAAACTACGGTATTATCAACTCCAAAGAAGTCATCATTAACTAACCCCCCCCCCCCCAAAAAAAAAATTTAAAAATTACTAAATTGGCTTCCAAAGTCTACAGCAGGGGTAAGTCCATAAACACACCTTAAGGTGGCTGTGGTTGAATGTGCTGCAATATCACACTGCAAAGGGGGAGTTAAAGATGCTGTGGACATCCACACCTAACAGTAAGTGAGAAAGAGATGGAATAAGAGAATGGAAAACTCCAGTGGGTTCCCATGAGGGACTGAGAGCTGACTAGAACAGTATGGACTCCAACACAAATGATTAATACTGAAGACAACCAGGAGACATCAAGGAATCTAAAGATAAGATGGGGACAATCAAAATAGAAATTAGCATTGGTTATAAAAGTTCAGGACAGGAAGAACACGGCCATGGTAAAACAACAACCCAAGCAAGAGCCAGGGACCAGCAATAGGGTGGTGGAGGAGGAGCTGATATTTCGTATAAATTAATTCTTCTCCCAGTACCCTGTATTGCCCTCCAAAGCAGCACACAGCCTAGAGAATAGGAAGAAGTTAGGAGAACAGCTTTGGAGTTTAAGAGACTCTACCTGGTTGACATTAGTTACAAAACCCCTCTATACCTCAATTCCTCATCTGTTTAATGGAACTAATAATTCCTACATGAAAGAGTTGTAAGAATTAAATGAGATAATGTATATAAAGCACTTGGCATCATACTAGCTCAGAATATGTTGGCTTTTTTATTATTGCTATTGTTGCTTTGTTATTATCATTGTTAATATTATCATTCTCAAGGGAAGAACAATTATTTCAAAGGAAAAATACAATGGCCTAGATAATCATCAGTGAAAAGTCCACGTGAACTCTCCCTATTAATCAATAGGTTGGCAGTTTGGGTCATGCAGTTTCTTATGAAACAGGTGCTCCTAATAGAATTACCAAAAAAAAAAAAAAGTAAAATAAAATAAATAAAGCAGCATTTGGTGCCCTACTTTTCTCCAGTACAGTTTACATGTTCTTCTAATTAAATTTTTCAGTAAACTCAGTTCCACAGCCGTGCTGGGCTCGCTCAGATGCACTATAGAATGATTCACAGCATCGATATAAACTTCTCCGCTCCAAGTGCCAAATTCCTTTCTGTAGGTGCAATATCAAAATTCATTTATTATTTCACCCTCGCTTAATTAATTCCATTGCCAGCTACCTGTTGATGATGGAGTTCTGTTGATAATGCTGAACAAAGTTTTAAGGCAAATAGTTTTAATAACTTGTTTACTGCTGGGTGTTCTGCCACTTTTGATTAAACTTCATGAGGATTTATAACCATCTTCTCCCCCACATGCCTGTAACCTTTAAGCGATGTCTGATAAAAAGCAAAGGTCGTGAGTTCCAAAAGCCCTTGTTCTAATAAATATGATAGACAGCTGACCCCAAATATGCAGCTATTTCTCATCCTTTCTCCACTCCCCCATCCCATATACTTATTTTTTACAGCGATTCTCAACAAGGATAAAATTAACACGAATAGAATTAATGGTTTAATTTCACAAGAGAAAGGAGAGAGTTTACGATGTCTCACTGGGGAAGGGGGCTTCTGTCTTTGCTGATGACCCAAACATGTCTGCCAAGGAGAAATATGGTGTCCAGTCTCCCATTGAACTGCCACTGGAATGGATTGACCATGGCTGCTGGCTTGACAGGTGCAATACATATTAATTAGTGTGCTTGGCTACAGAGGGAGTAATGATATACACTGCTTCTCTGAAGCGTTAAATTGTAGTGTTAGTCTTGATGATGCCTCATCTTCTCCATCACGGCAGGAAAACATTTTGAGTTACACGTATCCCTGTATAGGCAAAGGAATAAGGGCCTGTCTGTTGTCAGGAATTACAGGTGCAAAAAGTGAAGGCTAAGACGGATCATGAGTCAGGCACTAAGCATTCCCTATGTGACTAGGTTTTTTAAAATCAGTATTTCAGGTAGCACAAACCAATTCTAAAATGTTTGCCATTATTAACAGATAAAGTGGAAACATTTTCTTATTGACAAGATATTTGATTATCTTGGAAATAGATTTGAAAACCTCCTTGTCTGTAACAACCCCAGAAATATGTATTAAATATTAGAAAAATTGTGCTTGTTACCCAGTATTGATGGATAAGCACCTATAACAGCTTGGGAATGAGATGGTTGTTTGGGGGAACTGAAGATAAATTGCTGTTAAAATTTAGCTCTGATCAGAAACAAACAAAAATATACGAGGAAGCCGCAATAAGCAAATTAACATTAGCACTGATTCTAGGCTTTCAACAAAACGCATTTTGAAATGGGTATGTTTAGTTGTTTACACCTGAAGTTACAGCGAAACAATAGCATTTCACCAAGAAAAGAGGCTCTAATTAAATACTGATATTTTCCAAATCCTTAATTATAATGGCTTACAGTTCTGCCTAAGGGCTTCTCTAGAAGCTAATTTGCTGGAATATCACCACTTACACTTTTCATTTGTTGAAGATCTTGCTCCCTCGCGAATTGCCTTTTTTAGTTTGTTGTTACTGCATTTGGCATTCTCTTTCTGGGAATGCTTCCTGCCCCCTGTATAGAAAAGACTAGCAAGAAACTTGGCAAACAAAGTTTCATCCTGGGTGGAATTCTTTCCCCTCCTGCATGGCTTAAATGTGTTGATATCTGTTTCTGTACTGCAGCTGCAAAGCAATGGTTTTTAGCAATGTGAATACAAACACATTTCTTATTCTCTCCTGGAGCCCTGGGTTCTAGCAACACATCCTCAAGCGAATGTTTCTGAAGCTACAGCTAGCACAAGGAGGCAGCACCCAATGGGCATGAAATATAAACTAATTATGAGTTTCGCTAAATCAGCAGGTATCTGGGGACTGGGCTTAACCATTTCTGCAAAGTGCTCCAGGTAATCTTGCAGGACACAGGCAGCTCTAGTCAGTAGGCCATGCTGTTTCCCTATGCTCTCCTCCCCTACAATACTTTCACCTGCTTTCCTAGATAAGCACAGAGCCCGCTTTTCACCAGGCCCATAGAAAAATTTGTCTACTCTCTGGAGGTGGGCTCTACAATTATAGTCCTCTCTATCGCCTGCCTACAAGATCCTTAAACACACAGACCACAGCGTGTAGGCAGCTGGCAGGAAGTAGTGACTAATATGTAAAGAGTCACCTCTTCTCCCCAACATGGAGTCAGATCTCTAGAACTTTACCCTTGGTAGAGTGGACCAAGAAGTGAATGGTTGGCCAATGGGATGTGGGTGAATGCTATTCTCTAGCCTCAAGTAAAAATGTGCTCCTCTATGATCACCTAGACTAGAAACTCTGTCTAGTTGTTATAAAACAATTCATAGAGGCAGCTACCTTTCTGTCATTCAACTGTGGATAGTTAATGAGATCCTTAAAAAAGCCTAACATGTGGATGTTTTTACCCCATTATTAAACACTGCCTTACTAGTGTGCAGTTCCTACCTACTTTGAAAGATTTCAAAGTTCAATGCCTTCAACAATAATTAAGGTATATCCAAAGGTAAGCCAGGAGATAGGATTCAGGAACATATTAGTCCCATGAAAATTAAAAGTTCACCAACTAAATATTGAGAAAAGTATATCAAAAACTGAACAAGCTTTGATTCTTCTCTATGAGCTCCAGAGAGTCTTTAAAACTCTACTTTACATACGAAGTTCCATATCTGCCCTAGACCTTGGCTATGACCTAATAATTGGAATTACAAAGCTTCCCCTAGGCACAGTTAAGGGTCAAACAGAAAAACATTATTTGTATGTAATTATGCTTTTGCCCAGAAAACAGAAAAGTCCCTATTGAAACCTCTAAAAATATATATCTTGAAAGCATATCTAAATAAGGGAGATTTAAAATAAAAATGCTCATGCAATTTGGAACCAGAAAGATCCGAGTTTCCATATGGATTTACCAAGGAGATGTGTGGTCTTGGGTAAGTCCCTTGAACTCTTGGGCCTCAGTTTCCTCAATTGTAAATGGAGGATAGTATTACTTCTCTAAAAGGGCTATTAGGAGGATAAAATAAGATTATGTTTACAATGTCGGCAGAGTGCTTAGTGCTACTAAATAGATATTATACAAGGTAGTTACGTGATAATATTAATTGCTATAATTATTGCCATTAAAGTCTAAAATCTACCATGGCCCATAAAGCTCTATATCACCGGAATCATCTCCACAATCATCATAGCATGTGGTTGGCTGACTCATGGCTATCAAGAAGGTTCATTCTATGCCCCAATCCCCAATCTGAGGAGCTCTCCCCTCCATGAATATGTCACAGCGAGTAGGTTTAAAGGGCTAATTGACATTAAAATAGGGAGATAATCCTCGATTACCTGTGTGGGCCCAATATAACCACATGAGCCCTCAAAAGCAGAGGCAGGTAGGGCAATCAGAGCGATTCAAAACCTGAGGACTTAACTTGCTGTGGCTAGCTTGAAGATGGAGGGTGCCCCAGGGATAGTATGAAAAAGAAATGAATTCTGTCGATGACCACTGAGGAGCCCCAGCCTCAGGTAGGAACTGCAGCCTGAGTCCACATCTTGATTTCAGCCTTGGGAGACCCCAAGCAGAGAATCGAGCTGTGCCCAGGCTTCTGACCCACAAAAACTGTGAAATAATAAATGGGTATTATTTTAGGTAACTAAGTTTGTGGCAGTTACGGCAGCAGTACAGCCATCTACCCCTTACCAAAACACACTTTTTGAATAGGCCATGTTCTCTCTACCCCAGGGCCTTTGCACAAGCTGCTCCCTCTGTGATCTCTTTCTCAACTCTTCATCTGGCTAACACCAGTTCATCCTTTTGGTGTTAGATCAAATTTCACCTCTTGATAAAATTAGTCATTACCTAATGTGGGTCCCTCCATTAAGACTCTATTCCAAGACCCTGTTGGTCTCTTTCTAAGTTTTTGCCAGAGTTTGTAATTTTCTTTTTTCTTATTTCTCCTTACTTGACTATAAGTGCAGAATATACCATGACTCAATAAGTAACTGTTGAATGAATATGAACTAATGCCTTACCCCATTCAATCCTGATAACCAATTTGCAAGGTAGATACTATTACTAGCTCCATTTTACAGATGAGAAACTGAGAAGTAAAGAGATTAAGTAGCATTCCCAAGATCACACAGCCCTCATTGATGGAGACCAAGTATGACCCTGAAAGTTCATGGTCTCAGTCTCTGAGCTCTCATGCCCCCAGAGAACTGTAAGTTCTACAAGTGGGAAAACACTGACATCACAGTGAGCCACCAGATTTTATTCTCTAAGTCAGACATCTAGAGCACTCTAAGATTTAACAAATTCTTACATCTGAAATTGTGCCTTATGCACATCAACTGTAACACAGTCTCTGTAGTAGTGTCCTAGAATTGCCACAAAATACCACAGATTTACAATTCTGGCATCTAGAAATCCAAAATCCAAATTCAATTTGGCATCCGAGCCATTATCCTTCTTAGCTCCTTTTAGCCTTTTGTGGGCTGCTGCAATCCTTGCCACTTCTTGGCTGACAGATGTACCATTTTGATCACTGCCTCCACCACAAATGGCCTTCTTCCTTCTGTGTCTATGTCTTTTCCACTCTTCTTATAAAAACACCAGTCATGGCTGAGCATGGTGGCTTATGCCTGTAATCCCAGCACTTTGGGAGGCCAAGGAAGGCGGATCATGAGGTTAGGAGATTGAGACCATCCTGGTTAACATGGTGAAACCCCGTCTCTACTAAAAAATACAAAAAATTAGCAAGGCATGGTGGCACGTGCCGGTAGTCCCAGCTACTCAGGAGGCTGAGGCAGGAGAATCACTTGAACCCAGGAGGTGGAGGATGCAGTGAGCTGAGATTGAGCCACTGCACTCCAGCCTAAGTGACAGAGTGACACTCTGTCTCAAAAAAAAAAGCACCAGTCATGTTGGACCAAGAACCCACTCTACTCCAGCATGACCTCAACTTCACTTTACTAATCATATCTGCAATGACCCTATTTCCAAATAAGGTCACCTGCTCAGTCACTGGGTGTTAGGACTTCAATGTATCTTTTGGAGGGGTACACAATTCAGCCACTAACAGTCTCCAAACTATAATTTGTGATTTTGATGTTTATCAGAATGAGGTCTGTTCTCTGTGTTCATGTTGATCTATTCCCTTCTCTGCTGATACACGGCTTCTTGTTACCCAGGTAGACCATGGCGGCTAAGGTCAGAGGCTGCCGCTGCTGTGGTGAAGGCTGCGACAGGAGGGAGCAATTAGAGAAAAGGCTTGTTTGTGAAATCTGAACTCTGTGTCCTCATTACTTTCTCCCTGACTCCCTGCTTCATCCTTGCTCTCTGCCCAGGCTCTCGGGTGGTCATTTACGGGAAGGCATGTGACCACATGTGGAAGTGTGGAAGTGTGATCCCCTTCTTGAACATTTGATTTTGCAAATGACACTTTTACAAAAGCATCTGCAGAAATCTGGTTAACTCATTTCTTGACGGTTACAACTGGAGACAAAAAATAGAAACATGTATAGCAACCACCAAAATTAATGGAGCCAGATTATTAAAACACTAAAATACCTGCTCCTGACTCTACAGCCAGTCACGACTCATGTATGTTTTATCGTACTAGCAAGAGACCACTGCACAGCTTGAAGTGTGACTCTGAGGTCACTAAACACAGGAAATTCTCCAATTGTTTGACAGCTACCACCAGGTATGTGTGTGGAGCCTGCATATCAGCAGGGGGGGAAAAATCTGTGCTTTAAAATTAGTTGGTCAAAATTTTCTAATAATAGAATGTATAAGACGAAATCCATGGAATATGCTATAAGGGCATTGTTATGATCTGGATATGGTTTGTCCCCACCAAAACTCATGTTGAAATTTGATCCCCAGTGTAGCAGCATTGGGAGGTGAGGCCTGGTGGGAGGTGTTTGGGTCGTGAGGTCATGGGTCATGAATGGCATGGTGCTGTTTTTGCAGTACTGAGTGAGTTCTCACAGGAAGGAGAGAGAGTTGCTACAAAGCGAGGCTACTCCTCCAGTTTGGTTCTCTTTTCACCCTCTTTGACTTTCCAACATGCTTTGATGCAGCTCAAAATCTTCACCAGAAGCTGAGCAGATGCTGGTGCCATGTCTCTTGACTTTCCCAGCCTGTAGAACCATGAACTAAATAAACTTCTTTTCTCTATAAATTGCCCAATCTCAGGTATTCTGTTAAAACAACACAAAAGGATTAAAACAGGCATCTACTATACATTGGGACTGGAACAAAAAACTTCTGGCTTTTTAGTACAATAAATAAGTTCCTTGAGCTGTTTGTTCCCACTCATCTCAGCCTTCCCTCTAGCCCATTACCATCGAAAGGAAAGCAGTGAGAATAAAATCCTCTAATACATGAACCATGTTGTCTTTTGTGGAGTTACTGGCATTCTGGTATGAGTGTTCCATAATAATAATTAGACCACAAGATAATGAAAACTGGTATATCTTGCACACTGGCAAATGTGAATGAACTCTGCCCTTAGCAGTGGGAGACAGGCATTAACCCTTTAGTGCCTGGATCTTGGAGGTGGTCTCAGGAGTCCAGGGGAGGGATCAGGATGGCCAGTGCAACCAGAAGGCTCTCTGGGACACTGGGTCATGGTTACTATGTACCAACAGATCAATTATATCAGTTTGGAGCAGGTAAAGATAGCATTGTCTTTATTTATACCCCAAAGTTCACCTTTAATGTCACAATCCAGAAACACAGTATATTACGAAGGGTGTGGGTAGAGATTTTCTTTGGGGTAAGATGTGAGTCCTCCAGCTTTTCCTTGCTACAGCTCCCCAAGGTCCTTTATGTCACTGAGCTGTGGCATAGTTTTACCTGGACCTCAGCCGTCCATGTGAGGAAGGTCCCACTGAGACAGAGGAGTACCTGTGTCACAAGAAAATCATCTCCCAACTCACAAAAGGTGGCATTTTCCCAGCCATTTCCAACATAATTTGTAGCATTTTTATAGGAAGCAATACTTTTATAAGAAATAAATATATTCAAAGACATTCAAATTAATATACATTCTACTTAATAGATAATGCTTGCTTGGAATTTAGCTTCAGGTGTCCCCAAGGACACCTGAAGTACATGTGGGTGTAATGTCGCATTACACCCTGTGATGTAGTTGTCAGAGGTCAAAACAAAATAATGGTTTACTCCTATAGTGAGGAAGGAACAATGAGAAAATCCACAAACTGTTTTTGTTTAGCTCAAGGAAACAAACTGATAGTCACATGAAAAATCCATATTCTTGAATTAGTTGACAATTAAACTCAAATTTCACATTGAAATACAGTGTGAATTTCCAGATTTTCTTAAAAATTTTCATGATCTGGCCATCCTGCACCTGCCTTCCCACATTACAACAGTCAGAGGAGGAGGGACTGGCCCACAGGCCAATCCCCATGCACCACAATCTCCACACACTTGACTCAGCTCTATTACCTGTCTGGCTCCGGTGGGCTTTGAGTTTTTGACCCCTGATTTTCATCTGTCCATTACCTAGGCCAATTTTTTTCTTCAAGGAAAGCCTTTTGTATTGATCAAAAGTTTTCAGGACACCAGCCAAATTTCCTTTGGTCACTGCATGTGAAATTCAATACTCAATGTACCCAAAAACATCTTCAATTGGAAATCAAGTCAGATACATTTACTTAAACAAGCAATTAGCTTTGGCAATAGGAGGCTGAAAAGAAATGAAGTTCATGAACATACTTGTTCCTCTCTAGATGATGCCATTAGTTAGTGTCCAAATGTCGACATAGAGCAAATATTGTGCCAATTCTGGTACTAAGGAGATGGGAAATAGGAATGTCTAATGTTTCAGAAAACTCAAAGGAGCAGAAGGGGGTTGGCTGAGAAATGGTAAGTGAATTTACTAAACATCTCCTGTGCACACTGTATTCTACCAGGCAAGCTATAAATCAATATCTGGTACAGGCATACCTTAGAAATACTGCAGATTTGGTTCCAGACAACCACAGGAAAGCAAATATCATAATAAAGCATGTCACATGAAATTTCTGGTTTCCTAGTGCAAATAAAACTTATGTTTACACTGTATTGCAGTCTATTAAGTGTGTAATAGCATTATGTCTAAAAAAGTGCACATAAATTAAATTAAAAATATTTCATTGTTATAAAATGCTAATGATCATCTGAGCCTTCGGCAAGTCATAAACTTCTTGCTGGTGGAGGGTCTTGCCCCAATGTTGATGGCTTCTGACTGATCAGGGTGGTGGTTGCTGAAAGCTGGGGTGGCTGTGACAATTTCTTAAAATAAGACAACAATAAAGTTTGCCACAATGATTGACTCGTTCTTTCAAGAAAGATGTCCCTGTAGCATGCAATACTGTTTTATAGCACTTTACCCTCAGTAGAACTTCTTTCAAATTTGGAGTCAATCCTCTCAGACCCTGTTGCTGCTTTATCAACTAAGTTTATGTCATATTCCAAATCCTTTGTTGTAATTTCAACAGTATTCACAGCATCTTTACCAGAGTAGATTCCATCTCAAGAAACCACTTTCCTTATTCATCCATAAGAAGCAACTCTTTATCCATTCAAGTTTTACCATGAGATTGCAGCAATTCAGTCAAATACTCAGGCACCACTTCTAATTCTGGTTCCGTTGCTGTTTTCACCACATCTCCAGTTCCTTCCTCCACTGAAGTCTTGAACCCCTCAAATTCATCCATGAAGGCTGGGATCAGCTCCTTCCAGACTCTTGTAAATGTTAATATTTTGGCCTACTCCCATGAATCACAAGTGTTCTTAACGGCATCTAGAATGGCAAGCTCTTTCTAGAAGGTTTTCAATTGACTTTGCCCAAATCCATCAGAAGACTCACTATCTATGGCAGCTATCACCTTACAAAATGTATTTCTTAAATAATAAGATTCAAAAGTCTAAATTACTACTTGATCCATGGGCTGCAGAATGCATGTTGTATTGGCAGGCATGAAAACAACATTAATCTCCTTGTACATTTCCATCAGAGACCTTGGGTGACCATGTATATTGTCAGTAAGCAGTGATATTTGGAAAGGGATCTTTTTTCTGAGCAGTAGGAAGTCTCAATAGTGGGACCTGTTAACCATGATGTAAACAGATGTGCTGTCATCCAGGCTTTGTTCTTCCATTAATATAGCACAGATAGAATAGATTTAGCATAATTCTTAAAAGCCTTAGGATGTGCAGAATGGTAAATGAGCACTGGCTTCAACTTAGTCACCAGTGGCATTAGTCCCTAACTAGAGACGCAGCATGTCCTTTGAAGCCAGAAATTGACTTTTCCTCTCTAGCTATGAAAGTTCTACCTGGAATCTTCTTCCACTTCAAGGCTGTTTCATCTACATTGAAAATCTGTTATTTAGAGTAACCATCTTCATCACTGATCTTAGGCAGATCTTCTGTATAACCTGCTGCAGCTTCTTCTATACAAGAACTTGCTGGTGCTTCATCTTGCACATTATTTTTTTGAGTCTCACTCTGTTGCCCAGGCTGGAGTGCAGTTGCCTGATCTCAGCTTACTGCAAATAAACAAAGCCTGGATAACAGCACATCTGTTTACATCGTGGTTATCAGGTCCCACTACTGAGACCTACTATTGCTTAGAAAAAAAAAGATTCCTTTCCAAATATTACTGCTCACTGACAATATACATGGTCACTCAAGGTCTCTGATGGAAATGTACAAGGAGACTAATGTTGTTTTCAACTGGAGTGCAGTTGCATGATCTTGGCTCCAGGATTCAAGCAATTCTCCTGTCTCAGCCTCCTGAGTAGCTGGGATTATTACATGTGTGCACCACCATGCCTGGCTAATTTGTGTATTTTTAGTAGAGACAGGGTTTCACCATGTTGGCCAGGCTGGTCTCGAACTCCTGACATCATGCAAACCTCCTGCCTTGGCCTCCCAAAGTGTTGGGATTATAGGCATGAGCCACCGCACCTGGCCCAACTAGGACTTTTTTATTATGAAAACAGCTTCTTTCCTTAAACCTCATGAACCAACCTCTGCTAGCTTCAGACTTTTCATCTGAAGCTTCCTTACCTCTCGCAGCCTTCATGGAATTGAAGAGAGTTAGGGTGTTGCTCTGGATTAGGCTTTGGTTTAAAGGAATGTTGTGGTTGCTTTGATCTTCTATACAGAACAATATAACTTTCTCCATATGAGCAATAAGGCTGATTTGCTTTCTTATCATTCATGTGTTCACTAGAGAAGCACTTTCATTTCCTTCAAGAATTTTTCTTGTGCATTAACAACGTAGCCAACTGTTTGGCATAAGAGGCCTAGCCTTCAGCCTATCTCAGCTTTCAACATGCCTCCCTCACTAAGTTTAACCATTTCTAGCTTTCAATTTAAAATAAGAGACATGTGACTCTTTCTTTCACTTGAACACTTACAGGCCATTGGAGGGTTATTAATTAGTCTAATTTCAATATTGTTGTGTCTCAGGGAATAGGAGGGCCCAAGGAGCGAGGGTGAGATAGAGGAATAGCCAATTGGTGGAGCAGTCAGAAAACACACATTTATCAATTAAGTTCACCATCTCATGATCACAGTTCATGGTACCCCAAAACAATTATAATAATAATCAAAACTCACAGATCCCAGATGACTATAACAGATAATATTAATAATAAAGTTTGAAATGTTGCAAGAATTACCAAAATATGACACAGAAACACAAAGTGAGCACACACTGTTGGAAAAATGATGCTGATAGATTTGTTCGACACACTTGTTGCCACAAACCTTCAATTTGTGACATATGCAATATCTGCAAAGTGCAAGAAAGCAAAGTACGATAAAACAAGGTATGTCTGTATTTAAGGTACAGGCATAACTGAAATATTTTATAAATAAGAAAAACAAATTCATTGTGCTACATAAAGAGTGTTTTAGGGAAGACTTATAGACTGTCAAATATATGCACATATTTCTGCAAAAATAATCAAAACTATCTAGTCGTTTTCACTTCTCTACACGGAAACAACAGCCAGTGTTGCCTGTAGAGTTTTCTCTGTGAAACCTGATTTGGGTTTTCCGAGAGGAAAAAGATGATTCCATTAAATTGCCTATAGATTTTACCATTGTCTACAGTGAAGGGGAAGGTAGACTTTGCAATAATTGCTCAAAAGTCTCTCAGCTCCCTCCTTCCTTTCTCTAAATCCCTATACTATCTCTATCCTGGAACAAAGACATTCTCTCCAAATCCAAGATCCAATACATGTCCTTTCCTTGGACTGTTATAAGCCATGAACGGGAGCTTCAGGTTACCAAGGTACTTAATCTTCAAAGATAAGGTTTGAAAGAAAGAAACATTTATAAATAAACATTAATTTTTGAACATTTATAGATGTTTATTTCACAGTTAAACACATAGTCTCGAGTAAAACAGACAGTCTTGCTAAACCCGAAGGAATAAAATGAAAAAAAAAAATAGAATAAAATGGGGAAAAAAAATTTTCACTCAATTGCTTTGTAATAGATTGGAGAGGGATGAGTTGGTGTACATTTAACTTATTAAGTAAACATGTTTTAAGTACTTACTCTACGCCTATGTGCTCTAGGCTACGTGCTAAATACTGGGTATATAAAAATTTATCACCCAACTTAAAGAAATTTAGTATTACAGGAGAATAGAACACAATAAATGTTACAATAATAATACATGTGAAATGCCATGGGAACAATTCAGAAAGAAGCATAGTGGATGTATCAGCCATTGCTGCATAAGATAGTACCCCCAAACTTGGACTCAGAGCATCAACCACTTATTATTTCTCACGGGTCTAAGGGTTAGCTGAATGATTCTGTTGATTGCAGCTTGGCTCAATTATATATGCGGTCAGGTGGTGGATGGCCAGCCCAGGATGGCTTTGGCTACATCGCCTGGGCTGAGCTGTTCCATGTGTCTCATTTTCCAGCAGAATTCCCCACATGTGTCCTCAGAGAAAATTCAGAGGATTAAGAAAGGGGAAAAAAATCAGACATTGACATGTGCTTTTTTTTCTTCCAGGCCTCTGCTTGCTTCAATTTTGTTACTATTCCATTAGTCAAAGCAAATGAAAGACTAAACTTGATGTCAATTTGGAAAGGTGCCATCAAGTAACAGGACTTAGGTGGCAAAGGCCATGGGAGACCACCTCTTGCATCAGTGTGACCTGGATGTGAGACATGGAGTCAAAGGAGATCATTTTGGAACTTTAAGGTTTAATGGCTGCCTTATTAAATTTTGGACTTGCATGGGTCCTGTAGTCCTTTGTTTTGGCCAATTTCTCCCATTTGGAATGGGTGTATTTACTCAGTGCCTGTACCCTCATTTTGTCTAGGAAGTAACTAACTTGCTTTTGATTTTACAGGCCCATAGGCAAAAGAAACTTGCCTTGTCTCCAATGAGACTTTGGACTTGGACTTTTTGGTTAATGCTGAAATGAGTTAAGACTTCGGGGGCTATTGGAAAGGCATGATTGTGTTTTGAGATATGAAGATATGAGATCTGGGAGGAGCCAGGGCAGAATGATATGGTTGGGCTGTGTCCCCACCCAAAATCTCATCTAGAATCACAATCCCCATAATCCCCACATGTTGAGGGTGGGACCAGGTGGAGGTAATTGGATCACAACGGCAGTTTCTCCCATGCTCTTCTCATAATAGTGAGTGAGTCTCATGAGATCTGATGGTTTTATAAGCATCTGGCATTTCCCCTGCTTACACTCATTCTCCTGCCGCCCTGTGAAGAGGTGCCTTCTGCCATGATTGTAAGCTTTCTGGGACCTCCCCCACCATGCAGAACTGTGAGTCAGTTAAACCTCTTTTCTTTATAGATTACCCAATCTCAGATATTTCTTCATAGCAGTATTAAAATGGACTTATACAATAGGACATAGACACAGAGTCCACTTAATTGGGGTCATTGACGCAATTACTGTACCACAGTGGAGAAAGAAGAAAGGATATGTTGGGCTGTCTTCATAGGATGAATAAATTTTTACATGGTACAGACAGGGAAAGGATACTCCAGGTATAAGAGGAACAGAAATACAGTTTCTCTGTTTTAAAGAATAGATTGGAAGAAAGTGAAGAACTGGAAGCTGAGAGAGCAGCTAGGAACTGTTGCAGTTGTGTAAGTAGGAAGAAATGAAAACCTGAACCAATGTGACTGAAGCAGGAAAGAAAAGAAGAGGAGAAACTGAGAGGCATCATGACAGCAGAATCCACAAGAATGAATGGATGTCATAGTGGGGAAGAAAGAAGAGTCAAATATGACCCAAAGCAGATATGTTGAGGATCTGAGTTGAAGACAATGCTAGTAACCAGGCCATAAAAGAGAAGCAAGTTTGAAGTTAAAGAGAAAGAATGGTTCTGTTTTTGATATCTGTGTTTAGAGATACCTGTGATAGTAGTGAGGTCTAGTAGTCATAAAGAAGAAAATGTTCAAAGATTAATGAACACTGTTGACAGCAGTTGTAGTAAATTGCAAAGAGATATGAATATGGGGCTAGAACTGCTGGAGTCCCAGCTCTTCCCCTTATTAGCTGTGTGAAAATATGAGGACAAAGCAGAGAAGAAAATATGGCAACACAGAGGGCTACCAATTGTTAATTTACTGAAGGTTTCAAATTCTTGTGTTTGCTTTTACTTTAATGCTGCCCCTTCCCTCAGCCCACACCACCTTGTTCATTTTATAAAAACCAGTTGTGCCTACAAAATTCTAGCATGGTGGGGAAAGGAAAAGATCTGTGTATCCAGAGAAACATGCATTTCACCTACAGGTTTCTTAAACCATTTGGTATTTTTTAAATATCAACGAATGCTGTTTAGATAAGCTACTGCTATAATTTTTTTCCTTAAACCTTTAAGTTACTATAATTTAAAAAATAACCTTAGCTCTTTTGCATGTATATTAAGACTTATTTTTGCATTATTTCATCAGGAAAAACTTGACTCAAATAACTTTTAGATATGATTTCCAAAAGGTGACTGAGTTGGTAAACGTGATTTTATTGGATTTGTATGCTAAAAAGTGTTCCACAGAAAGACATGGACAATTTTATGTTGAAAGTGTATGGAAAAGCAGAGGGTCATTGTACCAAACATTGCCTTCACAAATCACCTTCAGTAATGTACCTACCACAGAAATGTAGGTTAACTCTGCAGGAGAGAGAGTGCAGAATTACTAAGGAGTCTTTGGGGTAACCCAATCTAGGCAGGCCAGTCATATTCCTGAACAGGACTAAAATTGAGTTAGGTTTGAGGGAGCAAAGAGATGTAGATTGAATGAGGGAGAGAAAGCAATGCAGAAGAAGGACTGGCAAAGGAGAAGGTTCATTATGATGACCAGCAGGTGTTTGCAACTGGAATCAAGAGTGGATGGAGGGCAAAATCCTGAGACCATCCATAGCTCCCTGGACTAACCTATGAAGATCACACTCATTAGCTCAGCCTTTACAGCCTTCCTGGGCTTGTTCCTTACTACTCCAAGCTTCTCCTCCCTACTCCAGCCAGATAGGACTACCTGTTATCCTACCAGCCTACTACACCTCAGAACTAGGGTTGATATCAGCCAAAATGTAGGGGGCAGACAATGGAGAATTCAGTCATCAACACTGGCTGTGCAGTAGTGTCTCCTGTGAAGTTTTGTCAGTCTTGTTGTTTGCTTTTAATATATCTGTCCTCTTGCTCCAAAAGAGAGAAGACAGATATATTAAATTCCTTGGCATCAGACTCTAAGTCTAATGCAAGTTTGTGGAGAAAATAGTGAAGAAAATCAACATTTGTTTTGAGGATAATTTTAGTAAGTCCAATAATGATTGACACCTCCCTACAGAAACACGACACACAGGTCACAGAAAGGGTCACACGTTTCTCCTGCAGGTGGCAAATTAATGACTTTTTGAAAGCTGCCATCTTCAAGAGGCTACAAAAAGTATCCTAGCCAGACATGACAAAAGAATAAAAGTCAATGATCCTTTCCCAATCTTTTATCTTTTAGCATCAGCAGAGGCATGCTTGGGCTGTGACTCAGTTATACTTGCTGTGAGGCTGTGCTCTAAAGAAGGAACATTAGGCTCCTGTTCTCTTTTTTCAAGGTATTAACATGAGAATGGCCTTGTAAGCAGGACAAAACAACAGACCAAATTTGGTTTCCAAATAATCTGCATGTAGGTACCAGCCAGCTTCTTATAGGAATTGCTCAGAAGACAAGTTGCAAAGATGAATGCAAAGGAAGCCCTTTATACTGGAAGAAAGATGTTGCTGAGTGTCCTGAAGACCACCCTCAGGTTCAAGGAATTGCTAGAAGGACTCACAGAATTCAGAAAAGCTGTTATCCTCACTGTTACAGTTGATTACAGCAAAAGGATACAGATTATAAGGTTGATTACAGCAAAAGGATACAGATTATAGGGCAGAGTCTAGGGGAAACCAGACACAAGTTTCCAGTGGTCCTCTCCCAGTGGAGTTGTATGGATGGCACTTAGTTCTCCCAGTAATAATGTATGACAACGTGTGTACAGAGAATTGCTGAGCAGAGAGGCTCATCAAGACTTAAGAGTCAGAGTTTTACTGGGGGTCAGTCACGTAAACATGGAGCACCAGTGTGGCTGAGCTTAATTACTCAACCTTCAGCATCTCTAAAGGTTAAATTGATACTACATGGCCCAACGCCCCCATCATAAATCACACTGTGAATATAAACCATCTCGTGTGGTTCAAGGCCACAGGTGAACAAAGACATTCATGTCAAGCAGGATATTCCAAGGGCTTAGAGGTTATCTCCCAAGAGCTGGACAAGGACAGAGCCTTTTTTGAAATGTGCAGGGTTTGGACATCCTAGTCCTGCTGAGTCAAACCTTTACTGCACAGAAGGGAGCAACTTGGGGTATACCTTCAAGACCATTCACTGGAAAATTCTACTTTTCTTTCCACAAAGGGAAGGGAGCTCAGCTCTGGGGACTCTCACATTCCTTACTCTTACAGTGAAGGTCAAAAGTGAAATCCAATCATACATAGCTTTGAGTTTCCCATTTTATGTCTAATGAAGCACAATACTTTGCAATCTCACATATTATAGTAGAATATAACATATACACTAGAAAACAAGAATGAGGCCGGGCGCGGTGGCTCAAGCCTGTAATCCCAGCACTTTGGGAGGCCGAGGCGGGCGGATCACAAGGTCAGGAGGTCGAGACCATCCTGGCTAACACAGTGAAACCCCGTCTCCACTTAAAAAATACAAAAAATTAGCCGGGCGAGATGGCGGCGCCTGTAGTCCCAGCTACTCGGGAGACTGAGGCAGGAGAATGGCGTGGACCCGGGAGGCGGAGCTTGCAGTGAGCTGAGATCCGGCCACTGCACTCCAGCCTGGGCGACAGAGCGAGACTCCGTCTCAAAAAAAAAAAAAGAATGAAAACCCGCCTTTCTGAATTTTCTACACTAATTAACCTTCTACTAAACATTTTGAAAAGTTAAGAAATAATGTTTAGCCTTGAAATACTCTTTTTGTATTTTCCTTCCTTCTTCTGTGCAGTTAGTTATCAAATACTTGTTAAAATATATAGGAATATTGTGTTGAACTATTATGAGTAATGAAATGCAAGCCAAAACATCTTAATTCTCCCAAAGAGAGATTCATATAATGTATACATGAGGATCCTGCCCCTCAGATTACACTCTGTGAAATCTCTGTTATTTTTTAACACAAAACTCTGAAGACGTTTATCTGTCTTTTTGCCTGCCTGCTTTAAAATAGTTGCAAACTAGATCTGTGCTCTTTGATTCAGGTTGATTTCTGGGTATCTGTATTTAATTCTTTCACAAAAGGGCAAAGGCAGCTTCTGGATATGCTAAGAATCCTTTCTTTTTATGGGTTGAGAGAAAAACAATCCGCAACACTAGGCGAACTAAATAAGGATGGGAGGTTTGCATGGAACCTGGACTCTCCCACACTGTACCCAAGCCCATGCCAAATTTGTACAGGTGTGCACCACATGAACAGATGAGCAAGTGAGATGAGAATAGCTCTCAGGATCTGGCTGAGCCCATAATGATGCATTTCTCCCAAAGTGGACCTAAGCATCTGTTATGTACTTGAAGTATTTGTTTGCTTGATAGCAAAAGGGTACTTAAACTGCTAAGCTTATACCCTATTAGGGATTATGGGGATTTTTTGTGGTTGTTGCAGTTGTTGTCTTCTTCTTAAAGAAAGAAAAAGGACACAATGAGATGACACATCAGGGGTGTCAATGTAAAGGGAGTACTGAGCCCACTAGAAGGAGCACAGGATTTGAGGTGTTCTAACACTCAGAATATTACAGTGGTTCTATCACCACCATTTTGTTCTGGGAACACCTTGTTATTTGGGAGGAGTGTTAAATTGTAAAGGTTATTTAACGTGGCTTTTACAATAAGATTTTTTGAGAGAAAAAAACGTTTATTTGGAGAGTAAGTTTTTGAAGGTTGTTCCCTACTCCAGATCCTGGATATTCTTCAAGATATTTCCTCAGGAATCCTCATGCTATAGATTTTTGCTCTCCTACCAACTTTGCAGGCTCCTGAATCTGATTTTTTTCCTGTCTAATTTTCCACTCATTTGACAAATGGTTTTTAGTGCCAGACACTCATTTAATCCCTGCCCCCAAGGAGCTTAAATTCAGATGGGCAAAACAGACCATTAATATAATCTATATACAAATTCAGTATGTTAGAATGAGATGAGGGTTGTAGAGAAAACTAAAACACTGAGAAAGTGCCAAGGGGTTGAACCAAAACTCTTCTTTCTCATGTTCCTTCTGTTATCCTTCGTACTTCCCAGCTATTCTGATGTGCTGATTCAGCTTGATTTGTTACCAGGATGGATAAAGCACATCTTACCTCTTTCTCCCTTGCCTCCTTACTGTGTGTACAATGTGCCCATAATAAATGATATTTGAATAAAGTTTTCATATCCATTTTGCTTTTAATCCCCAAAACAACATATTTGAAGAAAAACCTCAGAAAAGTGAATGACTTGGTTAAAGTCAAATAGATACTAAATAAGAAAACAGGATAGCATCCACTACTTCCTTTTTCAAAAAAACTTAACGAAAACTATACATCAAATGTAACTTTATTGCTCTGAAAATGAATCAGAATATTACAATATAAATAGTATAAGATGACTACCCCTATTTTTTCCTTTTCAAAAGGAAAGACATGTCTATAGGGTTTTCAATGTTTTGAAGAGAAAAATGAGAAATCGTCTAATTGTCACTCTTACTGAGGCAGAAATAGTTTGGGCTTAATGTTACAACTAGAATCCCTTACCATACTTACCCTGGTGTGATTATTATGCATTGTATATCTGTATCAAAATATCTCATGTACCCTATAAATGTATACACTACTACACACCCATAAAAATGTTTTTAAAAACTACAAAAAAAAAAAAAAAAAAAAAAAGAGAACAGGACTGTTCCACTCAGGTTCTCTAAAACTAACTTGCATGGACATATTTACAGATCGTCACTCCCATTGTTAGACACCCAAAAGAAAAACTAAATATGAATAATGGGCCAGGTGAAGGAGAGAAACGGTTCAGGCCAAATGGCAAAAGAATCATTCCTGATGGCAACAGGTAAATTGTTTTGGTTCATACAATGGGCACTCAAGAAATTATTCAACAAATGCTTTTTGAGTGTCTATTATGTGCTAGACACTGTGCTAGGTGCTAAAAGTCATCCTCTACTTTGCCTGCAAATCAGATATATTAGAGTCAAATCAATACACAGTGGCAGGCTGAGGAATAGTGTTTTAAATTGAGAAGCGGATATCATATTCATAATTGTCTTTTAAGTCTATTAACTTTAATAGGGGTCTAGAAAAAAAGTTACTCATATATGGAGAGTAAGAAGAAATAAAGGACATAGGGAGTGTAAATAAACTAAATTTAGAACCAAGGGCACAGTTAAGTGTTAAATCAGAGAAAGTGCTCACCATTACCTTAATAGTAAGTTCAGTAGGGTTCAGTAAGGCAATAGCATTCATCATTGAAAATTCCTCCTAAAAAACCTTAAAGAGGCATGTCATGGGAAGAAGTTACGGTGTAATGGATCAAGCACAAGACTTAATAGTTTCCATCCTGACTCTGGCACTTAGCAGTTTTGTGACCTTTATCTATAAAAGGAGGTTAATAATCCTTTTCCAAAGGGATTGGGATTGCATAAGGTCACACATGAGAATGTGGCACCAAGTGGGTGTTTTTGTCAGGGCTCCTGAAACTGCATGGAGAAGAAATGTATCTCAAAAGGGTATTTACTGGCTTGTGAAGAAAAAAAAATGCAGGGCCAGTGCTTTAGATATGTCTGATGGCAAAAACTCAGCTGAGGTCACCAGGATGCCAGCTCTTTCCATCGCTCAGTTATGCTCTCATTTGTGTTAACTTCATCCTCAACTGGTGCTTTTCTTGACAGAACTGGAGGTTTACAGCTCCAGACTCAAATCTTCACAGTTACAGAGCTCTTCGGTATAATTCCACCCAAATCCCTAATTGAGCCTTCTTTGGCCTAGATTGGATCACAGGATTATCTCTGAACCAGTAGGTGTGGACAAGGAAATTTAGTGCTCTGATTATCCTGCTTTGGGTCATCAGGCTTCTTTGAAGCCAAAGATAAAGTCATCCTCAATTAATCTACACATACTGAAGGACAGAAGGGTAATGTCCCAGAGGAAACCCAGAAAGCTGTTCTGAGATGCGAGAAGATATAGTGGCAAACTAAAGCCACCAATATTGGGTTCAATTAATATGTGTTACTTCTCAATATGTGGGATTTGGATATTATGTCTCTGAATAGATCAAAAATTATATATAGAACTTAGCTCCTGAACTAAGCATATTTTCTAAATAATGTTTCTTCTGCAGGAAAATGTAATAATAACCACACTTGCTTTCTCTGGGCACAGAGAGCCCATTCAAATAGCCTCGTGCTTCAGAAAAAAAAAAAAATCATTGCTATGAAAAATGCATTTCTGCTTGGCTCATGAGCTGGAAAGAGGATATTGGAATATTAATATTTAGTGCATGTACCTAGGGATGACCCTGTGTGCATAAATATGCCTTAGCATCTCCATTTATACCTACATCAAGGGGAAAAATTAAATTATGATATACTGCTGTGAAGAGATGAAATGAAACATGAGACATATATTAAACTTAAAGAACAGAAATGAACCCACAACACAAGAAAATTTGGAATCTCACATACTCTGCTTTCCTGTCTGTTTCTATTGACTAGTTGTGAACTTGGTGATATATAAAATTAATAGCTGTTTACCTTTAGCTTGGCCCAAAGTACTTGATAAAGCCAAGTCTCTCCCATATTAACAATAATATTCTCCTTTTCCTAGCACCTGATTCCTCTGTTTCATCACAGCCACAATTCTAGAAAGGGAAGTGTACGCTAGCTGTTTCTACTCTCTCAACACCAGGCCTCATTCACACGAGTCCGTTGCTATAATTTGCTTTGTCTCCACAAAAACCCATGTTGAAATTTGATCCCTGATTTGTTTTTCTAAGACCACCAGAGCAGGCACAAAAGAACCAGCCAGCAGGTAAGGGTAGGAGCAAAACTGCAAATTTATTTTGGTCACCTAGCTTCACGGAAGTAGGTGAGTAGGGAGAGGTCTGTTGGCCTCCAGCAAAGGAGGCCAAGAGAGTGGCCCGGTGAGCTCTCGGGGGGAGTTCCTAATACAGTCCCGACTGGGGGCTGGGAAGTCCCCGCCGGGCGCTGGCTGGGAGCGGCTTTTCTAGGAGTGGGAGGGCAATAGGCGGGGCACGGGCGTGTGGGGGGGTGTTCCGCAGGTGCGACCAGGTAAATCTTGGTCTCTTCGGATTGACGTCACCTGGCGCATGCCCGGTTGGTCTGCACCTTCCCTGGCGCCGGCTGCATTTTCGCGCGCGGGCGGGAAAAGTTGGTGATGAAGAACCCGGAAGTGCACCAGCTTGCCTCTGTTCGTCCAAACAATCCCCAATGTGGCAGTGTTGAAAGGTGAAGTCTAGTAAGAGATGTTTGGGTCATGGAAGCGGATCCCTCATGAATAGATTAATGCTGTCCCACCAGGGTGAGTGAATTCTCCCTCTGGTTCTAGTGGGAATTGATTAGTTTCTGAGAGAGCACCCTTGTTAAAAAAAAAAAAAGTCTAGCTTCCTTGGATTCACTCTCTGGCTTCTTTTCTTGCCCTGTGATCTCTTTGCACATGTCATCTCCCCTTCCTCTTTCTGCCATGAGTGGAAACAGTCTAAGGCCTTCACCAGATGCAGCCGCCCAATCCTGGACTTTCCAACCACCAGTATTGTGAGCCAAATAAACCTCTTTTCTTTGTAAATTACTCAGTATCACATATTCAGCACAAAACAGCAACATAAACTAAGATGCTCATGAACACCTAATTTCTGTCACTATCACATGAACACTGCCCACACTAGTGAGCTTTTCCTAAGTTTAACAGTTCCTTCCAATTCTGACTCTATTTGTCTGTGACATTCTCTACTTCTGGAAACTCTCCTTGCTGGAGTTCCACTTCTCCAGTCCCTCCCAGGTTTCCCTCAACTCCCTTGGGTGCTCCATTTTCACCTCCTTCACAGCCTGTTCTTCTTCCTCCTTCTCTATCAATGTTATTTCTCTAGGTTGATTCTTGGTCTACATATTATCCCCTAATCCCATGCCTTCACTTACCCCTTACATGTTGATGGAACCCACAATTTTATCACAAGCTAAGACCTCTCACCACTGACTCTCCCACAGTTGCATGGACCATAAAGAAAGAGAAAAGGATCAGGAAAAGAGTTCTGGAAAATAGCAATATGTAAAAGCCACGTGGAGAAAGAACCCTGAGTGAGGTTAGCATTGTATAATGAAAACCAGGAGAGAGTGGGCATGCTGACAACAAGAGCAAGACAGACTTTTTGAAACAAAAGAAGGCACAGAAGGGATTGTGCACTACAACAAGATCAAGTGAACTAAGGACTGAATACTGTCCCTTTAAATCTACAGTTAGAAGCTCCTTAGTGGCCTTGACAAGAGATATTTCAGTGGTTAGGACAGAAACTAGACTGTGGTAGATGAAGGAATAAATACAAAGTAGGAAAATTAATACAGAGAACATGAGCCATTCTTCCAGGAACTTGACTGAAGGTGGAACATAGTTAAATGGAGATGAGGAGTGCCAGGGTGTTTGCTGATTTGGTTGGTTGAGTGGGTGGTGGTTTTTAAGCTGGGAAAAAGTTGAGGCTGTTTGTTAAAGGGGAAAAAACACCATGAAATTAGAAACTGTAAATCTAGGAATTAGAGAGGGAGGAGGGGATACTCGTGGTGAGTAAACATCCCACTACTGCCACTGTGTTCTATTAGAAACACAGAATTGGATGAGCTTCAGCTGTTTCTATGCCTTCAATCATTTTTTATCAGGCACAGGTTAAAACTTCATCCTCAGCCTTGCATTCAATGTTCTCCTTAAAGTCTGATTTCATCTCTCCCACATTGCATGCTACAAGTCCTACTCAAAATGATGCTGGGGGTCTTTCTTTACCTCATTCTCTGCTCTCTGCAGGTTTAAACTCTATTTTTTAAGACATAGTCCAAGTTTTATTTCCTCTTGGTTTTCCCAACTACATCCTTGGTTCTCAGCAATTATTTCAGTTACAGAACTTCTGTAGCACTTCTTTGTTTTTTTTTTTTGTTTGTTTGTTTGTTTTTTTTGAGATGAAGTCTTGCTCTATTGCCCAAGCTGGAGTGCAATGGCAAGATCTCGGTTCACTGCAACCTCCGCCTCCCAAGCTCAAGTGATTCTCCTGCCTCAGCCTCCCGAGTAGCTGGGACTACAGGTGCATGCCACCATGCCTAATTTTGTTTGTTTGGGTTTTTTTTTTTTTTTTTTTTGGACTTTTAGTAGAGATGGGGTTTCACCATGTTAGCCAGGATGGTCTCGATCTCCTGACCTCGTGATCCGCCCACCTCGTCCTCCCAAAGTGCTGGGATTACAGGCGTGAGCCACTGTGCCCAGCCATTCTGTGGCATTTCTATGGCTATTAATTTTTCCTGACTCACATACCTAATCAGGTATATATTCTTGCTCCCTAAATCAGCCATAAGCCCACAAAGGGCTTTACCCTCCAACATCTAGTAGAATCTCTAGCTTAAATTGTGGGGCTCTTGTACAAGGGCCAATTGCTAGAGAGTGGTCTTGTAAGCAGTAGCAAAAGCTGAAATTGACTCTGGTCACTGGCACCCTTGTGAGATTAATTGACTGGTAGGGTAGGGAGCAGCAGGAACCAAATAAGACATAAGATGCAGAAGATACAATCCTAACAGGGTCCAAGTTAGTCAATAAATATTTATAGAGCAACTACTATGCACAGAGCACAGCCCCAGACACGAAACATACAACACTAAACAAAGTAGACCAGGTCCCTGCCCTCATGGAGCTTACAGTCTAGAAAAGCAAATAGACATTAAACACACAATTTCAAATGTGACAAATGAAAGAAAAAGGAAAAAGTACTTTAAAAGAGTATTGTATCCTGTATATTCCTGGTGGCTTGAGCACAACTCAGTACATAGTAAGTACTGAAGTGGGAAAACAGACATAATTCCTGCCTCAAGAAGCCTATGGTCTAATAGTGGTATTTATTTTCTGTTTATTGCAACTGGGATATCTAAAATAAGATTTTAGATTGTAATGAAAACAAAAGGAGGCTTTTGAGCTAGATGAATTCTAGAATGTCTTCATGCTTCTCCAAAATCCAAGACCTCACACATTAGATGTGCACAGATGTTTATCGAATTGAACTGCCTACATTAAGGTGAGTTTTTTCAGAGCCATAAATGAAGTAGATTAATTGGAGCCACTCACTAATTTCAAATTTTCTGTTTGCAAAGCAAAGGGATATACTTCTCTCGTTTCTAAAAAAGACCAGAATTTGGGATACTTACTGACTTCCAATCCTGGGAAAGGAAAGCAAGATGAGGGAGAGAGAGACCTTCAATTGAGCAGCTGTTGGTAAACAGTCAACTTTCCATATCAACATAGGAAACTGCATCATGTGTCACACTGTCATTTTAATGCAGTAATGCAACCACAAGATTACAAAGTTAAATTTATGTAAATTATGTTTTGGAAATTACTGGAGCAGACTGTGGGGGCTGTTTGTACTCAATCTGCTAATGAAAGGGCCCATTTCACCAAAAGAAAATCAAAGGAACAAAATATTTTGCTGCATTTCCTTTGGTCTATTTCAAAGATATAAAGGATTCCATTAAGAATTTTCTCCCCAAAGCTTTAATGTGGAAGAGATGGGGAGCAGAGAGAAGTCTGTGTTCATCTATTGTTAAAGAGGCCGCCGTGGGAGCTGGGGAATGCTCCCTTTGGTTTATTGTCTATTCAGCAAGGCTGGTGGTATTTTTGCTGCCAACTGATTAATCTATCAAATCCCCAATGTTTCAAGGAACCATACACTATTCAGGCAATGCTTATGAGAATGATGTTCTCGCATTATAAATCTAACATTCATTTTCATAGATGGCAGCATGACTAATGATGATGCCTCATATTTCTATAACAATTTACAGTTTCCAGACCACTTTCACATTCATCATCTCATTTGATTCTTGTGACAATCTTGGGAGGTCTGGAGGGCAGGAATTATTGTCCTTATATTTCAAATAAGGAAGAGGAACTCAAGGCTCAGAAGGGATGTCACTTCCCCAACCAAGTAAAAGGCAAACCCATGACTCTAATATAGATCTTCTGATATTGGTTTCAGTGTTCTTTCCACAGAAAATTTCCCAAAATTTGTTCTGAAGAACATTGGTCTTGAGAATTATGCCATGAAACCAAAATCGTTTTACATTATGTATCTCTTGTATCAGTTGTGTCTCAGTGTAGGAGACAGAAACCTCTCTAAGTGCTTCAAGCAGAAAAGGAATTTGACGTGAGAAATGTGGTGATTACAAAATTGTGGGAAGGGCCAAAGCAACAGAAATCAGGGGTTGCCCCAATCTATTTATCTCACGGGCCCATCATTATACTGTCACATGACAAAGACAAAACTGCCTGTAAACAATGACTTCACTTAGCAGCATCAACAACAGTAGGAAAATTGCCTGCATCTCCCTTTCACTTCGCAAATTTTGTGAAAATGCATGTAATCGGCTGACCAGAATTCTCATCCAGAAGCCTAGTTGCAAGGGAGTCTGGGAAATGTAGTTTGTAGGTGCAATGGGCTTGAGAGTGCCAATCAGTCTCTTAATCATACCGCTTTTAAAAATGCATGGTGTTCATTAACATTTTAAGGCTACAAAAAAAATCCTGCAGTAATGGAAACTATTAAACTTTAACCTTGCTAAATTCAGCTTTTCCCAAAATTGTTTGACCATGGAACTCTATCTGGCAGCCCCTCATTAAGCAGAACACACTCGGGGAAAAGCTGCACTGCAGCAAGCTGGACATAGCCACAATACAGCACACACACGTACACCAATATGTCCATCAGACAACTAATCAACATAAAATCAGTGAGCATCTGCTGCAGGCCTATAGTAGAATGGGGACAGCTCCACGGACCAATTCCACTCAACGTAACAAACATGTGAGGCAAAATCCTTTCCTTTGGGGTGATTACAGTAAGAAAACCACCTACAGACATAGGCCCTAGAAATTTAAGATGCCAGAATCAATTCTAAGCAGCAAATGGGTTTGGTCTAGTAACTGTTGTAGAATAGAAATCATCGTGTATCACTGAAGATCAACCAGCCAGCCATTCGAGTTTTTGGAAGCAACTGAGTATTGTTGGATGAGTCAAGCACTCCACTACAGCACCCACCACTCACTACTGTCTCATATCTATCCAAATCACAAAATTATGTTTATTCCTCATGCCTGTGGGCATTTGAGTTTGACACACACAGGTAGACACATACTGTTAGAGAAGTCTTTGTGGAAAACGTGGGAGTTGAATTGAGCCTTAAAAGCTGAGTGGGGCAGCATCTGCAGCAGTATTTCTCCTGGGATTCAAGAGAATATTCCTATTATCTAGGTTAGTAGGCATGGTGTGGTTAAAGATTAAGCCCTAAATCAGCTACCTAGACTTTGCTGAGTGCTCTAGCAACACGCTTCTTTGTAGTAGAGAAGTTTTAATGAGAAAGGAAGCCTATTAAAAGGAATATTGAGCAATTAGGAGACTATGTGAGGCTGGTCTCAACTGTGATTCTGGGAACAAAGTGCACTTTTCCTAAAGCAAAGAGAGTGCAGAAGGAAGAACCACCCAAAATAACCCTTTTAGTCTATAAGAAAGAACACATGATATATAATGGTTATTCCATCTCATCATTATAATGGATTATATATATTCCTTCCTTCTTTCCTTCCTTCCTTCCATCTATCTTCTGATATATTCCATCTCATCATTTATCCACCATGGATAAAGCAATCTATTCTGCATTCAGACTTAGCTTTTAATCAACTTAAGTAAAATACTTAAAATATTATTTCCCATGCACCCACATTTGGAAATTGTACCCTATAACAATTTGGGATTTTTCTTTCTGTGTTTTCTTACACTGAGAAAACCCTACATTTGTAGTCTATATTTTATAAACATAAATCCTTTCAAAAGAAATGCATTTTCAGGGGAAGATTTAAAAATCCTAAAGAATATTGGCTGGGCATACTGGCATAGTGGTTTATGCCTATAATCCCAGCACTTTGGGAGGCTAAGGCAGGTGGATCACGAGGTCGGGAGATAGAGACCATCCTGGCAAGCACGGTGAAACCCCGTCTCTACTAAAAATACAAAAATTAGCTGGGCGTGGTGGCGTGTGCCTGTAATCCCAGCTACTCAGGAGGCTGAGGCAGGAGAATCACTTGAACCAGGGAGTCAGAGGTTGCAGTGAGCCAAGATCACGCCACTGCACTCCAGCCTGGTGACAGAGAGTCTGTCTCAAAAAAAAAAAAAAAGAAAAGAAAAGAAAAAAAAAATCCTAAAGAGTATTAATTAGGAAATATAAAAATTAATTTTTTTAAAGACAGAAGCATTATTACCCAAGGCCATAAGAACCGGCTTTGTGAAACTGAAGAGAGATCAGGATGAGTGAAAAATTCTTCAATACTATCTTATCAGACCACATTGTCAGAATTATTTTCAAGGAGATCAGCACGGAATAGGAAACTACCCGCTATAAACATTATCTAACTAGTTTTCTACTGGTATCGCTGGTAACTTGACTGAACTATTTGAAAACAACCCATACCATTCATTGCTTGGAGAGTTAGTGTGTGTTCTAAAGAAAACCATACATTTCATTTGTTACCAGCTTCCTGAAAGTGTAAACCCTTGTCAATAGCAGAGCTTATCCTCAAGGCTCTCAGCAAGCAAAGGGAAGAGTTGGGTGCAGGATGTGGAGCTCTGGCTTTTTAGGCCTACATGCGATACAGCAAAAACCAATTCTCCTCAGATGTCAGCTTTTTGTTCACTCAACAAGTATGTGTTGATCACCTGCTATGCACCAGGCAGTGAGGCAGCAACTGGGGATACAGTGGTATATAAAAGAGACATGTCCCTGCCATCATGGAGTTTACAATCTAGTGTAGAAGTCAGACAAGAAGCCATCAACCAAAGGAATACATCGTTTAATATAATGAATCATGAGAGGAGCTGGAATTCTACTAAAAAAGGGTTTTTCAGGGATGGCCTGTCTGAGGATCTAACATTTAAGCTAAGATCTAAAGGACTGAATAGTCCTAAAAGAGATCACAACAAAAGTGACGGCTGCACTGAGAAAGAGCTTGGCATGTTTGGAGACCTAACATAAGCCAGTGTGAGTGAAGCAACGAGGAAAAGGAGAAGACAAGGCCAGGGAAGGAAACCATAATAAAGAGCCCCGATTTCATTCTGAAAGTGACAGGAAGCCACAGAACGGCTTTGTGTTACTCTGCTTGGGCTTCCATAACAAAATGCCATGGTCTGGGTGACTTAAACAACAGGTATTTATTTCTCCCAGTTCTGGAGGCTGAGAAATTTGGGACAAATTCCATCCCTTCAGTTCCAGGTGAGGGCCATCTTCCCGACTTGTAGGAAGCATAGAAAGCACCTTCTCACTGTGTGTTCATAGGGCTTTTCCTTGGTGTACACACATCAAGAGAGTGCAAACTCTTCAGTATCTCTCCTTATAAGGACATTGATATTATCAGATAAGGCCCTACCCTTATAACCCTGTTTAACCTTAACTATTTCCATATGGACCTTATCTCTAAACATGGTCACATTTAGAGTTATGACTTCAACATATGAATTTGGGGGGAACACAAACATTCAGACCACAACAGTCTTACAGCAGGGAAATGGCATGGCGTAATCAACTGATTTCACTTTTTAAAGGTCACTTTGACTAATTTGTGGAGGGTGACTAATAAGGAAAAAGAAAAGAAGTAGAGAGAACAGGAGTTCTGAACAGAGAGAACATGACAGACCAAGATGGTAAAAGTATTGCATCAGAGAAAAATGTGGGAAAGAATTGAGTAACCAGGTATTTTTTTAAAAGCTTGTTTAATATTTAAAGAAAAGAAATAAATAAGATTTGATTATTAAAAAGGAAAATTAAAACAATGCCTCTTCTAAGTGACTTTTTAAAACAATATCTGTAAGCCACCCAAGAGGGACAACCTGTGTGGGTCCCTCTATGGCAATGTTACAGAATTGTTTTGATCATTAGCCTTCTTTTTTGTAGTGTCATTGCGATTCATGGTTATGAGGAAATCCAGGAAGGTTCCAAGGTTCAGTTAAGATAGGCCATGAAACATAAAAATACTTATCAGAATGTACATTAGGTTCCTATTTCTGAGTAACAAATTTCCACACAATTAACAGCTTAAAACAACACCTGTTTATTGCACCAGCATTTCTGTAGATCAGAAGTCCAGGCATGGCTCAGCTGGGTCCTTCACTCAGAGTCTCATAAGGCAGAAATCAAGGTGTCAGCTGGGCTGAGTTCCTTTCTGGAGCTAGGGGTTCTCATTTAAACTCACATGGTTGTTGGCAGAGTTCAGTTCCTCGTAGATATGTGACTCAGCCCCCTGTTCTTTTATTGGCTTCCAGATGGGGTCCACTTTCATCTCCTAGAAGCCACCTGCAGCCCTCTTTTAAAGACTCAGCCCATTAGGTCAGATCTACCTGATAATAGCCCTTTTGATTAACTCAGCTAATTAGGGACCTTGATTACATCTGCAAAGTTCTTTATGCCATACAACAGGACAATCATAAGAGTGATCTCTCATCGTGTCTCAGGTTCCAGTCACACTCAACAGGAGGGAACACTTGATAACAAGGGTTATCAGGGGATCTTTTTATTCTGGCTAGCATAGAATATCATTGAATCCTTGAACCTTGTGTAGAGACTTCACATTATTACAATCTCTTGCTATGCAATGCTTCATAATATACCCCATAATTGTTGAAAATCATGAAGGTCGAAATTTTTGTTAAAAAAAAAAACAGTCATATAAAAAAAAAAACAGTCAACACATTGGCTGGAAAATGAATCTGTTTTAAAATGTTTATGTTTTTAAAGGGTTAACTTCTCAGCTAAACCTTCAGGGCTGTTCTAATAACATTCATCTCAATGTCTTAGATATTGTTTTCTGCAGAAGCTGTCTTTTGGAGTTTGTCTTCTTTTAAGTGGAGCTCTTTTCTAGAGACTTCAGCTCTCTAAGTTCTATTTTTCCTTCAGTAAGTCATAAGAAATCTATTCAGTAGAATCCAGTTGAACATCTGGCTCTTTGCTTCCTCCCAGTCTCTAGAAGAGCAGTTTCCAAAGTCTGGTTTTGGGTAATCCCGACACCCTGTCAGAAGGTCTTTGAGGTCCTCCTTGTCCAACTATTAGATACATAGCCATGTGCAGCTAGATTTCCTCCACAGACTTCAACCAAAGCAACATATCACAACAAATGGAATGCAGCGCCTGCAGTAAGCCAGACATGAAGATATGCAAAAATTTAAAACAATGCCACTCATCTCATTCAATATTTTTGTTTTGAAAATGCCAAATAGAAACAATACCAGACTTAGATAAGGAGTAAGTTTATTTGAAAAGACAATTGCAATAAGGAGAATGCTTTGACCTCAGGATGGGCAAGTGTCTTAAAATCAAACAGAAAAAGGTTTTTCTTATATAGGGAAGGGTAAGCAGAGATGGCAGGGACTATATGGGTGAGGAGGACAACCAGGTGGGGGAACAGGTGGCAAAATCAGGTACTTCAACAAGAAATGTTTCTTTTGTGGTTAGTTCTCAGAAGGAGCTGTTAAGGGAGGATGTTTCATGGCTTAGTGCTTTAGGACTTGCTCAAACTTGGGGGGTTGCCAAAGTTTGGGGGTCCATGGGAAGGAGAGAAGCCTGATTAAAATTTGGTTAAGCAGAAGTTCTGTGGATAAGTAATAGATAATCGTGGGCACTTGGTCAAAAACTATAGTCATTTTTCATGAAAATAATTATGTGTTTATAAGCAACGAGTCTTAATATTTTTTAAATGCCTCAGGTTTAAATTTTATGCAGCAAATGTCAAGAGATACAACCCCCATAAACAAAAGCTCTTTGGAAGCCTCGACAATATCTAAGAGTATAAAGGGATCCTGAGACCAAAATGTTCAAAAACCACCACTCTAGATTATTCTAGATAACTGTGCCCATTAATCCTATAACAATGACAGGACTTAGAGGTTTTTTCATCACTCCTTTCATATTGTAAATAAATTGAAACTTAGGGTGGCCATGTGACTTGCCCAAGACCAGTTAGTGAAAAGCATCACTAAGTTTTAAATACTGATCTCCTTATTCCTAACCCTATGTTTACCCTACTATTGCTATACATTTTCAGATGTGTCTATTTTGTATCCAGCCTTTGAGACCAAGTGTCTGTCTTATACTTCTTTCATATACTTCAGAGAAGCTGGCATATGTCCCAAATAATCAAATGATGGGTGCTCAAAATTCTTGTTGGATGAATGTATACAGGAATAAAGGAGAGAAGGAAAAACAAAAGGGAGAGAAGAAAAGATGGACAGGCGGACGGACAGATGGATGGATGGATGGATGGATGGATGGATGGACGCATGGATGGATGGATGGATGGAAGGGAGGGA